>NW_006921682.1:5237443-5285974 GCF_000298275.1 Orycteropus afer afer | reverse complement strand
AAACCCACCAGCCACTCCTTGTAAGGAAGGTTGGGCAATCCTACTTCCGTAGTGATACTGCCTCGGAAACCCAAGGAGGGGTCACTATGAGTTGGGGCTGACTCGACGGCACACAACAACAACAGTTAATTGTTTAAGGATACATTATTCACATGTGCATAAGGTTTTCAATGATGAATTTTTGGAAGTAGATTGCCAGGCTTTCCTTCCAAAGCACCTCTGAGTTGACTTGAACCTCCTCCTAAACTTTTGGTTAGCAGTTTGAGCATTAACTGTTTACACCACTCAGGGGCTCTGATATTGCTGCAGAAGCTAGCAATCACATGTTTGGGTCATTAGATTTGAGGAAGTTGATCTTCAAGATCCTCTTAAACATTGAGATTTTATTATTTCCTCTTTCTTCAGCCTTTTCCCAACGCTCACCATGACTGTGCTTGGTTTAGCATCATTTTAAGTAGAAGATTGTATTTGACAACACTGTGCCAATATTTTCCCCTCTTTTGGTAATCTGAGATAAAATAATGGCAGGGACATTCACTATAATTCTTTTAAGCTTTTGTAATCATGGCACACATATAGGAAATAATTAACATGTTGTATTCTTATGATATTAAAAACCAAACTTATTGCTGTTGAGTCAATTCTGGGTCATAGTGACTCCCACTGGGTTTCCAAGGCTGTAAATCTTTAAGGAAGCAGATTGCCTCATCTTTCTTCTGTGGAGCAGCTGGTGGGTTCGAACCACTGACCTTTTGATTGGCAGCCAAATGCATTAACCATTATACCATAAAGGATTTGATTATTAGAATACCTAGATATTCAAGATTATTTCTTTGAAAAAGTAAAGCTGCTTTCTTTTTTTCTTTTTTAACAGCAATATCTATGTTAGGTATCACTTGGTTCTGTCTTATACTTTGTTTTCTGAAATAATGATTGCATATTTAAAATACCATTTCATCCAGTTTTCTCTGAATGTTATTGTAAAAATGTACTCACTTTTGTAATATTTACAGAGACAAATAAATGTGTCCATTCACAGCCATTGCACCTGGATTAGATCTTGTGGAGCAGATAAATATCCCACCTTGTGAACATGCACTGTCTTATCTCTTCTGCTTTCACTCTCGGCCACATATCCCCTGTGGTTTTCATTTTCTTGTATTACTCTCCCACTTTTCTGCTTCAGAGCAACATTATTTTAGACCTATGGATCCAGTAAATGACTGGCTCGTCAGTGAGGCTGGCAGAGACCTGGACAGTGTCTCAACATATATGTGCAGTGCTGAGCACCTGGTTGTTATTGGTTGCTTTTGAGTCGACTCTGGTTCATATCAACCTTTTATATATAACACAACAAAACATCACTTAGTCCTATGCTGTCTTCATGATGGTTGATATGTTTGAGTTCATTGTTTTGGCTATGGTATCAGTCCATCTCTTTGAGGTTTTCCCTCACTTTTGCTGATTCTCTATTTTACCAAATGTAATATCCCTTTCTAGCAATTGTTCCTTCTTGATGACTCGGCCAGATCAGCATATGGTAACTGTACCCAGGCTAAATGCTTGTTGAGTGGTTAACTTGGTAATAGTTTTCTGGAGACAATGCACTGAACTAATCTATGCTAGTAAATTTTAGTAGAACTCTCAGGAACTGAGAATGGTATCAAAGAACAGGACTATTTAGAAATACTTTAAACTTACACTGTATAATATGCCCTGTCCACCCCCACCCTCCACACACCCACTGCTGACTCAAAAGCAAATTTTCCTATACCCAAATTTGTTTATGACAAATTGTATGTTTGCAGGTTTGGAGTCTAAAGAGGAGTAGATTTATTTAAGGGACATATTACTGCTAGTGAAAGCTATATTTACTATGCTAATTGAAATTTAAATTAGAGCTTTACCTTTATAACAAAAACCAGTGACTTCCCTTGATATTAAATGGTCAGAATTTGAAGTAATGCACATTTCTATTTTTATATCTGGACAGTATGATTATATGTGTGAAGAGTTAACAGTAAAATTTTATACTTTAATCTGTAACTGGGACCTCAGTGCATTATTTTGTAGCATATTGGAAAAAAAAAAAAACACTCTAAGCTGCCTATATACTTTATTTCAATGGATTGTTTTGGTTTATTTGATTGGTTCTTTGCACTTATCCTGAAGTTATGGTTAAATGATGTAAATCTGTATATTTGAGAACTTATGTGACAATTGTTTTTTAACAAAATTGTTTTTTAACAAAAAATCCATTGACTTTTTAACTTCTTTAAATATGTAGCTAGAAAATAGATAAATTCTATAATACTCATGATATCCTACTTTTAAAGGCAAAGGTGGTATTTACCCAATCACTATATGCTAGAAATGCTATAAAGACTATTGTTTAAATTATTTTGAAGAAATGGCCCTTGGATGATGAATTAAAATCTCTTTAACATTTTGGCAAATATATATTAAATTAAAAATAAAACATCATGGGGAATGGCTAGTGTGATTATTTAAGTTTATCTCCCTCTATCAATTCTTGTCTGCACAAGGACATTCTTCTGCAGTTATCCTGTTGTTTGCATTCTTATTTATTTATTTTTTTTCTTTCAGGGTCATTTCCATAATCAAACCAACATGCTGTGATATATCCTACCTATAAAAACAAAACAAAACTCTCTTTTGACTCCTTACTTACTTCCTGATAATCCCCAGTTTTCTTTACCTTTATTCTAAAAATCTCAAGAAAGTTACCTATATATATCTGCATTTTGTTTCCTCCCAATCTATCTTGAACACATGCCAATCAGGCATTTCCCCACCACTCTAACAAAATTGTTCCTGTCAAGGTCAACAATGACCTTTATGTTGCCAAATCACCATCTTCATCTTACTCCAATTACTGACAGATTTCGCATATATGACCTGTTCCTTCTTCTTCAACACCTTTCTCTCTGCCCCCCCCCCCCCCCCAGTTTGGTCTGAAGGACATTGCTCTCTCTTAGTTCTTCTGTCTCACTTGTCACCCCTTATTGGTTTCACTTGTTGGTTCCTCCTTATATTTCTAACTTTAAAATGTTGCAGTGGCCTGAGGCCCAGTCCTTACACCTCTTATCTTGTCATATGCACTCACTCTCACTCTTTAGTGGAGATCACCCAGTCTCATGGCTTTAAATACTATCTATATACATATAACTTCCAAACTTCAGTCTCCTCCTTGAACTCAAGATTTATATCTATCAAATTATCACTTAGAAGCATAATGGGTCTCATGATACAAACTCTTTAGTTTCAACTCCTTCATACTACTTCCCTGAAGCTCTGGTGGCATAGTGCCTAAGGCACTTGACTGCTAACCAGAAGGCTGGTGGTTCAGACCCACCAGCCACTCCTCAGAAGGAAGGCTGGGCAATCTATTTTCATAATGATACTGCCTTGGAAACCCAAGGAGGGGTCTCTATTAGTCAGATCTGACTCCACGGCAGTGGTTGCATTTTACGTTATACTACTTCCCCACCTGTGACACCTCAACCCAGAAAATGGCACCTCCATTATTTTGTTTATATATGCTTTTCTTTCTGTCACACATCATGAGAAATTATCTGGATGTATCCAGAATTTGGCCCCTTCTTACCACCCACCATCCCTGCCTTGAATTAAAGCAGTAACTTCATAATTGATCTTTTCCCACAGTTGGACTAAAACTGTAGTCAAATCATGTAAATTCTCTACTCCAACCCTCCAATGACTTTCAATTTACTTAGCATAAATTCTCAAGGTTGTTACCATGACTTACACTACTCTTTATCATATCATTACCTCTGAACACTGTCCATAGCTCATTCTATTCCAGATGTAAGGACCTCCTTGTTGTTTTCAGAGGAAACTCAAGCTTCTTGCACTGTTTCCTGTACCAGGACTGATCTTCCCAAATGGCTTAATAATTATTTATTTAGGTTTTGTTCAAATGCCACCTTTTCCGCAAGGCCTGCCCTGACCACATTTCATGAACTAGAAGCTGCTCCATACTCTTCATGAACTAGAATCTCATCCACACCAGCCTGTCCCTACTGCCTTATCCTACTTTATCCAGTAACCTCTAGAGAAGAGATGTTGTCTGTTTAATACCCACTACCTAGACTAGTAATTGCTACCTGGTATCTGATTCATGATAATTTTTTAAATTAGTTAATCTTTTCTTTTGTATCTATAATAGACAAAGCCTTGTAACAAGCAGCCAGAAAAACTTAGTTCCCATTTACATCTACCACTCATTAGTATTATTTCCTTTTGTAGATGCTTAACTTTGCTGAGTTTCAGATTCCTTGAGTATCAAAACATAGTCGATTGAATTAGATAATCTTAAAGGCTCCTCTAGGAGCTCTGGTGGCATAGTGCCTAAGGCACTTGACTGCTAACCTGAAGACTGGTGGTTCAAACCCACCAGCCACTTCTCAGAAGGAAGATGGGGCAATCTACTTTCGTAGTGATACTGCCTTGGAAACCCGAGGAGGGGTCGCTATGAGTTGGGTCTGACTCGACGGCACATAACAACAACAATAAAGTCTCCTCTTGCTCTAATATACTATATTATATGAAGTAACCACTTATAATCCCACTCACATTTGCTTTGTATCTTCTGTGACAAGGCCATTCTTCATTAATATGTGATCATGTAGCATTTCTGTTGTTGTTGTAGTTAGGTGCCATCGAGTCAGTTCTGACTCACAGCGACCCTACCTACAGCAGAATGAAACACTGGTCCTGTACCATCCTCATGATATTTGCTATGCTTGAGCCCATCATTGCAGTCACTGTGTCAATCTATCTCATTGAGGGTCTTCATGTTTTCACTCATCTTCTACTTTAACAAGCATGATATCCTTCTGCAGGGACTGGTCCCTTCTAACAATATGACCAAAGTATATGAGACGAAGTATGGGCATGGTCGTTTCTAAGGAGCATTCCAGCTGCACTTCTTACAAGACAGATTTGTTCATTCTTCCAGCAGTCCATGGTATTTTTTATATTCTTCGCCAATATCACAATTCAAATGTATTCTTCTTCTATCTTCCTATTTGTTGTCTAGCTTTCACATGCATATAAGGCAATTGAAAACACCATGGCTTGAGTCATGTGCACCTTAGTCTTCAAAGTGATGTCTTTGCTCTTTAACATTTTCAAGAGGTCTTTTGCAGCAGATTTGCCAGTGTAATACCTCATCTGATTTCTTCACTGCTACTTGCATGGGTGTTGAGTTTGGATCCAAGATCAAAATTTTCTCTATCATGTTGTTGCTTCTTGGGCTGTTTGTGAAGATTTTTGTTTTCTTTATGTTGAGGTGTAATCCATACTGAAGGCTGTAGTCTTTGATCTTCATCAGTAAGTACTTCATGTTTTCTTCACTTTCAGCAAGCAAGGCTGTGTTATCTGCATGTCACAGATTGTTTATGAGTCTTCCTTTGTTCCTGATGCCACCTTCTTTTTCATGTAATCCAACTTCTCTGATTCTTAGCTCATCATACAAATTGAATAAGTATAGTGAAAGGATACAAACCTGATGTACTGCCTTCCTGATTTTAAACCATGCAGTATCCTTTTGTTCTGTTTGAATGACAGCCTCCTGGTCTATATACAGGTTCCTCATGAGCACAATTAAGTGTTTTGGAATTTCCATGCATTACAATGTTATCCATAATTTGTTAAGATTCACACAGTAAAATGCCTGTGCATGGTCAATAAAACACAGGGGAATATCATTCTGGTATTTTTTTATTTCAGCCAAGATGCATCGGACATCAGCAATGATATCCCTTGTTCCATGTCCTCTTCTGAATCCAGCTTGAATTTCCAGCAGTTCCCTGTCAGTGTGCTGCTGCAAGATTTTTTCTTGCATGTGATATTAATGACATGTTCAGTAATTTCCTCATTCAGTTGGATCACTTTTCTTTGAGATGGGCACATATATGGATTGCTTCCAGTCAATTGGTTGGTAGTGGCCTTACAAATATCTTGACATAAGCAGGTGAGCACCTTCAGTGCTGCATCCGTTTGCTCGTTTCAGTGAGCGTTCTGTCAATTCCTGGAGGCTTGTTTGCTGGCAATGCCTTCAGTGTAGCTTGGACTTCTTCCTTCAGTGCCATCGGTTCTTGATCATATGCTATCTCCTGAAATGGTTGGACATTGACCAGTCCTTTTTGGTACAGTGATTCTGGGTATTCCTTCTGCCTTCTTTTGATGCTTTCTGCATTGTTAAATATTGTACCTATAGACTCCTTCAGTATTGCAATGTGAGGCTTGATTTTTTTTCCTTCAGTTCTTTCATCATGAGAAATGCTGAGCGTGTTCTTCCCTTTTGGTTTTCTAACTCCAGGTCTTTGCACATTTCATTATACTTTACTTTGTGTTCTTGAGCTGCCTTTCCCAATGTTCTGTATAACTCTTTTATTTCATCATTTCTTCCATTTGCTTTAGCTACTCTCCATTCAAGAGCAAGTTTCAGAGTCTCTTCTGACATCCATTTTGGTCTTCCTTTCCTGTCTGTCTATATGATCCCTAGGTAGTGCAAACAGTTTATACTTTCAGCTGCTAACCAAAAGGTTGATGGTTTGAATTTACCCAGAACTGCCTCAGAAGAAAGGGCTGCATATCTATTTTTTAAAAAAATTAGCTATGTAAAATGCTATGGAGCACAGTTCTACTCTGACACACAATGCTGTTGCCTAAGTCAGAGTTGACTTGATGGCAGCTGGTTATTACAGAAGACAATCACACTGTTCTTTCTCCCATTATATCACTCTGTTACATAATTCCTAACCCTATATTCTGTTAGTTCCATATATTTTACACACACTGAATAAAATATGAAACAGAGCAACTTTTGCAAATACATGTTTTGATTCTGTCAAGTCTTAATGGCAGACATCATTCACTGAATATATAACTCTTTCTCCCTATGCCAAGACTCTGCCATATAATGCTATCCTTCAATAGTCTTCTAGGACAGAACAAATAAATGTATTAGAATTGAACCTGCTTTTCAACCAAGTTTTAGACTGTCTGTGAGCTTGGAAGTGGGTTGGGACAAAGGAAATTTGACATTTTCCCAATTTTTTTTTTGTTGTTGTTTTTTTCTTGGATCACACTCACTTTTCCTTTAGAGTTCAGTGTAGTTACTGTTTCTTTTAGGATTTTTGTCCCCCAATACAAGACTGTATTAGCTGCCCTTCATGTTTGTGTGTGTGTGTGTATGTGATTACGTTATTGTTATTTTAACTGCAGTGAAATTGGCCTCTGACTCATGGTGACCCCATGCATAACAGAATGAAATATCTCCCTGTCCTGTGCCATCTCCATTATCAGTTGTAGATTGTACCATTGTGATCCATAGAGTTTCCATTGGTTGATTTTTGGAAGTAGATTACCCGGTCTTTTGACTCTGTTTTCCCCAGTTAAAGTCCTTATCATAATATTTTATAATTTCTTTTTATTTTAACTTGTCTTCATTCTTCACTTGACTGTAGCCTGTAGAGGTTCAGATTATGTTTCTCCTGCTCTCTTTTGCATATCTGGAACCTAGAACTGGGCCTGACATATGGACAACAAATATTTACTTGATGAATAGATAAATGAATGAATGAATGATTTCAGGTCAGGATCCTTAGCATTTTTAGTCTACCTAACATCTCTCTCTTGGTAAAATTATCTTCCACATATGATAAAAGAAAATGCATCTTTCTGTTTGTTAAATTGCCTGATAAAATAATTATCAGCTAATTCATTGGTTAAAACCCTCTATTAGAGTGATGCAAAAAAACTTGGTTTGGGGGAAGCTGTGTGATTTTTTTGATTGAATGGACTTTCTTCTAGGGGCTTAAGCCAACATTCCCTTATAATCTTTTCTGTGGAATCTGGTTCCTTGACATTTGATCAAGAAAGTTTCCATGGTTAATACATTTTGAAGAAGTGCTGTACAATGGTCTTTTACCTTGAAATTTCACCATGAACCTTGACATATGTTTATTTCATGTTTTAAAATTCATAAAATGTGTTTAATAAGCAAGAAAATATTTCATAAAACAGGAATTCTCATTAATGTATTTGTTCAAGTAAACTTTGAGATGTATCCAAGTAAACTTTAACTGCCTTCTATTTTATCTTTGTCATTAACCTTGATGAGAATTTGTAGTTGTTTCAAAATTAGTAACTAATGATTCAGAAGTCCACTTATAAAGTTGTATTTTAGTACAATTATATTACTAGGATTTCTATTGCTATGAATCGTGAAGATAAAATGATTTTGTCCAGTGGGAATTTTGGAGCTCTGGTGGCATAGTGCCTAAGACATTTTACTGCTAACCAGTAGGCTGGCGGTTCAAACCCACTCGCCATTCCTCAGAAGGAAGGTTGGGCATTCCTACTTCCGTAGTGATACTGCCTCGGAAACCCAAGGAGGGGTCACTATGAATTGGGGCCGACTCGATGGCAAATAACAACAACAATAACAACAGTAACAACAGTGGGGATTTTGTTGCCATGTTTGAGGTGGCTACTGCACCAAGTGTAATTGTTGTGTTGTTATGTGCCGTCGAGTCGGCCCTGACTCATAGCGACCCCTCCTTGGGTTTCCGAGGCAGTATCACTACGGAAGTAGGATTGCCCAACCTTCCTTCTGAGAATTAGATGATTTAAATCTCTTTATTACTTTCTACATTTTATAAAATTGCTGCATTGAACAACTTTAATATAAAAAAGTTAAAATTAACTTTAAAATTTTGTTTGTTTGTTCATTTAAAATTTACCATTTTGGTAGTAACTTTTAGTTGTCTTCATGTTGAAACAACAATCTGTTTGGGTATAACGTACTAGGGTCATAACATTGTTCTCCCAAAGTTCTTTGCCAATCATCCCACTGTCTTTTGACATTTTTCATTACAGAGAAGAAACCTGAGTCCTCCAAGTCCTGCTTATTTCAATTCCTTTAAAGGAACCGATTTTTTTATTTTTTTATTTTTAACTTTTTATTGTGATTTGAGTGAAAGTATACAGAGCAAATTGGTTTCCCATTCAGCAATTTAAACATTTTGTTTCATGACATTGATTGGAGTTCCCACACTGTGACAGCACTCATCCTATTTCTTCTCTGTGTTTCTTTGTTTACTATTCATTCTTTCCTGTCCATTCTTGCCTTGTGAGCTTCATTCCTGGACAAAAGCTGTCCTTTTGGTCTTGTTTGTTTTATTGTTCTATGGGGTGTGTATTTCTCTGGTGGCTGAAAGTTGATCTGCAAGGTTGAGTTTAGTTCCAGGCTTGAAGCATGACAAAGGGGCATAGTCTTGGGGTTTCCACCAATATCTATCAGACCAGTAAACCAGGTTTTTTTTTGGGGGGGGGGTATTGTTCAACACTTTTCTTCCATGCTGTGTAGGACATTGATTTGATCCCTTCCAGAGCAGTTGTCAGTCATAGCCATAGAAGATCATCTAGGTCTTCTGGTCTTCTCAGGGTTGTGGAGGATGGAGTTCACATGCTCCATTATTCCTCTGGACAATTTGTTGCCATATGTTTTGGTTTTCTTCACTTCAGATGAGCAGAGACCAATAATTGCACCTTAGATGACCACTCACAAGTCTTGGTCACTACTCACCAGAGTGGGATATAGAACACTCTGTGGATTATGCTATGCCAATTGACCTTGATGTCCCCCAAGGCTATGTTCATGAGTCCCCAGGCCCAGTGACTCATTCTCTGAGAGTGTCTGGTTTTAGGTAAGAAGTGTTCTTAAGTTTGCCACCTATATGTACTATTGTATTCATGAATGTATTTGCTGCACATATAAATACATAAGTGGAAATATCCTTCATCAAACCTATATGTATCAGTGTGTGTAGTCCCACATCTGTTTAGCTTACATGTTGATCTATGTATCCACTCATAGATTATTATTATTATTGTTATTGCAAAATTGTATATGTAAAGTTGTTAGGCACTGTTTAGTCTCTTTTGACTCAGAGCAACCCTATGTACAATAGAATGAAACAGTGCCCAGGCTTGTGCCATCCTCATAATCCTTGCTATACTTGACCTCATTGTCACAACCACTGTGTCAATCCATCTTGTTGAGGGACTTCCCATTTTTCGCTGACCCTACTTTACCAAGCACAATACGGCCAAAGTAGGTGAGATGAAGTTTGGCCTTTCTCACCTTCAAAGACATTCTGGTTGCACTTATTCCAGGACAGATTTGCTCATTCTCTTGATAATCTGTGGTATTTTCAGTATTCTTTGCTGGCACCACAATTCAAAGGCATCAACGGTTCTTCAGTACTTCTTATTCATTGTGCTGCTCTCACATTCATTGTCTTCCTTTGCCTTGACCATTTTGTACTGACCTTCCCCTTATTATATATTGTTTTCCCTTCATCCAAGTTAATATGTGTCTACCTTCTAGTTAGCTATTTACCCTCTATTCCCCTCCCAAATCTCATAACCTTCAAAGAACTCTTCTTCCTGTGTGTAAACCTTTTCTTGACTTTTTATAGTAGTTATCTCCTACAATATTTATCTTTTTGTGAATGTCTAATTTCACTCAGCATAATGTCCTCCAGGTTCATCCATGTTATGAGGTGTTTGGCAGATTCATGGTTATTCTTTAACACTGAGCAGTATTCCATTATGTGCATGTACCATAGTTTATCCATTCATCTATTGAAGAGAACTTAGGTTGTTTCTATCTTTTTGCTGTTGTGAATAGTGCTGTGACAAATATAGGTGTGCATATATCTATTTTTTTCATGCATTTTACTTAGTTGTGGGATTTTTGGATCATATGTTATATCTATTTCCAACTTTTTATGAAAGCTCCATATCATTTTCCACAGTGGTTGCACATTTTACAGTCCTATCAGCTGTGTATGAGGGTTCCAGTCTCTCCATAACCTCACTAGAATTTGTTCTTTTCTGTCTTACTGAACTTTGCTGTAAATGCTGATATGAGATGACATCTCTTTGTTTTGATGTACATCTTTCTAGTGTCTACTGATCATGAGCATTTCTTCATGTTTGTATTGGCCACCTGAGTATCTTTTAAGTTGAAGTTCATGTTATCTGACAATTTTTTAATTGAATTGCTTGTCTTTTTACTGTTGATGTGTTGAAGTTTCCTATAAATTTCAGAGATTAGTCCCTGGTCTGATGTGTCATTGCCAACTTTTTCTTTTCTTTTTTGCCCCCATTCTGTAGGCTCTCTTTCACTCTCTTGATAAAATCTTTTGATGCACGTAAATGTTTAATTTTAGGAGACACCAGTCATCTAGACACCAGTCTTCTACTATTTGCACAGTTTTAGTTATGTTTGATAGTATATTATGCCTTGTATTAGGACCCCTAAGTTTGTTCCTATTTTTTTTTTTTTTTTCTGATGATCTTTATAATTTTATGTTTTACGTTTAGGTCTTTGATATGTCTTAAGTTGTTTTTTGTATATGGTGAGAAGTATGGATCCTAATTTCATTTTTCTGAAAATAGCTATCCAGTTTTGCCAGCAGCATTTGTTAAAGAGACTGTGTCTTAACTATTTAACAAGTTTTGGCCCTTTGTAAAAGATAAGTACTTTGTCTTTTGGGTATCTGTTCTGAGAGATATTGTTTTCATGACTTCCCTTTCAGAATTCTTTTTTTTACTGTAGAGAAATTTGAGTGATTTTTGTAAGTTGATCTGATATCCTGTCACTTGGCTGAATCCTCCTATTGTTCCAGTAGTTTTCTTGTTGATTATCTGGAATTTTCTATGTATAGGATCATACCATCTGAAAACAGAGATAAGTTTACTCTTTGTTTACCAATTTGGATGCCTTTTATTTCCTTTTCTTGCCACATTGAGCTGGATACGATTTCTCATACAGTTTTCAGTATAAGCTGTGATAAAGAACATCCTTGTCTGATTCCATTCATAAGCAGAATATTTTTAATCCTTTTCCATTGAGAACAATGTTGCCTGTGGTTTTGTATATATGTCCTAATTATGTTGTGGAATTTCTCTTCTATTCTTATTTTTTTGAGCTTTTTTTTTTTTTTTAAATCAGGAATGTGTGTTAGATTTTGTCAAATGCCTTTTCTTTATTGGTTGATATGATCATGTACTTTTCTTTTGTTTTATTTATATAGTGGATTATGTTGATTGTTTTTCTAATGTTAAAGCCATCCTTGCCTACTTGGTATGAATCCCAAATTGGTCATGATGTATTATATTTTTTTTTGATATATTGTTGAATTCTATTGCCTAAAATTTTGTTGAGAATTTTTGCATCTATGTTCATGAAGAATAATATTGGTCTATAATTTTCTTTTTTAAGGGTGTCTCTGCCTGATTTTGTTATAAAGATTAGGCTTACTTCATAGAATGAATTTGGGAGCATTCCATCCCTTTCTTTGTTCTGGATATTTTGAGCAGAATTGGGTCAGCTCTTTGAATGCTTGTAGAATTCTCTGGTGAAGCCGTCTTGGCTAGGACTTTTTGATTGGAAATTCTTTTATGACCTGTTCATATTTTTCTTTTGTGATGGGTCTGTTCAGATTTTCTACCTTAGATTGTGTCAGTTTGAATAGGTAGTGGGTGTCTAGAAATTTGTCTATTTTTAGGTTTTCAAATTTGTTGCAGTACAGTTCATAGTATACTGTTGTTATCCTTTTTATTTCAGTTGATTCTGTTGTGAAGTTGCCTATTTTATTTATGTTATTTCCTTTGTTAAATTTGCCAATGATTTGTCAAATTTTTAATCCTTTCAAAGAACTAATTCTAATCTTGCTGATTCTTTCTTTAGTATTCCTCTTTTCTGTTTCATTTGTTTCTGTTCTTATCTTTATCATTTCCTTTCTTCTGGTGATTGTAGACCTTTTTTATTTTTTTAAATTGGTGGAGATCTTGGGTTAAGGTATAGAATTTTGTTCTTTTATGATGTGTGCATTTATAACTAAAAATTATTCTCTGAGCACTGATTTTGCTTTATCCCAAAGATTCTGGTATTTTGTGTTTTCATTCAAGGGATTTTTTTAATTTCATTATTTTTTATTTTTTCTGTTAACCAGTATTTTTAAGCACAGTCTTACTCAGTTTCCATAAATTCTATTTTTTCCTTGCTCTTCCTTCCCATTGTTGATTTCTACTTTTATAGCATTGTGATTTGAGAAGATGCTTTGCAGTGTTTCGGTGTTTTTAAATTTATTGAGGCTTGCTCTATGGATATGGCCTTTTCTGGAGAATGTTCCTTGTGTACTAGAAAAGAATGTATATCGTGCTGTTGTTGGGTGGAGTATTCTTTCTTTGTATATCTGTGAGGTCTAGGTGGTAACTGTGTCGTTCAGCTATTTTGTATTTTTGTTGTCTTTGTGGTGTTCTGTCCTTCATGAAAAGTAGCATATTAAAGTCTCCTACATTTTTGTAGAATTGTCTATTTCTATTTTAAATTCTGTTAAAGTTATGTATTTTGAGGCTCTTTCATTGAGTGTGTAGATATTTATTATGGTTGTCGTTCTTGTTGGGCTGACCCTTTAATTATTATATAATGTTCTTCCCTATCTCTTTTGCTGCTTTTTGCCTTAAAGTTTAATTTATCAGAAATTACTATTGCTACTCCTGGTCTTTTTTGGTTGCCACTTGCTTGATACATGTTTTCCCATCCTTTGATTTTCAGCTTTTTTTTTTTTTCAAATTTGTGTTAAGGTATGTCTCTTTTAAATAGAATAATGGGTCATGTTTTCATATCCATTCTCCTACTCTCTGTCCCTTGATTGGTGCATTTAATCCACTTACATTGAGTGCAATTATCCATAGGCATGAATTCACTGCTGTCATTTTCCTTTGTGTATGTATGTGGGTGCATGTGTGGTGCTGATAGTTTCTTTGTTCCATATGTTTTTGTTTGTGTGAATTCATTTTGTTTATAGGTTTTCTTATCATTTCCTTCATTGCTATTGTTTTAGTATTTGTTGAACTTTTATGATTTTCCTTTTAAAAAAATTTGTTGAAAATATTTATTTATTATCTTTGAGGTTACCCTGTAATTTATTATCTACCCAAGGTTAAAACAGCCCATTCTGTCTTGATACCATTTTGACTTCTCTCCATTTGGAAGTTCTGGGGTAACTACACCATTTATTCTCTCATATTTTGCTTTGTAGTTGTCATTTACAAATTGCTATCTCTGGTTCCCTATTTTCAGTCTTGTAGTTTTGTTTTATTTTTGATACTTCTATATCTGGATGGCATAGCAGATAAGGCATTTGAGTGCTAGCCAGAAGGTCAGCAGTTCAAACTTCCTCACCAGCCACTCTGTGGAAGGAAGATGAGGCAATCTACTTCCATAAAGATTTACAGCCTTGGAAACCCAATGGGGGTCTCTATGAGTTTGAGGTGACTCATTGGCAGTTAATTTATGTTTTTCTATTTATATCTGGGTTAAGGAGCTCTGATGCTGCTGTGGTTAAGGCATTGGGCTTCCAACCAAAAGGTTCAAACCCACCAGCCACTTCATGGGATGAAGACGAGGCATTCTTCTTCTGTAAAGATTTACAGCCTTGGAAAATCTATAGGGTTTGTTTTGAGTCATAATCGACTCAATGCCAGTGTGTTTTGTTTGGTTTTTCATATCTGGGTTAGTTTCCAGGTGTTGTTCTCTATCTTAATCAGATTATTGTCTGTCATTGTTGGTTCTGTCTGAAAGACCCTCTTTAGCATTTCTTTTAAGATTGGTCTGTTTTCAAATTCTCTTAATTTCTGTTTCTCTGGAAATGTTTTAATTTTGCCATCATATTTGAAGGAAGATTTTTGTAGATATATAATTCTTTGTTGGCAATATTTTTCTTTAAGGGTTTTATGTATATCATTCCATTACCTGCAAGGTTACTGCCCAGAAATCAAAGCTTAGTCTTATTGATTCTCCCTTGTAGGTGACTTGTCATTTTTCCTGAGCTGCTTTCAGGTTTTTGTTTTGTTTTTGGTTTTTGAGAAAGTTTGATCAGGATATGGAAGAGGGGAGAAATAAGAAGAAAGAAAAAAAGAAAAAGAAAGAAAATGACACAGCATCAGTGTGTCCTCATGTTCTCAAACACACAGGTGTGGAAGGTGTGGGAGGGTAGAGCTGCTGACTCCCATATATGAGGGAATAAAAGAAAAACAAGGGAGTGTGGAGAGGGCCAAAACAAGAAGAGAGAAAAAGAAAGGAAAAAAAGACATGTTATCAGTCAGTGCAAGCACTAGCCTCAGATGTCATGTGTGGCAGGCTTATGGCACTTGATCTGCCAGAGTGCATCTCAGGCCTCTGGGGAAGTGGAGTGACAGGTGTGGGTATTGAGGGTGGGCGAGGGAGAGTTGGGCTTGGAGTAGAACAAGATTCAGGAGGGTCATAGGTTGGGGGTGGGGCTTGATCAGCCAGTGAGGTGGAGTTGTGGGTGCATATCTCTGGTTACCAGGAGGTTGTGCTAGGTGAAGGGGTTGATTTATGTCTTTCATTGCTGGATACTGGTGTTGGTGCTGGTGCAGTCCTGGGTGAGTGGATCCACCTATCTAGTTCTTGCCCCAATCAGAACATGTCTTGCAACAATTCAAAATAGCTACATTATTCCAGGTTGGTTAGCTTCTCACACTTCTCGGTATGTCTCCTTTTTCACAGTTTTCAATCAGTTTCTCCTTTTAATCAGTTTTTGCTCTGCATCTCTAGCCTTTCCTTTGAAGCTCAGAATTCCAGGATTGTTATCCATATCTTTTTCTCTTGGTTTCTTGGGATTTTGTTGTAGAGCATCTGAGTAGTATATCTGCCTAGTCCACATCTTGGATCCTTTCTTTGCACATTGGCATGTGAAAGACTACGAGTCCTTCAGTAAAGAACTCTGTTTAATTTTTTTTTAAGCTGTTCTTTCTTAATCCTTTTGACCTCAGAATGTTATTACTAATAAACTAGTAGTATTCCTTGGAACATGGCTTAGGAAATGCAGCCGTATGCAAATAAGAACCATTGAATAGCTTTAAATTAGAGAGTAACAGTCTTATGGCAGTGAGCAGGATGGCTCTGAAAGGAGTAAAACCAGCAGGAGGCTAATGCAGAAATCTAGATGTAAGATGATGAAAACTGTAACCAAAGACTTCACAGTGACAATGGAGAAATAAAAATATTTATGGAAGAAATTGAGCCCATTACTGAATGGACTCATATTTGTAAGAAAGTAACTGAAGTGGCTTGGAAATTTGAGCTTTGTAGCACTTTACTTCTTTTGCAGTTCAAAGTGAAGAGCTTCACTTCATTTTCAAGCCAGTGTGTTATCTTTCAAAAACACAGTGTCTATCATTATTTAATGCATGTTTAATACCCTACTATATTGATAATTATGTTAAAAATCAAGTTCTTCACACTCTAATTGTAATTCATTATTTTCAAAGCACATATTGATTTAATAGTTTTTTTGAACCATTTATAATAATATGCAAATATCTATTACTAAGTCTCTCCTAGCTCTTGCCCTGATAATTGTGTGTGTGTGTGTGTGTGTGTGTAAGGTATATCAACATATATGTAAATAAGTCAATCTTCCCATTTTTACCAGTGATTTTCCTGACATTGACTTCCATGAAATTATTTTTATCCTTTCTGTATAAAAGATGTACAAAGCCAGGTAGATTATAATTTATCATGCCTTCTCTTCTTCAAGCTGCATACCAATTAGATGACTACTGAGGCCTTTTCATAATTCTTGGTGCATTCAGAGAATGTTGTCTCACATTGGAGATTATAATGCAACACTAATTTTAAAAAGGTATTCTGATTAATGTATTCTTCTTGGTTTAGGATCACTTTATCTTTTATACTTCACTCCCTTCTCATTTTTTTCTGATCAAAATATATTTTTTAATAGTTATTTCTATAAGTTTTCCTGAGCTGATTTTGTTACTTTTTTTTTTTTTTTGATGAGGAGGAGGCTAGCCAGGGTGGCCTTTCTGAAAGCTTAGCTGTACCAACTTTCCCAGGTTCATAAATATTAATAATGTACTACTATGCTTCTGTGTGCTAAAACATTGTTATGGAGATTGTACAAGAAAGGCATTTGATGATTTCATGCAGACCTGGAGCAGCAAAAAAATGGGGCAATGACATTCGGGAGAGCATAATATCAAAATATTAATATTGTACACTGCTTACTAAGAATAAGAATTTCTCCTTTTCTGATGCTAATAGTGTCAGTTCCATTTGAGTGTTTTCTTTTTCAATTTGCTCTTTACTCCTTATAGCTATTTTGTTCTCTATAAAACAGTTATAAAAGACAAGAAGTGAAATAGTATTTTGAATAAAAGGGTGGGTTTGTATAGGGAAGAATTGTTAGTCAGCTTTCCCCAGCCTTTTGATCAAAATTCCAATTTAGAATAAAAAGACATGGTCACTTTGTTTCTAAGATACTGTGTGACCATGCTATCATTCTTAAAAAATGGATTGAACTTCTTAGTAGTATCTCATAAAAAATTTAGTTAGCTATAAATGTTTAAGGCTGTTGCAGCTGAAATCATTTGCCTTGTGGGAAAAAATGAGGCTGTTTCATGTTGTGTTTTGTTTTCCTTTTCTTTATTCTTTTATATATTAAGCAATGTAAACCCTCTTAACTTCCAATGACACTGAAGTGTTTTGATGAGCAGATCAAACCCATGCATAGCATTGAAGAGAGAAGCAAGAAATGTGTGATGCCCTATTTTCAGTAAAGGTATATGCCTTATTGTTATTCTAGTTATTTCACTTTATTTTGCAATGCTAATTTTAACTTCATCTGTAGCAGACAGTATCCTGCTTGTAGTTTCCAAAGGGATTTACCAAGTAAAACATCAGTTGTCTTGTGTTATGAATAATTAGAGAAATAAATAGAAAAGTTGACCCTCAGGGCACAATAGCTAAAAATAGTGATGCTTTCTATCATTCTTACTACTTTAAAATAAAGACAACAGCAAAACAATAAGCAGGAAAGAAAAGACAACGATTAAGCAAACTTCCAGGGATTTATAATTTCTACCGTGATGGAAATGAAAGTTTTGTTTCATTATTAACAAAAAACTACAAAGCTTATCAAATTGCAAATAACTTTTCCTTCTCCATGAGTGAAACTAGATGAGGACCAGATCTGGTAAGGTCTTGAAGGTCAAGGTAAGAACTCCAAATGTTAGTTGGAGTGAGAGGGAAAGTGTTTTGAGCAGTAATTTATAATTAAAAACAAAAAGCCCTGAGGCTATAGTAGGGAAGTTGGGGAGTTGAGATACAAGAATGGAAACAGGGAGACAAGTTTGGAGGCTTATTGCAGAAGTTCAGTTGACTGATATTGACTTGGACTGAGGTGATGACAGTGGTAAGGGTGAAAGTGGTCAGATTATAACTGGTTGTGGAATGTGAGAAAAAGAGAAGCATCAAGGATGACATCAAGGTTTATAGCTTGAGCAACTTGGAAGAACAGACATTCCTTTTACAGAGAAGGTGAAGCTGGAGAAGGATCAGATGGGAGGAGCTTCCTCAAACTGTTAGCCTCATTTTTCTCCAACTTACTCCTTTTAGCACATACTTACCTTGATCCCACCTCAGGCCTTTGCACTTGCTCTTCCTTATGCCTGGAAGGTTCTTGTCTCAGGTATCCACTTTAATTCCTTTCTCAAATCTATCAGAACTCTTCTCAGTGTCACTTTCTCAGGGAAAACATTCCTGTCTAGGCTTGAAACCACCTGCTCTGACACCACCATCTTCCACTGACAGTCATCATTCTCTTACTTTGCCTTTTTTAAAGTCTCCAGAATTCTTATCTCTATTTACAGATTATATATCTTATTCAGTATTTCCTGCATTCCTCTACTATGTGGTCAGATTTTGTTTCTGTCTGTTTTATTATTGTAGCATCTCCAATATCTGGAAGATTACTTGGATTATGAAGTTGGGGTAAGGAATGAGTTCATAAACAATATGAAAAAAGTATAAACTGTAAAGGAAAAGAGGGTTTTTTAATACATTAAATTTATTAACTTTTTCTTAAAAAGATTTAATAAAGAAACTGAGAAGACAGAGTGCAAATAGGATAAATATATTAAAGTTTACTATCAAGAATATAAAAGTAAATGCTAAAAATCAATAATAAAACAACTAGCATAATATTAAAAGAAAAAGACTTCAACAGATATTTTTCAGAAAATGTATCCTAACGGCCAGTAAACATGAAGCATCAGTAATCAAAAAAGGTGAAAAGTAAACCACTCTAAGATAATTTCTCACCCAATATTAGCAAAAATTTAAAATGTTGACAATAATAACTTTTAGGCAGAATGAAGAGCAACACTGCATTTGGGAGTGGTAAAATTATTTCAGAAAATACTTTGGCAATAGCTGTAAATTTGGAGATAGTCATGTTTCAAACTAACAATACTAGTTCTAGATGTACACTATAGTGAAACATGTATAAGAATTTTCCTTGAATAATTATACTGGCAAAAAAATTGGAAACAACATAAATGACCAGAAATAGTAAAGTGCGTAGATATATAAATAGATAGAAATAAAGATAAGATAAATATAAAATTGCTAAATTGAGTGAAGTCTGTAATAATTGTGAACATGAATGAATCTCAAAAACAAAACATTGGCAAAGGAAAAAAAAAACAAGTAGCAGGAAAACTCATATAAATTATTTCATTCATATAATGTCAAAACAGGCAAAACTCAGAAATGCATTCATATGTGGCAAAACCATACAGATACCAGGAGAATGATCAAGTCAAATTCACAATAATGGTCACCTCTGGAAGGAAGGAGGGGGATGTGATTGGAGAAGGTCATATGGAATATCTTTAAATAGAGTGTTCTATATCTTAGTCTGAATGACGGTAGAAAGGTATTCATATTTATGATTGTTCTTTTAATTGTACATATGTTTTAATACATTTTGTCAATATGGTTTGTATTAATTTAAAAAAGGAAAAGGAAAATGATGTGGAGCCAGTAAGTATAGACAACTATTTTGAGTAATTTTGTTCTAAAAGGTACTACTTTCTACAGGAAATATTGTCTGCCTTGTTAACCTTAGGTTAGGCTCCCTTCCTCTTCCTGAAACACCATAAACCTTCCTTGGTGATACTTTGCATTGGTTAAGGTAATGCAAGCTATGATGATAGATGCTATTCTCTCTACTCCATTTTTAGGAGATTAATAATATGTATATTTATTTCTTGCTCAAGTAAGGAGCAAGACATGATTATCTATAGGCAGCAGCTCTTCTTCAAGTGGTAATTCAGGTATGGTAGGTACTCGCATCTGTGGTTCTACTGTCTTCAGCAGGTGGTTTGCAAGGTCTCTGTTATAATCAAAGAACATTGCTCATGTGGGAGATTTTCATTGGCAGGCCTAGAAGTGGGGCTCATAAGTTCCACTTATACTCCATTGGCCAGAACTCATTAGCATGATCATCCTTACTGATAACAAGGATGGCAAGTGTTACTTAGCTGTGTGCACCAAAGGAAAAGGATAGATTTTATGAATACTAGCTGGTCTCTGCTGCATTTTATCCATTGGTTCCAAATATTCCTTCAGTTCTTCCCCTGCTGCATAGAGGGAGACAACTCATAGCCCCACTGAGCCCAAAGAACAATATCTCCAGGTAATGTATATACTCTCCATCAGCTTTGGATGAGACTTCTTAGTTTTGCAACCCCTGAATTAAAGAAAAAAAAAAAGTGTCTCACTAGTACATCCCTTTCTACCTTCTGTATGAAGTGGGGGAAAGAGGTGCAGGACTACTGCAATAAAAATGCCACTTGGAAAAAGGAAGAATAGGAGAAACATGACTTTCACTGGCCTATGGTGGTAATGATATCCTGTTGGAGGGGGAATGAACTTCCTTATTGTTGTTTCCCTGCCTCCACTCTCTGCTTCTCTATTATTGCCTGTTAGTACATGATTGTAATATGTCATAGAGTTAAATGATTCTTGTCTGTGCACATGATAAGAGTTGCTGTTATTATTATTGTTATTATCATTACCACTGTGAACTTAAGTGCCAAATTTCTTTGAATTTGGCTGAAATTATGTTAACTTAGTGGGTTATGGTAATCAAAGCTATAAGTGGCAGTTTTTTTTTTCCCCCATCTATTTATTGTTTTTTATATACACATACATATGAATGTCTATCTCTCTATCCAGGAAAAGCATTACTTAATAATCACAGTTTATTGTAGACAATTTATAGGGTAAATATGGGGGACTATGATTTGAACATGTTGAGAAATCTTGTTTAAAGTTCCAATGGACACTTTGTGTACTTATGGCACAATAACTCTAGTATTTTGCTGGCTCGGAATAATAAAACTATAAGCCAAAGATAACAGAGAAGTATTCTGTATTTGACTCCAGATCTCAGGCCCCCATGGGAAGATTGTGGCTTGGTTAATTGTGTTGCTTTTCCTTGGAAATAAAAAAAAAGCTATGTCTTGGAGGTGAGGAATAGTAAAGGCGACTTCTGTGTATTTAGCTTCAACTCTTATGTTCTTAATCAGTGAATGTGCAAAATAAATAGAAGAGGCAGACATTTTAGAAATTGTTAGAAGATTTTGTCAAAATTCCTTCAAACTTTGTTCATTTCCAGTGGCCAACCCCTGGTCAGAGTTGAAGGATCTGACTCCAGATAGAAAGGCCAGGTGTTCATCGACAGTGCAGCATAATATAGCTGTGGGGGGGGCTCTCAAAGACTACATGATGGTGTTCTCACCTCTGCTCGGAGCTCCATTCCAGATATGAAGAATGTACAGCCAGCTATATGTTGCTTGCCCTGATCCTGTTCTAGGATTAATGAAAAGACTCTCAGTCTTACATCTACGAATAGGAACAAGAAACAATTAGCTGATTTTTTTTTTTTTTTTTTTTTTGTGAAACAGTGTCAGTGTCAGTCAATTTCATATACATTTTTTGGAATGTATTTCTTCCTCTAAACTATCCTGACACCCCTTTCTTCGTCTCTTGGCTCTCCTGGTTTCTTTGTCTTCACTGTTATACTGAATCACAAAAATAGCTTTACCCTGAACCCAACCACATAGCCGCAGCCTGGGGTAGGAGTGGGGTATTACTTCTGCCTTGTTCTTTTGTCAGCTCAATTTTCTGAGGAGTTATCCCTGTTCCTGTTTTCCCCAGTTGTGGGTTTATCATGAAATTAATGAAGTTTAAGCTTCAGGGCCCCTCCTTGTATGAGGTCCTCCAAAGCCCCTGAATTTTATATATTTTGTTCAGGCATTTCTTGATTTGCATAGTACTATGTTAACCAAAATGCATGCATATCAGAACTGTGTCCTTGCTTTGCACAACAACTATGTTATTTCACATAGTGACTACCCTTATCAGTAATTTTTTTTGTTATTTTCTTTGGCCTTTCTCTTGGACAACAAAATACAGAATAAAACAAAATCAAAACAGTGAGATTCTCTTATTCATTGTGCAGTGTTCTAAATCAAGCCGGTTTTCTGGCTCCATGGCATTATGGCTTAGCAAACATTCTCTGGAATTTCTAAGTTCCAATAAAAATGGAAGCCAAAAATCTAAAACAACCTATTATCTAAAGTGTAAGCTTGGCATTATGTCATAACTACCTTGGTTATTATTTTAATGAATTCAGTAAACATTATTAAAGTGTTAACATTTATCAGACTCTTCTAAGAATTAGGGAAGAAGGATGAAAACTACCTTCAAGTACTTCATGGTTGAGTGAAAGAGGCAACTAGACACACAATCATAATTTAGTGATGACTATTAGAATAGAGATGTTTGGAAGTGGCTGAGGGAAAAGAGAATAACATCTGACATTGTGCCTTAGGAGCTGCCAGGACCAATTCACAGACAAGCTGGTGCTTGAGAAAGCAAGGTTTGAAGGATTAATAGAAGAATAGACTTTCTTGTTGCCTGGACGTAGGGAACAGCCTGTACAAACACAATTGAGGAAACCTGTGAGTTCAAAGACTTAGTATTTGGCATGCTGAAGGGCAGGATGTATGAAGCTGGATGTACAGTAGGGTGTGAAACTGAGTAGTTCAGATGTAGGTGATGTGATTTGCAAATACAATCACAAAGCATATAAGCAATTATATAGAACACATTTAGGTAATAGCACTTAGAGGAAACAGCCGGATAGGTCCTGTGCTCAGCCTGATTGATACTAGAATGCAGTACTTTATGCAAAAGTGAAATAAAGAAAAAGACTTTCACATGATGGAAATATCATAGTTTTGAACATGAGAAAAATCCAGGCTAGAATCCTAGCTCTGTGATAATAACATTTGAGATCCTTTAGAGATTTAAATCTTACTGAACCTCCTTTCCCTTATGTATAAAATGAGACTGTGTGATGATACCAACCTCTCATGCTTGCTGTGGGCATGAATGAAATCATATATATTCAAGAGCCTCCATCAAATACCTAGCAGGTGATAGGTACTTAATAAATGGTATTATAAATATTATTACCAGATGAAGGGAAAATAAGTAGTGAAAAGAGGAGAGAGGGATAGGATTCTGTCATGGAATCTCGTGGTTATTTGAAAAATAAATTTCCATCAATTGACATAGTATCAGGCAGTCTACAGCACTCAGCCAGATGGGGTTAGGACCAAAAGACTTTTGTTTTTTTTGTGGCTTTTCTTGACAGTAACCACATTGGCTGAAATTCTGTATTGCATACTTTAAAAATCAGTGTAAAGTGTGCTAAATCCTAAACTAACTATGATTAGGTGGCAAAACAGCTAAATGTGTAGGAGGAAAGGAAGATAAGAAAGATTTCTTTATTTTTGAGAACAAAAAACTGCTCTAGGATAGTATTTAAATGCATGACCTCCAATCAAAACTGATCCCTGTGAAATTTGGTGGGAAAACACTGAAATGGCTAATGCCTAAGCCTGACTGCTCTGAAGATCTAAGTGTTTGTTTTCCATTGTGAATATATAAGTAACTCAATTTAATTAGTTATATTTATTAAAAATGAACGAATGAGATGAAGCACGGCAAGCAGACAAAAGAGTTCAAAATTAAAAGGAACATTAATTAATTCAGCATCTATTTGGTGCCTGTTATATGCAACATGTTGTTGTTGTTGTTGTTAGGTGCCATCGAGTTGTCTCTGACTCATAGCGACCCAAGCACAGCAAAACAAAACACCACCTGGTCCTGAGCCAGCTCCATGATCCTTGCTATACTTGAGCCCATCGCCACTGCCACTGTGTCAATCCATCTCATTGAGGGCTTTCCGTTCTTTCGTTAACCCTCCACCTTGCCAAGCATGACATCCTTCTCCAGAGAGAGGTTTCTTCTGACAACATGAATAAAGTATGTGAGACAAAGTCTGGCCATTCTTGTCTCCAAGGAGAATTCTGGCTGCATTTCCTCCAGGACAGACCTGTTAGTTCTTTTAGCAGTCTGTGGAAGGAATATACAGAGTCACTATACCAAAAAGAACTGTCAATCTTTATCCATTTCAGGAGGGAGCATATGTTCAACAACCAATGGTACTGAAGGAAGAAGTCAAAGCTGCACTGAAAGAATTGGCGAAAAACAAGGCTCCAAGAATCGATGGAATACCCATTGAGATGTTTCAGCAAACAGATGCCCCACTGGAGGCACTCACTTGATTATGCCAAGAGATTTGGAAGACAGTTACCTGGCCAACTGACTGGAAGAGATCCATATTTGTACCCATTCCAAAGAAAGGCGATCCCACAAAATGTGGAAATTATCGAGCAATACCATTAATATTGCTTGCAAGTAAAATCTTACTGAAGATGATTCAAAAATAGTTGCAGCAGTATATTGACAGAGAACTTCCAGAAATGCAAGTTGGATTCAGAAGAGGATGTGGAATGAGAGATATTGCTGATGTCAGATGGATCTTGACTCAAGGCAAAGAATACCAGAAAGATGTTTACTTGTGTTTTATTGACTATGCAAAAGAATTTGATTGTGTGGATCGTAACATACTGTGGATAACATTGAGAAGAATGGGAATTCCAGAACACTTAATTGTACTCACGAGGAACCTGTACATAGACGAGGAGGCTGCCATTTGAACAGAAACACTGCATGGTTTAAAATCAAGAAGGGAGTGCATCAGGGTTGTATGCTTTTACCATACTTATACAATCTGTATGCTGAGCAAATAATCTGAGAAGCTGGACCACATGAAGAACTTGGCATCAGGATTGGAAGAAGAATCATTAACAATAGATATTTAAAGTTATGCAAAAAAGTTGAAGATGTGGCCCCTACCATCAATTTATCAGAAGAAATAACAAATTGCAGATACTTTTTCTTTTATTACAAGTAGCTCTGAGGTAACAAGAAATATATAGGTAAGATTCTGTGGCATTTCAAACAAGGAAGTTCCTGGGTTTGTGTCCCTGCTCTGCTCACTTACATTCAGAGACTGATTACCCAGTAAGCAAGGTAAACATGTCCTTAGGGCAATGACAAAATAGTGGCACTAGTTGTCCAAACCAAGACACATGAATGCCAAACAGATAGGATACAAAGAAAAGTGAGCACCACAGTGGATAGGAACTGGCAGTCCACTCAAATGAAATTGATATGATTTTATAAAGTCTGATGACATAGTGCCTAAGGCATTTGACTGCTAACCAGAAGGCTGGCAGTTCAAACCTACCAGCCACTCCTCAGAAGGAAGACTGCGTAATCTACTTCCTTAGAGATGCTGCCTCGGAAACCCAAGGAGGGGTCGCTGCTATGAGTCGGATCTGACTTCACGGCAGTGAGTTTGGTTTTTGTTTTTTGGTCATATGTGTTAACAATTATAATTGTCTTTTCATTTTGCACTGAGTAGGGAACCTCACATTCAGTTCTCTTTTGTCAACTAAGAACATGCCAGCAGCACTTTAATCATGTGATTTGTGACATAACTAGTTTTGTGCAAAATGAACCCAAACATGTCTTTAAATAGAGCAGACTCCTGTAGTTGTATCATGCTCTTTGCCATCCTTTCACCCTCACCCTGTTGATAATCAGTGTAGTCCAATCAACTGTGAAAATGTAGCATCAAAAGTTGGAAAGTGAATGTGCAAGTTTATAAGTATTATTGCAAGAGGAGAAACACTCATGGAGATGTTTGAAGAGCCCACTGACAAACATTATATGACAAATAAATGAAATTACTTCTGACTATCTTGTAAGTAGTATTTCTTTTGATTGTCTAAGACCTGAGGAACAAAATACATGTTCCAAATTTTTTTTTTTTACTTATTTTCAATACAATTTTTGTGTTAATGTTCCTATTGTTGTTGTTGTTGTTATTTGCTGTCGAGTCGGCCCCGACTCATAGCGACCCCTCCTTGGGTTTCCAAGGCAGTTATCACTACAGAAGTAGGATTGCCCAACCTTCCTTCCGAGAAGTGTAAATTTTATTTTACAAGTTTTATTTGTTTTCCATTATTCAAATGTATTTGGTATGATTTCTCAATAAGCAAGGAACAAACTTAAAAAGTGACAATTTTACATCCAGGTAAAATGAAACAGCAACAACTAAGTGGAACATAAAAACAAAACTCACAGAAGATAAAAGGAAACGGATTTGTGAATCCCTAAAGACAGTTCCAAAATTAACTTTCTTTTTAAAATGTAATGAATGAGAAAAGACATCTTCCATTGAATGCTTGCATTTAATAGGTGCAAATCATTATACTAGTACCACTAGTGCTGAAATTACTAATGTTGTAGTTGTTATGTGTCATCGAGTCACATCTGACTCATAGCGACCCCTCCTTGGGGTCTAAGGCATTTGACTGCTAACCAGAAGGCTGGCGGTTCAACTCCACCAGTCACTCCTTGGAAGGAAGACTGGGCAATCTACTTCTGTAGAGACACTGTTGTTGTTGTTGTTAGGTGCCATCAAGTTGTGTCCAACTCATAGCAACCCTATGCACAGCAAAATGAAACACCGCCCAGTCCCATGCCAGCTCCGTGATCCTTGCTATACTTCAGCCCATCATCGCAGCCACAATGTTAATGCATCTTGTTGAGGGCCTTCCCATCTTTCGTCAACCTTCCACCTTACCAAGCATGACATTCTCCAGGGAATAGTCCCCTCTAACAACATGACCAAAGTAGGTGAGATGAAGTCTGGCCATTCTCACTTCTAAGGAGTGTTCTGGCTGCACTTCCTCCAGGACAGATCTGTTAGTTCTTTTAGCAGTCCACGGAACTTTCAGCATTCCTCACCAGCACCACAACTCAAAAGCATCAATTCTTCTTCGGTCTTCCTTATTCCTTGTCCAGCTCTCACATGCATACGAGGTGATTGAAAATATCATGGCTTGTGTCAGGCACACCTTAGTCCTCAAGGAGACTTCCTTGCTCCTCAGCAATTGAAAGAGGCCCCTTGCAGCCAACTTGCCCAGTGCTCTATGTCTTCTAATGTCCTGACTGCTGCTTCCATTGGCATCGATTGTAGAACCAAGTAATATGAAGTCTTTGACAACTTCAATCTTTTCTTCATTTATCGTGATGCTGCTTATTAGTCCAGTTGTGAGGATTTTTGTTTTCTTTATATTGAAATTAATCATACTACAGACTGTATTCTTCAATCTTCATCAGTAAGTGCCTCAAGTTATCCTCAGTTTCAGCAAGCAAAATTGTGTCATTAGCATATTACAGATTGTCAGTGATTCTTCCTCCAATCTTGATGCCACATTCTTCTTGATATAGTCCAGCTTCTTGGATTATTTGCTCAGCATATAGATTGAATAAGTATGGTGAAAGGATATAACCCTGACGCACTCCCTTCTTGATTTTAAGCCATGCAGTGTTCCCTTGTTCTGTTCGAACAACAGCCTCTTGGTCAGTGTACCGGTTCCTCATGAGCAAAATCAAGTGTTCTGGAATTCCCATTCTTGTCAATGTCATCCACAGTTTGTTATGATCTGCACAATCAAATGCCTTTGCATAATCAATAAAACACAAGTAAACATCTTTCTGGTATTCTTTGCTTTGAGCCAAGATCCATCTGACATCAGCTATGATATCCCTTGTTCCATGTCCTCTTCTGAATCCAGCTTGCACCTCTGGAAGTTCTCTGCCAGTATACTGCTGCAACCCTTTTTGAACTATCTTCAATAAGATCTTACTTGCATGCAATATTAATGATACTGTTTGATAATTTCCACATTCTGTAAGATCATCTTTCTTTGGAATGGGTACAAATAGGGATCTCTTCCAGTCAGTAGAGATACTAGGGTATAAATCTATGATGAAAATTATAAGCGGCAGTGGTTACTGTATTCTTTTCAGTCAGCTTTGTATGTTATTTTGTGTGAAAACTATTTGATCTTGAATCATTTGATTTTTATTTGCTACAGATGGATTTAGCAATTGGTGCACCTCAAATGTGTTTGATCCCCATGAAAAAGTTCAATTCACAAAGATTGTAATGTTCTATTTAAATAGAAGACAAAGTTTGGGCTTATCTCATAAACTGGAAACACAAAGAAGAATCCCAGTATTGGAATGCCATTTTGCACATGTTGTTGCTGTCCTTATAACAATCAGTGAACATGGACTACCTTTTTGAGGAAGAAATGAAGTGTTTGGTCCCCACAAAACATAAATTTTGGGCAATTATTTGAACTTATTGCTCAGTTTGACCCATTTTTAGCAAGTCACACCTAAAAATATGGTAACTTAATAAGTGACAAATTTCAATCAACTATTTTCAGTGAAATAAATATAGCACAATATTTCAGTTTGTAGATTCCAATACTTATCTGTTTCATACAGATCAGCTAAGCATTGTTTCAAGATATATATTTCCAACAGATAACCTGTTGAGTGATTTATCACATATAGTAGCTCAAAAAGTCATTCTGCTAAAGAAATTATAAATCAATTATGTCACTATTTATGTGAAATTTGACTGCCTTCTATGTTCAGAGGCTGGTCACAATGCTGTAGTATAACAGGACATTATAAAGATATGCAACAGAAAATTTTAGAATATAGTGAAAATGCCATTTTCTTGTCATCTGCTGCACATTCACTTAATCTTGTAGGATGTAACACAGTGGATTGTCGTCAGGAAGTATTTGATTTTTTTTTTAATATTGTTTAATTACACATTTTTTGCTGCTTCTATTCTCTGATAGGCAGTTTTTAAAACATATTTAGACAATGACTAAGTATTAAAATGTCTTTCTTATCCATGTTGGGAAGTGCATGCTGTGGCAATGAGTGCAATCCTAGAATCATGCATTCAGATTCTAGATGGCTTAGTAAATATTGTTGAAGACCAGACACAAAAAGGAGATACCAGAAGAGAAGCTAAATACATTGCCGACAAAATGCAAACAATAGAGTATGTATTTATGTTGCTTATGTGGAATAAAATATCACAGCACTTTCATCTAATGAGTCAAGCTCTCCAAGATTCAGAAGAAATTTAGGGACGTGCATATATCTCTACCACTCATTAACATGATATTTACATAATTTGAAAGAGGTTTTGAAATTTTGGAAAAAAACAGCAAAACAAATACTGCAAAATAGTGATGATCGAGCGGTTCATCATTGTAGAAGAATTAGAAAGAAACAGGTAAATGATGGAAGTGTTCAAGCAGTGTCATTGAGTGCTGGAGATCAATTCTTCATAAACACATACTACACCATCTCTGCTACACTTGAGTTTTGCATGAAAAAAAGGACAGAAGTGTATCAAGTTCTTTCAAATAGATTTTCCTTCTTAAACAATGTGTTTATAACTGATGAAGAATGCATGGAGGCATTAGTGAAAGAAATTAGTGTAAGCTATCCCGCTGATTTAAATACAAACCTTTCTGGAGAAGTGTGACAAAGACAAATTTTACACATGTAGGCGTGTATGATTCCATAATAGAGTATGAAATACAATGCATATTGACTAATGTTGAAATTGCTTTATGCATATTCTAACTTTAATCATCACAAACTGTACAACAGAATGCTCTTTCATCTTTAAAAAGACTTGTATAAGCATACAACAATTATTCAAGAAAGACGAGTCATAATTGTTATTTCGTATGGAAGTAGTTATTGTTTGGAAGCTTAATTGTAATGCAATCATTGAAGAATTTGTAAGAGAAAAGAAAAAATGTTTTAATTATAACATATTAGAGATGGCAGATTTATCTAAATATAAAATACAGTAATTTGCTGTAATATTTGTTTGCTGATACTAACTTTTCTTTTATGACATTTTTAATTTGTTCACTTACAATTATAGCACTTACTATGAAACAAGCATAAAATTGACATATGAGTTGTTTAAGGCAGTTGGCAAAAGTCAATTTTTTGTTGGAGATCAACAGAATTTTACATTGACTGCTGAAACAACTGAGTTCACTGACTCATTTGTTGGACAATATATGCAATATTCTTTTTGTAGGAAATATACTATATAGTAAAAATCTTAGTACCCTGCATCCACTAATTTTTTTTAATCTGTTTTATCTTATTCAACTAAAATGTCATCTGCCAATTTTATATTTGATCACTAATATACAGTTGTATTTAAAATGAAGTTACATCATGGATAGCTAAGATACACAGAGATATATATACACACACATGCACACATACATATACATACATATGTATATATCATATATACATGTATATTGTATTATATGTTTATATGTGTACATGTACATATATGTATACATGTATATATGTAACTCACATGTCTCATTTGAATGTGTGAGTAAGCAGAGAAGGGGACACTGCAAATTATCAATGCTTAGAGTCCTCCCAAGAGCTCTGGTGATGCAGTAATTAAGGTGTTTGACCGCTAACCAAAAGGTCAGTGGTTAAAACCCACGAGCTGCTCCACGGAAGAAAGATGAGCAATCTACTTCCATAAAGATTTACAGCCTAAGAAACCCAGTGAGGTTCACTATGTGTCAGAATCCACTTGATGAAAGTGAGTTTGCTTGGGTTTGAGGATCCTCACATGCCTTAATCTGGACCTCTTTTGATGTAAGTACACAATTTCATGTGGAATGGAAAATTTTGAAATCCAAGTTCTTTTTACATTCATTATTAATTAATTAATATAAATTACTTCAAGCAAGGGTGCCTCGTCTCCATCAACCATTTCCTTAGAGTACCTGTGGTGTGTAATGTGTAAGCACAATCTCTTTTCCTTTTTTCTCTCTCTTTTTATTTTTCTCTCCCTGAGTTTAAGTATTTCTGCCAGATGGAACCAAAAAAAACCTCACTGCTGTCAAGTCTGGTCTGACTCATAGCGAATAACGATCCCTCCTTGGGTTTCTGAGGCGGTATCACTATGGAAGTAGATTGCCCAATCTTCTTTTCGAGGAGTGGCTGGTGGGTTTGAAGTGCCAGCCTTCTGGTTAGCAGTCAAATGCCTTACATACTACTTCAACAGAGTTGGAAAAGCCTAAGTAATCACAGAAGTATTAACTTCCTTCCCTTCTCTTTTGGTGACTTGCTGGTGATGTTAGTTGGCTGTATTAGGTTTCCATTTTCCAAGCTGTAAACTGGATCAAGTCGACGAAAGAGGGGGAGGCCTTCAGGGAGATGGATTGATACAGTGGCTGCGATGATGGGCTCGAGTATAGCATGGATTGTGGGGCTGGCGCGGGATCGGGCAGTGTTTCGTTCTGCTGTGCATGGGGTCGCTATGAGTCGGAAACGACTGGATGGCACTTAACAACAACAACAACAACAACAAACTGGATCAAAACATGCCATATTGGAGTACCTTATTGATTTGTTTAAAAAAACCCCTAAGAATATGATTCATTTCAAATGAATGTGTCATCTTGAAATGGAGTTGTTAAGGTCTTTAGGATTGAATGGGAGAATAGAAGGGCTGTGTATGCACAGGGAGACAGCCTGGGAGACATGAGTGCATGGGAGGGAAGGACATAGGGAAGAAAGAGCTAACTGTGGGGAGGAAGTGGGAGGGGAGCTATTGCATTATGGGAAAGTGCAGTCAAGTCATGAGACAAAGTATATGTGAATTGCTATATGGAAAGTGAATTTGCTCTGTAAACTTTCACCCCAATAACAATAAAAATAAAAAAATTAAAAAAAAGTCTTTAGGGTTGAAATATATCCCATGTCTCTCAACTGTAAATGTGTATTTAATATTATTACTGCAAGTATCTTATTAGTACAAAGGCTGAATGACCATTTAGGGGACAAGACAAAGACTATTCAGTCTTCTTTATTGATTGTTAACTTTAATCTCATTTACTAGCAACATTTGGCCTGGGCAAGTTTTTTCCCACTTTTTTTGTTCTTTGCAAAATTTTACATAGAATAACCACCTCTTCTACCATATATAACACTACTAAACTAATTCATTCTCAGTCAATGTGTTTTTTCCATACTGACAAAGTTGATATCATCTTAAAATGAATTTTTCAAATGTCACTTAAAATAGTGAGAAATACTTTTATAGTGCTTATAGCATAGTGACTAAGATGCTTGACTGCTAACCAGAAAGCTGGCGGTTCAAACCCACCAGCCACTCCTCAGAAGGTTGGGCAATCTGCTTCCATAGTGATGCCACCTTGGAAACACAAGGAGGGGTTGCTGTGAGTTGGGTCTGACTCAATGGCACATAACAGCAACAACAGTATGTGTTAAACACTATTTTAAACACTTTATACCATTGATTCATTTAATCTTCCCAGCAATCCTATTGTTGAGTGCTGTAGAATTGATAATGACACATAGAGACCCCGTGTGACAGAATAGAACTGCATCATAAAGTTTTCTTTACTTTCATCTTTAAGGAAGCAGATTGCCAGGTCTTTCTTCCATGGAACCACTGGGTAGGTTCATATTTTGACATGTTGGTTAGCAGATAAATGCTTACTTATTTGCCTCTGAATTTTAGTACTCACTTCTAAGATGAGGAAATTGAGACAATCACTTGACATTGAGTAGATTGAGAGAAATATCTCACTTATGGTCATATAGTAACTGGCTGAGCAAATGTTTGAACCCATGCAATCCCTCTCTGGAGTCTGTTCTTTTATTTATTTCACATACCACTTCCCCAAATTAGTTGTTCTAAGTTTAGGATGCAATTAACCATCCTAGCAACACAAACTTGTATTTTTAAAATTGTAATAATGTAGTTGATCTACAGTAGTAACATTTTTAGCCCAAGACCTAGATCTTAAAAACAGAAGATCATGGTTAAAGAAGATAAAATAAAGTCACTTTTTCTTATACTGGAGCAACCCAAAACAAAATTTTATAATAGAGGAATATATTCTTGGCATCTTTTCATCTGTCCTTTTTATTTATCTCTCACTTTTTGCCACTCTTCTTTTCTACTTTCATCCTCATTTTTGCCCTACTTTCAGTACCTCTAGCCTGTCCGATCCCTGAGAGTATCCCAGCCTTTAGCACAGCTCACCTCAAGTACATATTAAAAGATCAGCAATCTACCTTTCCTTGCACCTTGTAATTCCTCTTCTTAGAATCCAGACTAAAAGTATATTCTGAAATACAAATATTTTTGCATAAAAATGTTAAATAAAATTTCTTTTCAGTAATAAGAAATGGCAACTACTTAAATGTACAAATTTGGAAGAATGGCTAAGTAAAATATGGTAAATACTGCATTATACAACCATTAACAATTGTCTCCATGAAGACTTTCAATGACAGGTAAAATGCATAAGTTTAAATGTTAAAGAGAATAATAATTAAAAAACGAAACTCACTGTCATAGAGTCAATTCTGACACATCGTGACCCCCATTGGGTTTCCAAGGCTATAAATTTGTATGGAAGTAGATTACCTCATTTTTCTCCTATGGAGCAGCTGACAGGTTTGAAACACTGACCTTCTGGTTAGCAGATATATGTCTTACCCACAACACCACCAGAGATCTGGTGGCACAGTGGGTAAGACATACATCTATCTGCTAACCAGAAGGTTGGTGGTTAAACTCACCAGCTGCTCCGCAGAAGAAAAAAAGGGATTATCTACTTCTGTGAGGATTTACTACCTTGGAAACTCAATGGGGTCACTATGAATTGGAATCTATTCGATGGCAGTGGATTTAAGGAGAATATCCAAGACAAAAGCAATATGATACCAACACTAGAAAAGTACACTTAAAAAAGGAAAAAAAGTCCAAAAAATTAAGTGTATATATAGGTTGAGATGGTAGGATTATAAAGTGATTTTTTATAGTTTCCTTTGTTTTCTTATATATTAGTTTTATATATAGAAAACAGTAAATGCTGAGTAAATAAAGAACCCTTTATTCACAATAAAGTGCCTGATTTCTTCTTAATCCTCTGAGATGTATTGTCATTTTTGAAAATGGTACTTGCCAATCCCAACATACTTTGAATTAGTAGGAGTCCACACAGCACAAGAAAATGAAGAAAAAATTTGAGCACATAGAGAGAGAGGTAATTTGAAAGAGAGTAATTGCAATTGAATCCTTAAAGATAGTTCACTAAGCTTTTCTTGCTTTATACAGCTTATATCACTATTTTGCTTTTAAGCTCTCTAATTACCAAGTCATGGTTCTTTTTTTTTTTTTTTTTTCCTCCTTCTCTCTTTCTCTCTCTCTTGCTCTTATCTCTTTTGTTTTTCCCTCACAGTAGAAGTAAAGACTCTACTGGTAGGAAAAGAGGAAAACATACAGGACAAGAACCTATTGTTGGCAATGTGTGTCTGAAGAGGTACTGCCAATTATAAATGAGTTATATCTGTTATAATTTACTGGTTGCAAATTAGGTATTACTTGTGTTTTTTGCAAGGAATATTTGTTAATCTGTTTATTTCTTTTTCTGAAGGCCACCTCAAAAATTATCTGAATTTCAAGCCTCTGTATAATACACAAACACTGTAGAGTTGAACTTTTGGTGAGAATATTGGGCTCATCATTGATGGATTTAGCTTCCCTACTTTATTTCTGATCATCTATTTCTAGAAATAGGATGGAGGACACCATTCTGTCATTGCCACTTTCCACCAGAAGAATCCTTTTTCGTTCCTGAAAGGCAATTCCCAGAGAATAGAAGAGGATCATGGTTACTTTCATTTTAAATAGAGTTTCCAAGGGAATGAAGTTCTGTTTCCTGTGCATGAACTTGTGTGTGATATTAACAATATTAAATAATTTTCACATCAATCACTGTAGCGATATATTAAAAGGGAAGTTTCCAGAAATGCAAGCTGGATTCAGAGGAGGACATGGAACAAGGGATATCATTGCTGATGTCTAATGGATCTTGGCTCAAAGCAAAGAATGCTAGAAAGATATTAAATTGTGTTTTAGTGACTATGCAAAAGCATTCAACTGTGTGAGTCACAACAAATTATAGATAACATTGAGAAGAATGGGAATTCCAGAACACTTAATTGTGCTCATGAGGAACCTGTACATAGATAGACCAGGAGGCTGTCATTCAAACAGAACAAGGGAATACTGCATGGCTTAAAATCAGGAAGGGAGTGTGTTAGGGTGGTATTCTTTCACCATGCTTATTCAATCTGTATGCTAATCAAATAATCTGAGAAGCTGGACTATATGGAGAAGAGCATGGTATCAGGATTGCAGGAAGACTCATTAACAACCTCTGATATGCAGACAACACAACCTTGCTTGCTGAAAGTGAAGATGACTTGAAACACTTACAGATGAAAATTAAAGACTGCAGTCTGCAGTATAGATTACACCTCGACATAAGCAAAGAAAAATCTTCACAACTGGACCAATAAGAAGCATCATGATAAATAGAGAAAAAATTGAAGTTGTCAAAGATTTCATATTACTTGTTTCCACAGTCAATACCAATGGAAGCAGCAGTCAAGAAATCAGATAACGTATTGCTCTGGGCAAATCTGCTGCAAAAAGACCTCTTTAAAGACCTGAAGAGCAAAGATATCTTTGAAGACTAAGGTTGCCTAACTCAAGCTATGGTATTTTCAGTAGCCTCATGTGCATGTGAAAGCTGAACCATGAGTAAGGAAGACCAAGGAAGAGTTGATGCTTTTGAGTTGTGGTGTTGGCAAAAAATACCTAAAGTACCATGGATGGCCAAAAGAACTAACAAATCTGTCCTGGAGGAAGTACAGCCTAAATGTTCCTTGGAAGGGAGAATGGTCCTTGCCTCACCTACTATGATCATGTTGTCAAAAGGGACCATTCCCTGGAGAAGGATGTCATGCTTGATAAAGTGGAGGGTCAGCGAAAAAAAGGAAGACCCTCAATGAGATGGATTGGCACAGTGGCTGCGATGATGGGCTTAGGTATAGCAAGGAATGTGAGGCTGGCACAGGACCAGGCAGTGTTTTGTTCCTTTGTACATAGGGTCACGATGAGTCGTAGTCAACTCAACAGCACCTAACAACAACAAACAAATGTATGAACTGATTACAGGAAAAGGAGAAGAAAGAACTAAGTTAGGAGGGTTGGGAATCCATTTTCCACATATCCCCTGGATCAACTTCATATGTTACTTGCCTCCACAGGATTGTGGACAGACAGGGTTCTGTGTAAAGGAAGAAGCACCGTGCTCCCAACTGACTAATTTTTCACTATATCCCGAGGTACTACATATACATAAAATGGCTTTTCCAGTGTAAATATGCAAATGAAAAATTGAATGTCTAAATCTTATGCCAAGTACTGTTATGTACATCCACACTCTGCCTTATGTCTAGAATGGTATTTAGAAAGAAGGTGAAGTATAAACACTGAATGATTAGAAAATAAATTATAAACCTCAAGTGTACTTGAAAGTGAAAGTGATCAGTAGAGAGAGCTAAGATCCTTAAGAGTTCTAGTGCTGCTGTCACCTGTGAGTAAACTTAGTCTTGTGTTTCTGCTTATTAAGAATGATCTGCTGTGTAGATCAGGTCTTATTATGACAAACCAGAAGTGAATTTTTAAGTCCTTTCGCTAAAACAAATGCTACTGTACTAAATGAGCATGGCTTAATATTGTGTATTTTTTCTTCATCTTGCAGTAATGTTTGCTGATAGGGGTTTGACCTCTCAAAGCCTTCTTCTAGTTTAGTAAATATTTCATTTTTTCCATCCCTTGCTCCCGGAGCATTTTACACAGTGGCAGTCTTTCTTGGGATAATTTGAAAATATGAACTTCAGGTCATTAGAATTTTGGTGTTCTAATAGAAACTGGCATAATAATTCAGAAACAGAACTCATTAAAAAGCTACAATCTCCCAATTACTAGTCAAATTACTTTCTGATAGAGTCGAAAAGAAAGGGCTATTCTTCCCCCCACACACACACCATCACCCAATTTCCAAAGTGTAGTTTAGAGCATCAGGTTTTAGATCCTACACAATTGTGGAAGGATTGGAGGGCATTGCAGGAGAGGAGGAAATAATATTTGTGGAATGCTTACCATGAGCTAGGTATTTTACAAACCTTGGGCCAGTTGGTTTTACATTTGTTTTGCAGTTAAAAAAAAAATGAAATTCATAAAAACTTAAGTTAATTTGCTCAAATCCTAGACTGGGAGCTGGGTAGTCAAGGGAGTTTTCATGGAAGAAGTAGCTGCTGAGCTACTAAGTAAAAATGAATATGAATGACCTAAGTAATGAGGGGAGGGAACAGTGTTCCTAGTAGGGGGAGCAGCATTTTTGAAGAATTTTCAATAGGAGGAAGCTTAAAAGTAGACAAATATAGGTGAAGATTGTTGCTGGGGATGTGGCCAGGGCCTATACCAGGCAGTGCCTTGCAGATTCTTTTCTTTTTAATTTTATTGTGGAGAAAAGCAAGAATGACAACAGAACACACATACACAAATATCTCATAAAATTCACCATATTAACTGTAAAATTCATTGATACTAATTATATTCACAATGCCATGAGTGGATCCATTTTCAAAATTTTTCATCACCTCAAGCAGAAACTCTACTCATTGAACAATAGTTTCTTTTTTCCTCTTCCTCAGCCCTTGGTAATATACTTTCTGTCCCTGAACTTCCTATAGACCTTTTAAAGGAATTTTGCTAAAAGCTGTTGTTGTTGTTGTTATGTGCCGTCGAGTCCAAGTTGGACCAGACTCATAGCGACCCCTCCTTGGGTTTCCCGATGCAGTATCACTATGGAAGTAGATTGCCCCATCTTCCTTCCAAAGATTAGCTGGTGGGTTTGAACCGCCAGCCTTCTGATTAGCAGTCAAGTGCCTTAGGCACTATGCTACCAGAGCTCCCCTGTTAAAAGCAATGGGAAGCTATTAAGAAGTTTGAGTCTAGGACTTTAACATGACTAGATGTGGTTTTTCAGTATGTTTGTAGTGGAGAACCAATGGATGCAAACAGACTCTCAGTTCAATAATATGAGTGAAACACAATGCAAGTATTGTTGCGGTGGTTGTGGTTGAGATGGAGAGATGTAGACTGAGAACAAGGAGCAGAGATAATAAATTTTAGTGATGAAAATATGTGGAGATGAAGAAGATCAAGATGTTTATGATGGCACAGTATTCTGCATGGCACAATAAGATGTGTGATGATGCCATTTTACACAGATTTAAAAAAAAAAAAAAAAAAAAAAACCTCACTGCCATCAAGTCAATTCCAACTCATAGCAACCTCCTCTGGTTTTCCAAGGTGGTAAATCTTTATGGAAGTAGATTGCGCAGTCTTCCTTCCACAGAGTGGCTGGTCAGTTTGAACCACCCACCTTCTGGTTAGCAGTCAGATACCCTAGGCAATGTGCTACCAGAGCTCCTTTTACATAGATATGGGACACCCAAAGAGAATATGACTTGTAAAATGTGGTCATTTGTTTGGTTTTGTTAGTATTGGGTTAGGGTCATGGATCATCTGTTTAGTTCTTGACATATATTTACCACATCTGTGAAATTTATAAAAGAAATGTGAAAAGGCAGTTGGATATATGAATTTTGACTCTAGAAAAGAAGTCCAGATTTACACATTTGGGAATCATCTGTGTGTCGGTGCAAACGGAAGGATAGGCATACATAAGATCAAAGTGAAGAGAATGAACTTGGAAAGAGAGACAAAAGAGTTATACAGGAAGAAAACAAGGAAATATTGGTTTGTGGAAGGCAAAGAAAGGAATTTTTCAAAATACAGAGGAGGGGTAAATGGGAGTATTGGTGATTTGGGGGTAGATTTCTTGTCTTCCACTTAGGAAACTCAGCTTTGATTCCTGGCTAGTGTGCCTCTTGCATGGCTACCACTTGCCTATCACCAGAGGCTTACATGTTGCTGTAATGCTGTACAGGTTTCAGCCAAACTTCCAGAATAAGATGAACTAGAAAGGTCTAGTAATAAATTTTTGACAGTCAGCCAATGAAAGCCTTGTGGATCATAATGATCCAATCTGTAATCAGTCTTAGGGATAGCATAAAAAAAAAAAAAAAAAAAAACCTCACTGCCATTGAGTCAGATCCGACGCATAGTGACCTCTTCTTGGGTTTCTGAGGGGCGTGGAGTTGTCATGGCAGCTACTACCAACAAGAAGAGATAGTGTCAAATGCTGCCAGAGATCAACTAAGATGAGAAATAAAACACATTTTACCAGTTTTGCCTAAGGCATTTGACTGCTAACCAGATGGCTGGTGGGTTTGAACTCCTCAGAAGGAAGGTTGGACAATCTACTTCTGTAGTGATACCACCTCAGAAACCCAAGGAGAAGTCACCATGAGTTGGATCTGACTCCATGGCAGTGGTTGCGTTTTTGTGTTTTAGTAACATTGGTGATCTCAGGAAGAATGCATCCAGGGATGTGATGGTGATGGAAGCTAGATAAGAAAATGTGGGAATTGAATATAGAGAAGTACTGGCGACTCTTCTGTAAGATTTTATTGGAAGTAGTAGAGATAGAGGATGTGAATTGTGTTAGTTTAGGTGAGGTGGTCAGGGTAGGCAAAGGGCTGAATAAGTGGTCTTCTCTACTATAAACCTACTTTAAGTGAGGTGACTATAATCTAGATTAGAGCAATTGGTCTAAATATTTAGACTTGGTTAAGAGAGAAGTGTTAAGGCTCAATATCTATGTTGAAAGTAGAGCTGATCGGATTTGCTGAAGGGTTAAATGTGGGTATGAAAGAAAGATTTTGTATTCAGTGCATTTCTTCCAAGTGAAGCCATTCCATAGATATGATCTCAATAGTTCCTGTAACAAGTATTAGGATGATGTCATAGGGGATGAGTGCAGCTGCCCCTATCTATTCAAATGGAAAAATAACACAATGCAGTTATAAAGTTGTCCCTTTAATGGGAAATTTCCTAATAATCATTCTGATTATCTTTATTGAATACCTGCTGCTGTGCAAACATCAGAGCTAGTGCTGATTTGGTTTCCCTTTACCCACTGCCATGGGTATGTAGGGTAAGTTAGTGGTAGGTGAGGTCTTCCTCGAGTACTAGCTCTTCCTGTGAACCCTGTGGACACTGCAGGTGGTGTAGTTTCTGTGATCATGCTCTGCTTATTTTCCTCACTAATTAGTGACTACTTTCCCAGCTCCACTTCTGGACAGGTCTGGGTGGCTCTAGGCATTCTGCTGACTAATGACTAGTTATTAGTTCACTTTCTCCAGAGTCTGAGCAGGGAAGATTGCCTTATCTGTACCATAGATTTTGTTTCTTGCATGCAGCTATAACCTGTTTATATATACCAAAAACAACCTCACTGCTATAGAGTCGATTCTGACTCAAAATGACCCCCTTTGGGTTTCTGAGGCAGTAAATAATTACAGAAGTAGATTGCTCAATCTTCCTTCCGCAGAGTGGCTGGTTGGTTTGACCCGCCAACAGTCTGGTTAGCAGTCAAATGCCTTAGACATTAGGCCACCAGAGCTCCTTTTTGATGTCTGTACTTGAGATCCCAGGCTTAGCTTATCCCAACATATAACTTGTTGCTAATAACCCTCAAGGAGCTCTGGTAGCATAGTACCTAAGGCATTTGACTGCTAATCAGAAGGTTGGCGGTTCAAATCCACCAACCACTCCTTGGAAGGAAGGTTGGGCAATCTACTTACGTAGTGATACTGCCTCAGAAACCCAAGGAGAGAGGTCACTATGAGTTGGATACGACTCAACTCAAGGACTGTGGGTTTGTTTGGTTTGAATAACCTTCCAATAACCTTGTAAAAAGGCATTTTATAGTAGAGATACTTGACTTTAAGAGAGGGTAACTTACTGGCTCAAAGTCACATAGCTGGTGTTGGAGAATGAGTGTGGATTCACATTCCGTTTATTAAAAGTGCTGCATCATTTCCTTATATAATACTCCTCAGTCTTCATTCCAGATGCCTACCACCTCTTACTTCTTTGAATGACTAGCAAGTATTGCAGTGTGAGAAGATAATCATAATTATCTCCTCAATTCCTGAAGTATTCCTTCTGAAGGATCTATCTCAGTTTTCTTATTTTATGCTGGGTTACTTTGTCCCATAGGATCAAGATTATACATGGTGGTTAGGGATTCCAAGAGGGCAAGAAACCTGTTAGGACAAAGCCTGCTTAAGGGGAAAGCACAAGTTAGTTATTTTGCCACCTTATTTGTAAATAGCACTTTGTTTGAATAGCTAGGAAACTAAATCCATGCAAAACATTGTTTATATGCAACAATTTTCAAAATCCTTGCACACATAATACTTCATCCTCCCCCCATGCTAATGATATTGAGAGTCATGTCTAACATTTCATATAAAGAACTTCAGTCTTTTGTATCATACGTTCACCACAGAAATACTCTTGGAAGAAAAAAAAGTATCCCTGATGACACACACAAAACACCTTATTGGTTATTTACACCTGTTTGTGAAATTAGTGATAAGATTCTTTCCAGGCAACTGATTGAAACCAGACTTGCTAATGACTAGTCAGAAAAAGGAGGCAGAGGGAGGTAGATGTGGGCACAACAGTTTTCCTCAGGCTGACCCGGTTCATGGAGGAGGACTGAGCAACATTAAATATGGGCACTGGCTTAGAGCTACATGTGTGGGGGCAGTAGTAAATCCAGGCTTCCAAATTCAGATGACAGAATACTGATGTCTATTATTCTTAAGCCTCTCTACATATGAATCCCCTTAGGCTTAACTTTATGATCTGTTTTATTTGTATTTTGCATCTATTAGAAACAAATAGTCAAGAGGAATAATAAAAACTGTTACTGCTTCAAAAGGTAACAAAGCCTCTTACCTGTTTGGCTTGTGCCCAAGTGCTTAAGAGTTTCTGAAGGAAGGATTGTCATGCTAAATAGATTTGATGAGCCCGCCAAGCCTGGCTGCTTCCTTTTTGCTTGATTTGCAAATTTATTTCCATTTTGGTAGTATAACCATCATCTTAAGCAAACAATGGGCTTTTAGTTAGCAGGGCCAGGGTATCAGCAATACATTTATGGAGCCACTGAAGAAAAGAGGGCAGGCATATTTTCTGAGGCTGTAAATCTTTATAGAAGTAGATAGTCCCATCTTCCTTCTGTGAAGCACCTGGTGGGTTTGGACCACTGACCTATAGGTAGCAGCCAAATGCCTTATCCATTTTGCCACCAAACAAAACAAATAAACTCACTGCCATTGAGTCGGATCCAACTCATAGCGAACCCTCCTTGGGTTTCTGAGGCGGTCTCACAATCAAGTACCAGAGCTCCTTATTCTAAGGCATGATCACCATTAAATATCACCATTGTCTTGTACTTTCAAAGTCTGAAGGCATGATTTCTCATACGTTGGTCATGTTATCAGGAGGGCCCAGTCCCTGGAGAAGGATATCCTTGGAAAAGTAGAAGGTCAGCAAAAAGAGGAAGGCCCTCCATTTGATGGATTGAGCTCAAGTATGGCATTGATTGTGAGGATGGTACAAGACTGGACATTGTTTCATTCTGTTGTATGTGGGTTCTCTATGAGTTGAAACCAACTCAACAAGGCATGATTTGGACTTTTGTAGCACCTGTTTCATGAGACAAGGAGTCATATAAAGTAATGACTGAGGGATGTGCTTTCAGATGTTTTAGGTTTGGTAACATTTTAAGCTGTCTCATTCCTGAAAATTTGTTCTCCCTTTTCTCACCCACTTTCTGCTTATTTTACTTTTCTTTACTAATAAATAAGTAAAGATAAGGAGGGCTTATATTTCCAGGTTCAATTTCTCTCTGCCAGTTCTGTTTTAACCTAGTGTAGAAGGAAATTGAAACTACGTTCCATCATTCAGTTTGCAGATGCTCTTGGTTTTCACAAATCTCAGTCCTTAATTCTGTTATTGTTTCAGGAAATTTAAATTTTTTTTTTTCCTGAAACCCCACGGTTTGGCAATGCATTTTATGATACTCGTCCGGTTTACTTGTATTCACAAGTTAGATCCAAACCATGTTGAGAGCACAGAGCACACTCTGATGCAGGGCACCCCTGGATAGCTCTGACACATCTATGTTTATAATGTTTAGAACTGGTAGTGAAATAAAAGGACATAAATGGTATCATGGAAGCAAACCAAAGACTTTATATTAACTCAGGCAGAAAAGTATGAAGATTTGGATCAGCACACTATGATAAGAGACAAAGATACAAGAGGCATTTTTAAAATGAATAATTCTGGATTGCTAAGTATATAGAGAGGGTCAAATAATGGAGATAGAGTGAATGAAGGACAGGAGATTTTGGACATGCTATTTCCTCTGCTTGAACTGGTCTTCCCTCCTTTCTTTGAGTGTTCAATTTCTCATCATCTTTATATTTAAATTGGCCTTTCTATCTTGAGATAATTTAGATTTACATGCATATGTAAGAAATAATAAAAGAGTGTACTCTATTTTTTTTAATTACAGCCATTTTGATAGATTTATAGTGATAGTTCATTAGGGTTTTAATACTCTATATGTGGTTTGCAATACTCAAATGGTAAATGACATTCAACATCTTTTTTATGTCCTTATTTACCATCTGTTTATTCTCTTTGATGAAATGTCTATTCATATCTTTTGTCCATTTTTTTTTAGTAGTAGATATTAGAGAGTGTTATATGTGCTAGGTTCTAGTCCTTTGTCCCACTACTCATCTGTCAGTTTGTTGTATTGTGGTGGCTTGTGTATTGCTGTGAGACTGGAAGCTATGCCACTAGTATTTCAAATACCATCAAGGTCACCCACGGTGGACAGGTTTATGTGGAGTATCCAGACAAAGACAGACTTAGAAGAAGGAAGAAGCCATCCACTTCTAGAAGAATTGACCAGGGAAACATTATGAATAGCAATGAACCATTCTCTGATATATTAATGGAAAACTTTATGAATAGCCCTTGGACATTGTCCAATATAATGGCAGAAGATGAGGCACTCAGATGGGAAGGCACTCAAAATACAACTGGGAAAGAGCTGCCTCCTCAAAGTAGAGTCAACCTTAATGATGTGGATGGAGTAAAGTTTTTGTGACTTCCATTTGCTGATGTGACATGACTCAAAATGGGAAGAAACAGCTGCAAACATCCATTAATAATTGGAATATAGAAAGTACAAAGTATGAATCTAGGAAATTGGGAGTTGTCAAAAATGAAATGGAATGCATGAAGATCAATGTCCTAGGTATTAGTGAGCTGAAATGGACTGTTTTTGACCATTTTGAATCACACAACCACATGATCTACTATGATGGGAATGACAAACTGAAGAGGAATGGCATGGCATTCACCATCACAAAAAATGTTTCAAGATCTATCCTGAAGTATATAACACTGTCAGTGATAAGATAATATCCATAAACCTACAAGGAAGACTGGTTAACACTACTATTATTCAAATTTATGCACCAACCATGAAAGCCAAAGATGAGGAAATTGAAGATTTTTTTTACCAACTTCTGCAGTTGAAAATTGACCAAACATGCAATCAAGATGTGTTGATTATCACTGGTGATTACAATGCAAAAGTTGGAAACAAAGAAGAATCATTAGTAGTTGGAAAATAAGGTCTTGGTGATAGAAATGACACTGGAGATCACATGACAGAATTTTTCAAAACCAATGACTTATTCATTGCAAATCCCCTTTTTCAACAACATAAACAGCAGCTATATATGTAGAATGTGCCAGATGGAGTACACAGAAATCAGATCAACTACATCTGTGGATAGAGCCCATGGAGAAGCTCAATATCTTTAGCCAAAATAAGACCAGGAGCTGACTGTGTAACAGACCATCAACTGGTCATATGCAAGTTCAAGTTGAAGCTGAAGAAAATTAAAACAAGCTAAAATATGACCTTAATTATATCCCATCTGAATTTAGAGACCATCTACAGAATAGATTTAATCATTGAACACCAATGACCGAAACCAGATAAATGGTGGAATGACATCAAGAACATCACCCATGAAGAAAGCAAAAGGTCATTAAAAATATAGTAAAGGAAGGAAAAACCAAAATGGATGTTACAAGAGACTCTGAACAGACAGTAGCTAAAGCAAATGGGAGAAATGACAAGATAAAACAACTAAACAGAATATTTCAAAGAGTGGCTTGAGAAGATAAAGTGAATTATTATAATGACATGTGCAAAGACCTGGAATTAGAAAACCAAAAGGGAAGAACACACTTGGCATTTCTCAAGTTGAAAGAACTGAGGAAAGAATTTAAGCCTCGAGTTGCAATATTGAAAGATTCTTTGGGCAAAATATTGAATAATTCAGGAAACATCAAATAAGATGGAAGGAACACACAGAATCACTGTACCAAAAAGAGTTGGTTACTGTTCATCCATTTCAGGAGGTGGCATATAATTAAGAACCCCTGGTACAGAAAGAAGGAAGGAGTTGAAGCTGCACTGAAAGAATTGGTGAAAAGCAAGGCTCCAGGAATTGACACAATACCCATTGAGATGTTTCAACAAACCGATGCCATGCTGGAGGCACTTACTTGTCTATGCCAAGAAATTTGGACAACTACCTGGCCAACTAACTGGATGAGATCCATATTTGTATCCATTCTAAACAAAGCTTATCCAACAGAATGTAGAAATTATTGAATATCATTCATATCATGTGCAAGTAAAATTTTGCTGAAGATAATTAAAAAATGGTTGCAGCAGTATATTGACAGTACACTTGGAGAAATGCAAGCTGGATTCAGAAGAGGACATGAGATGAGCCATACTATTGCTGGTGTCAGATAGATCTTGGCTGAAAGCAAAGAATACCAGAAAGATGTTTACTTATGTTTCATTGACTATGCAAAAGCATTTGACTGTGTGGATCATAACAAATTATGGGTAATATTGAGAAGAATGGGAATTCCAAATACTTAACTGTGCTCATGAGGAACTTGTACATAGACTAGGAGGCTGTTGTTCAAACAGGGAATACTGCATGGTTAAAATCAGGAAGGGAGTGTGTCAGGGTTATATCCTTTCATCATACTTATTCAATTCGTATGCTGAGCAAATAATCTGAGAAGCTGGACTATATGGAGAAGAATGCAGCATCAGAATTGGAGGAAGACTCATTAACAACGCACATTATGCAGACAACACAACCTTGCTTGCTGAAAGTGAAGATGATTTGGAGCACTTACTGATGAAGATTGAAGATTACAGTCTGCAGTATGGATTACACCTCAACATAAAGTAAATAAAAGTCCTCAAAATTGGACCAATAAACATCACCATGATTATGGATAAAAAGATTGAAGTCAAAGATTTCATATTACTTGGATCCACAGTCAATATGCATGGAAACAGCAGTTAAGAAATCAGAGAACATATTGCACTGGGCAAGTCTTCTGAAGAAGACCTCTTTAAAGTGCTGAAGAGCAAAGATGACTCTTTAAGACTAAGGTGTGCCTACCCAACCTGTAGTATTTTCATGTGAAAATGTGAAAGTTGGACAATGAATAAGGAAGACCGAAGAAGAGTTGATGCTTTTGAGTTGCAGTGTTGGCAAAAAGTACCATGCCCGGCCAGAAGAACAAACAAATCTGTCCTGGAAGAGGTGTAGCCAGAATGCTCCTTGGAAGTGAGGATGTCAAGACTTTGTCTCATCTAGTTTGGTCATGTCAGGGTGAACCATTCCCTAGAGAAGGATATGATGCTTGGTAAAGTGGAGGGTTAGTGAAAAAGTGGAAAACCATCAACAAGATGGATTGACACACTGGCTGCAATGATGGGCTCAGGAATAGCAAGGATTGTGAGGGTAGCATAGGATGGGGCAGTGCTTCATTCCTTTGTACCTAGGGTAGCTATGAGTTGCACTCAACTTGACAGTGCCTAACAACAAAAACAGCAACAGTCCTATGTCAAATGTGTGATTTGCAAATATTTTCTTCCAGTGGGTACCTTGTCTTTTCATTTTCTTAACAGAGTCTTTTGGAGTGCAAATATTTTAAATTTTATGAAGTATAATTTATCATTGTTCCCTTTTATGGATCACACTTTTGATGTCAAATATAAGAACTCTCTGCCTAGCCCATATCCCATGATTTTATCCTGAAAGTTTTATATTTACTTTTTTGTATGTGATGAATTGGAGTTAGTTTTTTTTTTTTTTTTACAAAGTGAAAGGTTTAGATCAAGGTTTTATTTATTTATTTATTTAATAAACCAACAAACAAACCTATAAACCAAAAATACCACATCCACTGCTGTCAAGTCATTCCAACTCCTGGTAACCATATATGACAGAGTAAAACTATCCTATAGGCTGTGAACCAATCAGAAGCAGACTGCTCATCTTTCTTCTGCAAAGCTGTTGGTGGTTTTGAGCCATCAACTTTTTGATTAGAACATGACTTCTTTAACCACTGCACCACCAGGGCTCCTTTAAACTTGTTGTTAGGGGCTATCATGTTGGCTCTGACTCATGACAACCCTATGTACAACAGAACAAAACACTGCCCATTCCTGCACCAGCCTCACAATCCTTGCTATACCTGAGCCCATCATTGCAACTACTCTATTAATCTATTTCATTGACATTCTTTCCCTTTTTCTCTGACCCTCCTCTTTACCAAGCATGATATCCTTCTCCAGGGAATGATCCCTTCTGACTGCATGACCAAAGTAGGTGAGATGATATCTGGCCATTCTTGCTTCCAAGGAGCATTCTGACTGCACTTCTTCCAGGACAGATTTGTTTATTCTTCTGGCAGTCCGTGGTACTTTCAGTATTCTTTACCAACACCACAACTCAAAAGCATCAACTCTTCTTTGGTCTTCCTTATTCATTAAACTTACAGATGTCCAATTTTAGAATAATTTTATCTGTGTTGTTGTTGTTATGTGCCGTCGAGTCAGACCTAACTCAGAGTGACCCCTCCTTGGGTTTCTGAGGCCGTATCATTACGGAAGTAGATTGCCCCATCTTCCTTCCGAGGAGTAGCTGGTGGGTTTGAACTGCCAGCCTTCTGATTAGCAGTCAAGTGCCTTAGGCACCTCGCTACCAGAGCGCCCAAATTTATTTGTAATAATAAAAAAATGAGGCAATTTTTGAGAATTGATATCTATATTATGTTGAGTCTTCCAACACACAAA
>NW_006921682.1:5216806-5237178 GCF_000298275.1 Orycteropus afer afer | reverse complement strand
GACTTGACGGCACATAACAACAACAACAACAACAAACTTACCTATTTTATTTTTTTGAGCAATTATGAATCGTATTGTGTTTTTAATTTCAGTAGTCACATATTCATTGCAAGTATATAGAAATGTAATATATATATATATGTTTTTTCTGTATGCTACAACCTTGCTGAACCTTGCTCATCCATTAGTTCTAGAAGATTTTTGTTGTTATTGATTCTTTAGGCTTTTTAAAGTAGACAGTCATTTCATCTATGTATAAGGGCATGACATTCATAATACATAATAATATTCATATACATCTATTTATTTCATCCTTTTGGATCTGTATGTCATTTTCTTGTCTTATTGCATTGGCTAGAACTTCCAGCACAAGTGTTGAATAATAGTGATGAGAGTGAACATTCTTGCCTTGTTCCCAATTTTAAGGGGAAAATATTCAGTGTTTCATCATTAAGTATAATGTCTGCCATAGACTTTTTTATAGGTATTCTTTATCACATTGAGGAAGTTCCCCTCTATTCCTTCTTTTTTTTCCCCTGAGGGTTTTTATCATGAATAGGTGTTCAATTTTGTCAAATACTTATTCTGCATCCCATGTAGCTTTTTAAAATTATAATTATAGTAAATGTATGTGTAATAAAACATTTGATGTTTCAACAGTCTTCATGTTATAGTTCAATGACCTTAATCACATTTTTCATATTGTGAAACCATCATCCTTATCCATTTCCAAATTGTACCATCACTGTTAACAGAAGCTCAATGTCCCTTAAAAATTGAATCATCCTTTTCCCTCCCTTCTACCTGCCTCTGTTGTTGTTATGTGCTGTTAAGTTGATTCTGACTCATAGATATTTTATTGAATAGAATAGAATTTCCCCATAGGGTATTAGAGCATTATAGCATAATATATTCAAGGTTCATTCAAGTAGTAGCATATATTAGGACTTAATTTGGCATTATACTGGGTAATATTTCATTGTATGTATGTACCACATTTTGTTTATGATTCATCTGTTGGTAGACACTTGGGTTATTTCCCCATTTTAGCTACAATGAATAGAGCTGTAATGTTTGTGTTCCTATCTTCATTTTTTTTGGATATATATGTAGGAATGGTATTGATGGATCTTATGGTAATTCTATGTTCAAGCATTTCAGGCTGCCAGTCATCTGTCAGTTTGTTGTACTGTTGTAATTTATGTGTTACTACAGTGTTGGAGCTCTGGTAGCATAGTGCATAAGGCACTTGACTGCTAACCAGAAGGCTGGCGGTTCAAACCCACCAGCCATTCCTCAGAAGGAAGGTTGAGCAATCCTACTTCCGTAGTGATGCTGCCTCAGAAATCCAAGGAGGGGTCACTATGAGTCAGGGCCGACTCGATGGCAAATAACAACAACAACAACAGTGATGGAAGATACGCAACTGATGTTTCAAATGCCAGCAGTCACCCATGGTTGAAAGGTTTCAGTATAGCTTGCAGACTAAAAGAGACCAGTGAAAACCTTATGAATATCAATGGAATATTGTCTAACATAGAGCTGGAAGATGAGCCCTTCATGTTAGAAGACACTCCAATTAAGAGTGGGCAAGAGCTGACTCCTCAAAGCAGAGTCAACCTTAATGGTGTGGATGGAATAAAGCTTTTAGGACCTTCATTTACTAATGTGGCATAACTCAAAATGAGAGGAAATGAATACAAACATCCATTACTAATTGCAATGTGCAATGCATGAGGTATGAATCTAGGAAAATTGGAAGTCATCAAAAATGAAATAGAATGCTTGAAGATCAATATCCTAGGAATTACTGAGTTGAAATGGATTCATACTGACCATTTTGAATCAAACAATCCTATGTATTTCTATGCTGCTGTTGTTGTTTGGTGCCGTCGAGTTGGACCCGACTTATAGCAACCCCTCCTTGGGTTTTTGAGGCAGTATCACTATGGAAGTAGATTGTCCCATCTTCCTTCCACGCTAGGAGTGACAAATTGAAGAGGAATGATATCCTATTCATTGTCAGAAAGAACATTTCAAGGTGTGTCTTGCAGTACAATGCTATCAGTGATAGAATAATATCTATATGCATGCAAGGAAGACAAGATGATAAGACTATTCAAATTTATGCACCAACCTCTAATGCTAAAGATGAAAAAATTGAAGATTTTTACTGATTTCCACAGTCTGAATTTGGTCAAACATGCAATCAAATATATATTGATAATAACTGGTGATTGCAGTGTGAAAGTTGGAAATGAAGAAGGATTAGTAGCTGGAAAATATGGCCTTGCCTTGGTAATGGAAACAACACTGGAGATAGAATTCTACAAGACCAATGACTTATTCATTGAAAATACCATTTTCAACAACATAAACAGGAACTATACACATGGGTCTCACCAAATAGAATATACAGGTGTCAAATCAACTACATCTGTGGAAAGAAACAATGGGGAACTTCAGTATCACCCATCAGAACAAGTCCAGGGGCTGACTGCAGCATAGATTATCAATTGATCAAGTTGAAGCTTGAGGAAAATTAAAAAGGGTTCACAAGAGCTAAAGCACAACCTTGAGTATATCCCACCTTAATTTAGAGACCATCTCAACAATATATTTCACCTACTGATCACTAATGACTGGGGACTGGATGAGTTGGGAGATGATATCAAGGACATCATGGGTGAAAAAGCAAAATTTTATTAAAAAGTCAGGAAAGAAAGGAAGGACCAATATTATAACAAAATGAAAAGACCTAGAGTTAAAAAACCAAAAGAGAAGAATATGCTTGGCATCTCGTAAGCTGAAAGAACTGAAGAAGAATTTCAAGACCTGAGTTGTAATATTGAAGGACTGTATGGGCAAAATATTGAATGACACAGGAAGTATCAAAAGAAGATGGAAGGAATACACAATCACTGAATACACAGAATACAGAGAACTTCAGCAAGTACCATATGACCAAGAACTGATGATATTGAAGGAAGAAGTCCAAGCTGCCCTAAGAACACTGGTGTAAAACATGGCTTCAGAAACTGATGGAGTACTAACTGAAGTGTTTCAACAAATGGGCGCAAGCTGGATCACTCATTCTTCTATGCCAACAAATTTGGAAGACAGCTTCCTGGCCAACCAACTGGAAGAGATTCATCTTATTGCCCATTCCAAAGTAAGGTGATTCAACCAAATGCAGAAATTATTGAACAATATCATCATTAATATCACACATAACTATAATTTAGCTAAAGAAAATTCAAAACTGGTTGCAACAGTACATCGACACGGAACTACTAGAAATTCAAGCTGGATTCAGGAATGAACCTGGAATGAAGGATATCAGTGCTGATGTCAGATGGATCTTGGATGAAAGCAGAGAATACCAGAGAGATGTTTACCTGGTGTGTTTTTTTTAAATTATTCATAGACTTTCAAGTCTGTGGTTCATAACAAATATTGGATAACATTGTGAAGAATGAGAATTCCAGACACTTATTGTGCTCATTGCAGAACCTGTACATAGGCCAAGAGGCAGTCATTGGAACAGAACAGGAGGATATGGTATAGTTTAAAATCAGACAAAGTTTGTATCTGGGTTGTATTCTTTCACCATACTTATTCAAATTATATGCTGAACAAACAATCTGAGAAGCTGTACTATATGAAGAAGAACACAGCGTCAAGATTGGATGAGGAATTATTAACAACCTGTGATATACAGATGACACAACCTTGCTTGCTGAAAATGAAGAGGACTTGAAGAACTTACTGATGAAGATCAAAGACTACAGCCTTCAATATGAATTACACCTGAACATAATGAAATAAAAAATCCTCTCAACTGGACCAATAATCAACATCATGATAAATGGAGAAAACGTTGATGTTGTCAAGAATTTCATTTTACTTGAATCCATAATCAATGTCCATGGAAGCAGCAGTCAGGAACTCAAGTGATCAAAAATCCTGTGAGCATAACTACTGCAAAAGACCTATTTAAAGTGTTAGAAAACAAAGATGTTACTTTGAGGGCTAAGTTGCACCTGACCCATGCCATGGTATTTTTAGTTGCCTCATATGCATGTGAAAGCTGGATAATGAATAAGGAAAACTGAAGAACTGATGCCTTTGAATTATGGTATAGTGAAGAATATTGAAAAAACCATAGACAGCCAGAAAAAAGAAGAAATTTTTCTTTGAAGAAGTTTTGCCATAATTCTCCATAGAAATGAGGATGATGAGACTTTGACTTACATACTTAGTACATGGTATCAGTAAGGACCAGTCCCAGGAGAAGCACATCATGCTTGATAAAAAAAAAAAAAAAAAAAAAAAAAAAAAAAAAAACTGTATAGCATCATTGAAAAAGAGAAAGACCCTTAAAGAAATATATTTCTACAGTTGCTACAAAGTGGCTCAAACATATCAACAATTGTGAGGATGGTGCAGGACCTGGCAATGTTTTGTTCTGTTGTACATAAGGTCACTATGAGTTGGAACTGCCTTGAAGGCACCTAACATCAACAACTGTTTTAGGAACCTCCAGAAAACCACTTTGCAATGTCACTAGCTGTGGATGAGGTTCCAAATTCTCTACATCATTACCAGCATGACAACAATGTGCAGCTTTTTGAACTTAAAAAAAAAAAAAAAAAGCTTATAGTTTATAGACTTCTCTCACAGGGGTTGTTTTCATGTCTCTTTGTTCCTCTCTATACTTTGTCAAGAAAGGATCTGCCTTATATTTTTGTGACATTATTGAGAATAGAGAAAGGAACAACTTTTTCCATCTTGTAAGTGAAGCAGAATTTTAGTATTGTTAAAAAGCCAGAAATTTATTTCTGGTTCTGTCTATTATTGATGAATGGGATTTTGTTTCTTTGAGCCTAACTTTCTTCATTTCCAAATGGGGAAAAAATAGTTACCTGACATATTTACAGTAATGGTCAGATAAATTGATAGATGGAGGATCTGCTTTGTCATTATAATTGATTTATAGATATTAAGTTATTAATGAGATAATAATTATTTCCCACACTTCTTGATAATTTTTCTTTATCATTTGTTGCTTTACACAATAACATTTCACTCACTCACTGCCACTGAATCAGATCCAACTCATAATGACCCCTCCTTGGGTTTCCGAAGCTGTATCACTATGGAAGTAGATCCCCAACCTTCCTTCTGAGGACTGGGTGGTGGGTTTGAACCAGTAGCCTTCTGGTTAGCAGTCAAATGCCTTAGGCACAGCAGAGTGGAAAAAATACATCCCCCTACACAATATACAAATATCAGAATATACCGAGCCCTTATTCCTCATTCACAAAGAGGCAAGTATACATCAAACTGCACCAGAAAAAAAAAAAAAAAAAAAAAGGGATTACAATAGAAGTATTACAAATGAGGAGTTACTGGGTAGTGCAACTGATAACCAAAAGGTTAGAATTTAGAACCCACTTAGAAGTGCCTTGGAAAAAAAAATGGTGAGCTGCTTCTAAAAAATCAGCAATCAAAAACCCTTTGGAGAACAGTTCTACTTTGACACACCTGGGGTCATCATGACTTGGACTAGACTCAATGGCAACTATTTTCTGAATACTAAGGAAGCTTTTCTGGGAGCTCTGGTAGCATAGTGGCTAAAGCACTTGACTGCTAACCAGAAGGCTGGTGGTTCAAACCCTCCAGCCACTCCTCGGAAGGAAGGTTGGGCAATCCTACTTCCGTAGTGATACTGCCTCGGAAACCCAAGGAGGGGTCGCTATGAGTCGGGGCCGACTCGATGGCACATAACAACAACAACAACAAGGAAGCTTTTATGGAAAATCAGAGACAGTGCCCTGGAACTTGAAGGACAAATTAGGGCTCAGAAAGAGAGGAGGTAGATAACAATTCATCCTACCATATTAGAGATCTTATTTTGTGTGTCCTGGGACAGCATAGGTGAGTTTCTTCACTCCATTATTACTAGACTATGCCAAGAAAGACTGAAGTGAGAAAGGATGATGACTGCTTTGGAAAGACGAGGGTCTATGTGTTGGGAGGCTGAGTTTAGAAGATACTAAAGATACTATAGATCTCTCTACAGAGGCCTCTGTGCAGCCCCTAGTAAATCTAAGTGGAGTTAAATTTATGAAAAAGAGATTCACATTTGGTATAGTGCCTAAGGCATTTGACTGCTAACCAGAAGGCTGGTGATTCAAATCCACCAGCCACTGTTAGGAAGGAAGAGTGGGCAATCTACTTCTGTAGAGATAACACATCAACCTTCCTTCCAAGGAGTGGCTGGTGGGTTTGAACCACCAGCCTTCTTGTTAGCAGTCAGATGCCTTAGGCACTATGCCAGCAGAGCTCCCAGAACACCTTTAGTAACCTTAATAAGTAAGTGGTACAAAATTATACAAATCATTGTACTCAGAAAATAAATTTCCTGTATATGCCTGATGTGGGCCAAATTTCCCAAATTCTAATGCAACAACAATGACAACAACACTACAAATGCAACAAAACAGAGATTTACCTTCATCTTCTTTATCATATTTAAAATATGCTTCTTGTTGTTATGTGCTGTTGAGTCGGACTCAACTCATAGCGACCCCTCCTTGGGTTCCGAGGCAGTATCACTATGGAAGTAGTAGGAGGGGTCGCTATGAGTCGGAAGTGACTCAATGGCAGTTAGTTTGGTTTGGTATTTTGATAGATTAAGTAAAAAAAAATTATGACAGTACATCTCAGATTTTCCAGGATATTTCCTCCTAAAAATAGTCCCTATCATTGTCGGATCACATGTCTAAATTTTTAATGCAGATGACATGCATAATATAATTTTAATGATTTTTCTTCCTTGAGCAATACTCTTGACTTGACTTTCTCTAATTGAAGTGGCTTGTTTGTTTGTTTGTCCTCCTGTATAGTAAATAATTCAAACAAATACTTGTTTGAAGAGAGGATTATTGATCACCAGATTGTCACATTGTTATCATTTTGCATTGTGGAGTAAAGCATGGCAGCTCATATGTGCTTACAATCCCTTTGGTAAAAACACTCCCTTTGTTCTAAAAAAATCATCTGATGTCCAATGAAACATTTCCACCTACAGGTTCTTGCTTTTCCTTAAAAGAAGTTATATTTCTTGTTTTCATGGATTACAAAACACTTTTCCATAAATGTTTTCAAACATTTATTGCATTTGTGTTGTGAAGGAAAGCAATAGGTCTTTCTTTTTCTTTAAAAGGCTCCCTGTAAGTTAGACTTTTGAAAGTTAATGTCCTCTTAAAACAAGAAAAAGAAATTCTTACCAGTGGGTTTTAGGCCTGGCTTAGTTTATAAAGAGCCTGGGAACAGAATTGTAGGCAACAGGTAGTTGATGTCTCTTACTAGAATGAACTGCAGATACTTACTTGTTGATTAATTTGATAAAATTTATCATATGACATTTAATCACCAAGTAGACATTCTAAGTAAACTAAAATACTGTCCATCTGTCCCATTGGACACTTCCAGTGTTTTCTGTAACTTTTCATTTTTATGCCTCAGAATTGCATTTATGTTCACTTTAGTTTCTGCTTTAAATGGACACATGAATATTCCCCACTCTAGGGATATCCTAAATCATCATGTTTGTGCAGTTTTGTCTTGGTGAATGACAGTATGTAAAAGCACACCTACAATTCTAGAACACCTTTCTCACTGCTATCGAGTTGGACCTGACTCATAGCAATCCCTCCTTGGGTTTCTGAGGCCATATCACTATGGAAGTAGATTGCCCAACCTTCTTTCCAAGAATTGGCTGGTGGATTTGAACCACCAGCCTTCTGGTTAGCAGTCAGATGCCTTAAGCACTATACCAGCAGAGCTCCCAGAACACCGTTAGTAACTTTAATAAGTAAGTGGTACAAAATTATACAAATCATTGTACTCAGAAAATAAATTTCTTATATATGCCTGATATGGGCCAAATTTCCCAAACTCTAATGCAACAACAATGACAACAACACAACAAATGCAACAAAACAGAGATCTACCTTCATCGTCTTTATCGTATTTAAAATATGCTTCTTGTTGTTATGTGCCATCGAGTAGGACTCAACTCATAGCGACCCCTCCTTGGAAGCAAGAATGGCCAGACTTTGTCTCACCTATTTTGGTCATGTAGTAAGAAGGGACCATTCCCTGGAGAAGGATGTCATGCTTGGTAGGGTGGAGGGTCGACGAAAGAGGGGGAGGCCTTCAATGAGATGGATTGATATGGTGGCTGCGATGATGGGCTCAAGTATAGCAGGGATTGTGGGGCTGGCGCGGGATCGGGCAGTGTTTCATTCTGCTGTGCATGGGGTTGCTATGAGTCAGAAACGACTCGACGGCACTTAACAACAACATTCCATTTTTTAGTATGTATCCTAGTTTTTGGTTCAAAGCAAAATGTGTCACTGTGGTTAAAATATACTTACCTGAGGGTATGTAACCATTTGCTTAGCACTTAGACTTTCTCCTATACTTAGTCTTCTATGTACACTCCTGTCTCAGTACACTGGACAGAAAAATGCAAACAAGATGCAAGAATAGATGTAAACATTACATTGATTAATGTGCAGTTGTGTTCCGACAGTTACTCTGAATTTCTAGGGCTATTTACATTGAATGGTACCCAGCTCAAGCCTGTCCAACATAGTTTCTCAGGGCAGTTATTTCAGATCATGCATTATTTTATTTAATTTCTTGAATATATAGAATTTTATCCTATTTGTGCATCTTATTATGTTCAATTAATTCTACTTGGGTTATGCTCTCTTCAACTTTGGTAAAAGCTATATCTCATCTTCTCCTTCCTCTTTCAAAATGTTAAACTTTTTTTTTTTTTTTTTAATCCAGGAGGTGTTCTCTAAAGATTCTCTTGCCTCTCTTACTGTTTTTGTACACATTCATTTGTGCTTTGTTTTGTGTTCAGTTTGCTCACCCTGCCTGTCTTATGGAAAATCGTCTCCTCTATTTTTTCATAATCAGGACTTTGTATAAAGTAAGCATTCAATCTATATTAACTATTGGCCACTGAATGGTTATATTTCTACCTTTGAGGGTAGGTTTAACATGGATGTGAGGCATAAACCCAAGCTTATTTTCCTCAGTCTTTAGCAACAATTCTTACATCTTCTAATAGGATCTATTCTCTTAAAGCAACTTTTTTTTTTTTAATTGTGATTTTGGTGAACTTTTATAGAGCAAATTCATTTTCCATACAGCAGTTCATACACATTTTGTCTCATGACATTGACTGCAATTCCCCACAATGTAACAGCTCTCTTCCCATTTCCTCCCTGTAGTTACCTCTTCCCTGTGTCCTTCCCTGCCATGCACTCCTACCTCTTGAGCAGTCCTCCTGTGAAAACACTGCCCTTCTGTTCTCTTATGATTTAAAAACTAAAATTTCCCTGAGTGTTTTAATCCTTTGAGAAACCAGGTGGAAAGGTAAGGGGCTCTCGTGAAGAGAGCCTTAGCCTGGGAGTGAGAAGACCTGCACTCTTGTCTTAAATTTGCTTCTAATTCTCTGTATGATCATGGAGATGCCTTCTGTTTCCTCATTAGCAAAACTGGATTAACAAAAGGACTATGCAGCCACTGGGTGGTTGTGACACTGAAGAGAGGTAGTGTAAAACATTCAGACTGAGATGGTAGAGATCCTATCGCTGTACATTGATGGCAAAGCACATAATTTCTAAATTAAAGTGTTATCAAAGCACTAAAATGTGAGTCTGAGGAAACTGTTTAATCACATTTTCAATCCCTCTAAAATGTGTTCTTCTCGTATGTAAAAAGGTAGTACCAATAGCAATTGGGTGCTATAAAGAAATTTTTATCTGAGAGAAAGAAGAGACTAATTGCATAAAATGCCCATCTGTGGATGCCCTGTTCAGATGAATGGTCTGTGGAGAAGCCTACTATAGTATGGAAATGTGGGAGACTGATGATTCTTACATTTTAGAATTTTAAAACCTATTTTTTAATAGCAAGGTAAATTTGCTGTGGCAGTGGTTCGTGGATGGGTAAAAGAAACTGAGTTCTTCCGTCTTTAAGAAGGTGAAAGTGTAACACTATCAGTGTGACTCAGTATTCACTGTTGCCCTGTTGCTAGATTAAGTGCTTGATACCCTGTCTTGTGGGCACTTGATAACAGCATTTAAGGCATGGCTGTTTTATTTCAAGTGACAGAATGAAGGTATCTCATTAGTTTTGGTTTCACTGATTTTAAAACTGGGCTTAAGCTTCTCAGATAATTCCTCAAGGACCACACTGATTTGATACCAGGAAGAAAATCTTCAAAATACATGCACATGCAATTACAAACCTTGTCCAAACCATTGTAATCTTTCACCCAAACCACTAAGTTGGTTTCCTAACTAGCTCCCTACATTATTTCTTGCTCCCTTTTAGTCAATTTTGCACACAGTAGCCAGAGTGATCTTTTAAAGATATAATCCCTTTCCCATCATAAAACCCTTCCAGCAGCTTTCTCTTACAATCAGAAAGCAATGTACATGCTTTATTTACCACAGCCTACCAGAACCAGCATGATCCAGCCCCAGTCATCCTTTAGCCTCATCTCCTACTGCTCTCTGCTGTGCTTGGTTCACTATAACCATACTGAGATTCTTGCTTTTCCTTGCACATGCCTCAGGGGCTTTGTACTTGATCTTGCCATTGCTGGACAGCTCTCCCTAAGATCTTTGCCTGGCTGACTCCCTCACTTCATTCAGGTGTCTTCCCAAATAATACCTTCTCAGAGAGGCCTTCTCTAATCACCTTGTCTAAAATCACCTCCCTCACCTCCCTGTTGCTCTCTGTCCCTTAATCATCTTTTACTTTTTGTCACAGTGCTTGTTCCCCTGAGCTCATATTATATGCTTACTGGTTTGTTTTCTCTTTCCCTCTCTGGAATGTAAAGTCATTGAGAACAGTGTCATTGTAATTTTCATCTTATATTCCCATGCCTATAATGATATGTACCATGAAATAGGTTCTTCGATATTATTTGTGGAATAACTAAGCAGAGAATAGAGTCACAGTGTGGGTATATAGAATATATCAGATATAGACAGATAAGTAGATAGCTGCCATAGAATTGACTCCAAATCATAGTTAGCTTATATTATACATAAACATTGCCTGGTCCTGTGTCATCCTCATGATTGCTGGCATGTTCAAGTCCATTGTTGTGGCTGTGTGACATGCCATCTTACTGAAGGGTCTCCTTCACCTTCACTGGCCCTCTGCTTTACCAAATATGATGACTTTGCTCAGTCATGGATTGCTTCTCCTGATGATGTGTTACAGGCACGTGAGTTGGGCAGTGTTCTGTTGTGATCCACAAGGTTTTCATTGGCTAATTTTCAGAAGGAGCACCTTACTCCTTTCTTCCTAGTTTGTCTTAGTCTGGAAGTTCTGTAGAGCCTGTCTACCATGAATGACACTGTTGATATTTGAAATACTGGTGACATAGCTTCCAGCATCACAGAATCATGCAAGGCACCACAGTACAGCAAACTGATAGACAGGTGGTAGACACATACCCCAAACTTAGTGCTGTCAAGTAGATTTTGACTCATTGTGATCCTAAAGGACAACGTAGAACTGCCCTATAGGGTTTCCAAAGCTGCAGTCTTTACAGAAGCAGGCTGTCATATCTTTCTCCTGCAGAGTGGCTGGTAGGTTCAAACTGCCAACTTTTCAGTTAGCAACCAAGCACTTAACCACTGTGCTGATCAAATATGAATGAGGTTCCCTTCAATGTGCTAAGCTTTAGTTTCCTTATCTTAAAATAAGTCTGTTGCTACCTTCTTCATAGGTTGTTAGGAGCATTAAATGAAATTATAGTATAAAAGCGTGACAGAGTGAGTGGGCAATCCACAATTGTTTACTCAGTCTGAATCTGTGCAGGTGTTCTGCACACTGCCTGTAAAATGTGGTTTGGGTTTGTGTTTGTTCTTGCAGGGAGGTTATCTTGTTGTGACAGGATGATGTGGAGCTCAGGGGCTGGCCACAGCCCTCAGAGGGTTGTAGGCCATGAAAGTTTGAGATGCACTGGGCTATGTCCATGAAAAATAGATAGATTGAAAAACAGATGTCTTTGTCCTTTATAACTCCCAGCTGGCGATGTCATCTGAAGTCTGATCAAGCTCCTTTGGGTTTCTGTGGATGTTGTGGAGGGCATCCTGTACACTGTACTTGAGTTTAGATGGCCAGACCTCTGTGCTGGAAAGGATGGGAAAAAGAACAACTCCACGGCCAGAGTGAGCGTTGGAGCATGTGAAGAAGTGGAGAAATTCTCCATTTTCTCATAAGGTCTCCAAATTTCTCATAATGTCTATTCCTCAAGGCCCAAACCCCACCACTTTTTTTTTTCTCTTTCATTTATGTTATGAGATCACTCACAAAATCCCCTGTGTCCTGCCAAATAAAGGCAGTACTAATGGTTTGACAACTAGATGTCTGGTGTCTAACTAACTATTCAAGAGTAAGACACAGAATAGCATAAATATAATAGAGCTCATTAAAATAATACAAACATTTATATACTACCTGCGAGTGTCACATACACTTCCAAGAGCACCTTGTATTTATTAATTCACTTAGTCCTGCTAATAACCCTGTTAGGGAGGTAAGTATTATCAGTCCCATTTTACAGATGAAGAGAACCTGAGCACAGAGTGTAAAGTCCAACATCACAGAGTTAGTAAGTGTCAGAGGAGAGCGCCAAACCCCAGGCAGCCTGGATCCCTGGGCCCATGTGCTTAATCACCACAGTGCTCCACCTTCCTGATAGAGGAGCAGCAGTCCCTCCAACTTTGGAAGCTACCTCCAAACATCCTCATTCTGTTCCTCCTCGCATCTGGTTAAACTCCAGAGAGAGAACTGTGTGACTCTTAGTTGTTGGGCAAGTTGTGATGTCAGGATTTGTTACAAATGTATCAAAGCCATCTATGTACTATCTAAAACTTGAAAAGAGTTTTGCAGTTTACAAAAATTGTCTACAGCCTTTATTCATTCATGATCCCAGTAACCCTGTGAGGCAGATGGTTTTCTCACTTATATTGTCTACTGCCACTGCTGGGACTTTGCACACTCCTTCCATTCTGACAGCAGTGTCCTCCCCTTGCTCTCTGCTGGGGCATATTCCTCCAGGGCGATCCTGCTGGCTCTGTGAAGTTGGCCGGCCTCTCTCTGGTTACCACTGTACATCATTCATTACACACATGGGAATGTTTCATTGTTAAATTTGTCCTTGCTCTGAGCTCTCATCTGCATTTGTCTTCTTCCCTTCAAGTCCACCTGGGACCTATAGGATGCATAGTGGAACTATTTTTTTTTTTTTTTTTTCTTTTAAAACTCTTTCCTCAGTTTCTGGTATAGATCTCTATAAACAGTGAAAGCTTATTATTGTGAGCTAGAATGATCAGTACAGGTTAGAGAAATGCTTCATTGCCTGACATGTATGTTTTGAAGGGATGTTGTTGTTGTTATGTGCTGTCGAGTTGGACCCGACTCATAGAGTCCCCTCCTTCGGTTTCCAAGGCGGTATCACTATGGAAGTAGATTGCCCAACCTTCCTTCTGAGGAGTGGCTGGTGGGCTTGGACCACCAGCCTTCTGGTTAGCAGTCAAGTGCCTTAGACACTACGCTACCAGAGCGCCTAGAAATAGAGGGAATGGCCTTCCTTGCGAGGAGCTGCTGGTGGGTTTGAACCACCAGCCTTGTGCTTGGCAGGCCTTAGGCCTGAGGCCATCCATCATGTCAGCCCCTGACTCAGGGCAATCCTGTGCACAGTGGAATGAAACACTGCCCTGTCCTGTACCACCTCTATGGCCAATTGCAGATGGGACCATTGTGATCCCTAGGGGTTTCATTGGCTGATTTTTGGAAGTAGATCACCAGGTCTTTCTCCCTAGTCCACTGTTAGTCTTGAAGCTCTGCTGAAACTTGTTCAGCATCATAGTAATACACAAGCCTCCACTGTTAAATGGGTGGTGGCAGAACATGAGGTGCATTGGCCAAGAATCATACCTGGGAATGATACACAAGTCTTTTGCGTGCAAAGTGAGAATTCTACCACTGAATTACCATGTCCCTCTGGAAGGATTGTGATAATGTTGTTGTGTTGTTATGTGCCGTCGAGTCGACCCCGGCTCATAGCAACCCCTCCTTGCATTGCCGAGGCAGCATCACTATGGAAATAGATTGCCCCATCTTCCTTCTGAGGTGTGGTTGGGGGGTTTGAACCACCAGCCTTCTGGTTAGCAGTCAAGTGCCTTAGGCACTACACTACCAGAGCTCCTGATTGTGATAATAATAATGATAAACCAAACACACTGCCATCAAGTTGATACTGATTCATATGCCCCACAAAGTTTCCAAGGATGTAAATTTATGGAAGCATATTGCCTCATCTTTCTCCCATGGAGTGCCTGGTGGATTTGAGCCATGAACATTTTGGTTAGCACCCGAATAGCTTAACCACTATGTCATCAGGTAACACTATAAGTAATAATAGCAGTTAATATCTACTGAGAGTTTTTTAGTGCCTGGCACTGTTCAAGGGCTTTGCATGTGTTGACTCATGTAATCTTTTCAATAGTCCTACGCACTAGTGTTATGAACTTCATTTTGCACATGGGGAAACTGTTGCCAGTGTGCTGAAGGCCTTCGTTTCACTACTGTAAAAAAATTCAGTTGTGTAGGAAGACTTAGATTGTGGTGCTTTGGAAAGGCTGTGGTTGAAGAAAATAGGATTGCAGCTCTAGGGGCGGAAGTTGATTTAGAAGACATGTGTGACTGAAGTAATATCTTACATTTGCCAATACCTTCCACTTGATTCTTTTATTTTAGGTGCTGGGAAAGGATGGGACTTGAGGAATGCATCGTTAGCTGGAAAATAGGAATTGGTTCTTGTTGATATGTTCTAGGAACATTTTAGTATAGGGGAGGACTCCAGTGTTGACTTTCCTATTTATTCTCTGTTTGACTGTTGCAGATTGTTAAGACTTTCTGGAGTTGAGTTTGTTCATCTGTGGAATGAGGGTCAATGTAGCTACCTATCAAGGTTGTGATGAGGTTCAATGAGATGCTGTGTATGCAAAGGACCTGGCATCGAGAATGGCATGAGATGCTCACCAGTAAACATTTGCTGTTAGTGGGTGTTAGCAGTATGTTAAAATTTTAAATAAGCCATAAGTTTTGGGCTGAGAGTCAGGAGCTTGGGTTGGAGAATTTATCTCTTGGTACAGATTGCAGAGTTTTTCCTCATTGGAGTTCTACCACACAGTGCTGTGTCACACAGCATTGGAAATGTTTGTTCAGAGACAGACTAGCAGGGTTAAAAAAAAAAAAAATCTGGAAAGGCTGGCGTTTTGTACAATGATATGAGTAAGAATTTTAATATTATTGAGCCAAAATTTCCACTGTAAAAGGAAAAGCAGTTGCTTTTAAAGTTCTGGTCCAATTTAGTAGTTATGACTGCATGAGAATGTAGGCCATTTGAATTGGATTTGGAGGATAAAGTAAGTTCTGTCCTGCAGTAGAGGGATGACTCTTAGAGAAGGTAGCTTGAGATAGTGGAAACAGCAGCTGAAAAGGAGCCAGGAGACCTGAATTCTTGGCCTGGTTTGGCATGAGAAGTCTGTAATAGCCTAAAGGCAAATGATTAAACATCTTAGTTTTCTAGTCTCTGAAATGCGATAATTGGGTTTATGAATGGATCTTTCAACATACATAAGGTTCTACCAAGCAAACCATTAAAAATGGAAATTGTTATCTTTGATCATTAGGGAATAAAGTATTCTTCGTGCAATACTCTTCTTTGGAGAGGATTCCCATGTGTACAACCAGACCAAGGGATACATCAGCACGAGAGTGATACAGAGTAGACACCTGGGGAACTAATAATATCTCAAGGTCATCACTATGTCCTTGGAAAGCTTAGCCATGATTGTTAAAAGAGTTCTGAAGATGACTCTTTATAAACGGATTTTCTGGGATCCAGTTAATTTTTAGCGGTTACCATGTTATGGGGAAGCTCTGCTGGCATAGTGCCTAAGGCATTTGATTGCTAACCAGAGATTGTCCGTTCAAACCCACCAGCCACTCCTTGGAAGGAAGATGGGGCAATCTACTTCTGTAGTGATACTGCCTTGGAAACCCAAGGAGGGGTCGCTATGAGTTCGATCCATGTTATGGGTCTGATGTACATTGTACATATATTACATACTGTATATCTATACATGTTGAGAAATAATTTATTGATTGACAGAACTGTTTAAACCTAAGTTTGCAAATATAAAAAATAATTTGGGGTTAGCTAGTTTGTTTATTTATTTACTTTTTGGCACTCTTTGTTCCTTCATTTGATTGCAGTTGCAGGCATGAAGCCAGATTTTGTGTTCATGTCTATATAAAAGGTTTAAGGCCTTACACAGTCTGGATTTTAAATGGTAATATCTTCTATTGTGTGTTACCAATCACCTGTAAAATTAAAATAGGTCAAGTAAGGAACAGATAGATTGGCTGATTCCTTGGAATTATTCACTGAGATTACAAGGGTACCTCCTGTGGTATAATAGACATGTTCCTGAAGTTACGAAAATTAAATTTTTAAAAATCAAATATAATTTTCCTACTGACTTGCAATTTCAGAGATGATTTATCTTCATTTTTGATTTTCAATTAGCAGTGGTTCCTGCCATTTTAGCTCTAAATTTCTTAGTTTCTTTTTTCCCCTCAAGCAGTTAATGGTCTGTAAACAAATATTTGAGTAAGCCAGAGGAACTTCTATTTACAGTAACCTTGTAGGTAGTCAGGAGCTCTGGTGGTATAGTGGTTAAAGCATTCAGCTGCTAACCAAAAGATTGGCAATTCGAACCCACCAGCTGCTACACAGGAGAAAGATGAGGCAGTCTACTTCCCTAAAGATGTACAGCTTAGAAACCCTATGGAGCAGTTCTATTTGTTCTGTAGGGTTGCTATGAGTCAGAATCAACTCTATGGCAGCAGGTTTGGTCTTTTGGTTTGTAGATAGTCTAGGTACTTATATGTGCTTGCACCTAGGAGATGAGAGACATTGGTTCTGTGCTTTCTCTGCTACCAAAGAGTTGAGTATCTTTGAATAATGTCCTTTTACCTCCTTTAGGCCCCATTTTTCTCATCTGTTTTGACTTATGTGGTGCTATCTGGACCCTATCTACAGATAATTGAATGAAAAGGGAATTTTAAAAAATATATCTTATAATTCTTCTTTCCTTCTCTTTATAAATTGGTTTTTATTAAAGACGATTTTGTTGTTGTTGTTAGGTACTATTGAGTCATTTCTAAGTCATAGTGACCCTATGTATAACAGAAAAAAATAACTGCCTTGCCAGTACCATTCTCACAATTGTTACTATGTTTGAACCATTGTTGTAGACAATGTGTCAATCCATCTTGTTGAGGGTCTTCCTCTTTCTCACTGAATCTCTACCAAGAATGATATCCTTATATAAGACCTTGTCCTTCCTAATAACATGTTCGAAGTATGAGAGATGAAGTCTCATCATCTTTGCTTCCAAAGAGAATTCTGGCTGTACTTCATCCAAGGCAGATTTGGTTGTTCTGGCAGTCTGTGGTTTAGTCAGTATTCTTTACCAACACCATAATTCAAACGTGTGGATTCTTCTTCAGTCTTCCTTATTCGTTGTCTAGTAGATTATACTTATCTGTAACTGTTGTTATTGTTGTTGTTAGGTGTTGTCGAGTTGTCTCCAACTTATAGTGACCTTATGCACAGCAGAATGAAACACCACCCAGTCCTGCGCCAGCTCCATGAGCCTTGATATACTTGAGCCCATCACTGCCGCCACGGTGTCAATCTATCTCGTTGAGGGCCTTCCTCTCTTTCGTTGACCCTCCACATTACCAAGCATGACATCCTTCTCCAGGGAATGGTCCCTTCTGACAACATGACAAAAGTAGGTGAGATGAAGTCTGGCCATTCTCACTTCCAAGGAGTATTCCCCCTGCATTTCCTCCAGGACAGACCTGTTCATTCTTTTAGCAGTCCACAGTACTTTCAGCATTCTTCACCAACACCACAACTCAAAAGCATCTATTCTTCTTCAGTCTTCCTTATTCATTGTCCAGCTCTCACATGCATATGAGATGATTTAAAATACCCTGGCTTGTGTCAGGTGCAACTTAGTCCTCCAGGAGACATTATTGCTCTTCAGCACTTGAAAGAGGTCCTTTGCAGCAGATTTGCCCAGTGCTGTATGTCATCTGATCTCCTGACTGCTGCTTCCATTGGTGACAATTGTAGAACTAAGCATGTAAAGTCTTTGACAACTTCAATCTTTTCTCCATTTATCGTGATGCTGCTTGTTGGTCCAGTTGTGAGGATTTTTGTTTTCTTTATATTGAGATGTAATCCATACTGCAGACTGTATTCTTTAATCTTCATCAGTAAGTTCTTCAAGTCATCCTCACTTTCAGCAAGCAAAGTAGTGTCGTCAACATATTGCAGGTTGTTATTGATTCTTCCTCCAATCCTGATGCCAAATTTTTCTTCATGTAGTCCAGCTTCTTGGATTATTTGCTAAGCATACAGATTGAATAAGAACAACCCTGATGCACTCCCTTCTTGATTTTAAACTACACAATGTTCCCTTTTTCTGTTTGAATGACAGCCTCCTGGTCAATGTACAGGTTCCTCATGAGTACGATTAAGTGTTCTGAAATTCCATTTCTTCTCAATATTATCCACAATTTGTTATGATCCACACAATCAAATCCTTTAGAATAATCAATAAAACACAAATAAATATCTTTCTGGTATTCTTTGCTTTCAGCTGACAGCAGCAATGATGTCCCTCATTCCATGTCCTCTTCTGAATCCAGCTTGCATTTTTGGAAGTTCACTGTCAATGTACTGCTGCAACCATTTTTGAATTATCTTTAGTAAGATTTTACTTGTGTGCAATATTAATGATATTGTTCAATAATTTCCACATTCTGTGGGATCACCTTTCTTTGGAATGGGTACAAATATGGATTTCTTCCAGTCAGTTGGCCAGGTAACTGTCTTCCAAATCTCTTGGCATAGCGGAGTGAGTGCCTCCAGTGGGGCATCCATTTGTTGAAACATCTCAATGGGTATTCCATGAATTCCTGGAGCCTTGTTCTTCACCAATTCCTTCAGTGCAGCTTTGACTTCTTCCTCCAGTACTATTGGTTCTCGATCATATGCCAGCTCCTGAAATGGATGAAGATCAACAAGTTCTTTTTGGTACAGTGACTCTGTGTATTCTTTCCATCTTCTTTTGATGCTTTCTGCACCATTCAATAATTTGCTCATAGAATCTTTCAGTATTGGAACTCAAGGCTTAATTTTTTTTTTCTCAGTTCTTTCAGCTTGAGAAATGCTGAGTGTGTTCTTCCCTTTTGGTTTTCTAACTCCAGGTCTTTGCACATTCCATTGCAGTAATTGGCTTTGTCTTCTCGAACTGCACTTTGAAATCTCTGTTCAGCTCTTTTATCTTGTAATTTCTTCCATTTGCTTTAGCTACCCTTCATTAAAGGGCAAGTTTCAGAGTGTCTTCTGACATCCATTTTTGTCTTTTTTTTTTTGTTTGTCGTCTTTTTAATGACCTCTTGCTTTCTTCATGGATGATGCTCTTGATGTATGCTCAGCATGCAGATTGATTAAGTATGGTGAAAGGATACAGCCCTGACACACTCGCTTCTTGATTTTAAACCATGCATTGTCCCTTTGTTCTGTTTGAATGACAGCCTCCTGGTCTATGTACAGGTTCCTCATGAATACAATTATATGTTCTGGAATTCTCATTCTTCTCAATATTATCCACAATTTGTTATGATCCACACAATCAAATGCTTTTACATAGTCAATAAAACACAAGTAAACATCTGTAACTGAGTAATACCAAAAACCAAACCCACTGCTATTAAGTGGATTCTGGGTTATGCCGACTCTATAAAACAGGGTACAGCTGCTCCATAGGGTTTCCAAAGTTGTAAATCCTTACAGAAACAGACTGCTACATCTTTCTCCTGTGGGGAAGCTGGTGAGTTCACACTGCTAAACTTTTGGTTAGCAGCCTAGCCCTCTAACCACTGCTCCATCAGGGCTCCTAACAGAATAATAACTGCCATTTATTATCCCAATTTTTATGTTGCTTTTTTTTTTTTTTTTAAACTTGAAAATTCCATTTTGGCTGGATTAGATTGAGGGACCTTGCGAGGCTCATTCAACACAGAAAGATTTATTCATTCTTCATTCTGGATGAAGAAAAGGAAATATTTTAAGATAGAGCTGACATGGAACATTAATTTGATTGAAG
>NW_006921682.1:5191504-5212926 GCF_000298275.1 Orycteropus afer afer | reverse complement strand
GCTCCTTGGAAGCAAGAATGGCCAGACTTCGTTTCACCTATTTTGGTCATGTTGTAAGAAGGGACCATTCCCTGGAGAAGGATGTCATGCTTGGTAATGTGGAGGGTCAACGAAAGAGGGGGAGGCCTTCAATGAGATGGATTGACACTGTGGCTGCAATGATGGGCTCAAATATAGCAGGGATTGTGGGGCTGGCGCAGGATCGGGCAGTGTTTTGTTCTGCTGTGCACGGGGTCACTATGAGTCAGAAACGACTCGACGGCACTTAACAACAACAACAACTCATCTGTCATTTTGCAATGCTGTGGTGGCTTATGTGTTGCTATGATGCTGGAAGCTATGCCACCACTATTTCAAATACTAGAAGGGTCATCCAAGGTTTACAGATTTCAAAAGAGCTTTAGACAAAGACAAAAGAAGTACAAAGGCCTGGTGATCCACTTCTAAAAATTAGTCCATGAAAACCCTGTGTTCACAAAAGAATATTGTTTGATATTGTGTTGGAAGATGAGCTCCTAGATTGGAAGACATTCAGAGTGCATAGAGACTACAAAAGTGGAACTAAGCTTACCAAACTTCATGAAGATGGCAAATAGTAGGGCATCTTTTTTGTTCTTTTTTACATGAAGTCTCCATGAGTTGGAGAGGATTTAACAGCAAGTAACAACAAATCAGTGATTACTAGAACTTACATGACCACCATCACCCAACCTTTCTGATCTTATCTTCCATTCTTCTCCTTCTTGCTTTTCTACTCTAGAGAAGCTGGACTCCTTGCTCTTCAGACCCACCAAACGTGTTCCTGCCTCAGGGTCTTTGCTTTACCTCACCCATCTGCTGGAAAGCTCTTTCCTCCAGTATTGAAAGTCTCACTTCCTCCTTCCCTTCAATTTTTTTATCAGATGTCATCTTTTCTATGAAGTTTCCTTGGTCTCCAGCACTCCCTGTGGTTTTCACCCTGCTACTCTATTTTACTGCATAGCACTGATTACCACCTGGTGGAATATGTATTTACTTGTGTAATATTCATTTGTTGTCTGTCTTCTTTCTCTAGAATGAATGTGAAGGCTATGTTCTACTAACTGGAACAATGCCTAGCACATAATGAATGCTCAATATATATTTGTGGAAATAATGAATATATAAATAATTAATCTTTAATTTGTATTTGTTCATATACATTGTTGTTGTTGTTGTTGTTTGCCGTCGAGTCGGCCCCGACTCATAGCGACCCCTCCTTGGGTTTCGAAGGCAGTATCACTACGGAAGTAGGATTGCCCAACCTTCCTTCCGAGGAGTGGCTGGTGGGTTTGAACCGCCAGCCTTCTGGTGAGCAGTCAAGTGCCTTAGGCACTATGCTACCAGAGCATATACATTATATCAGGAGCTTTTAGAAAACAGTGTTAGAATTTCACTTAAGTTGTGATTCAAGCATTGACAAAACCTTGAAGATGAGAACATCTTAAACAGCTGTCCATAACCCAAAGGAGTGCTTCACAAAATTTAATGTGAATAGGAGTCAACTGGAAATCTTGTCAAAATGTAGAGGGTGATTCAGTAATTCTGGGTGGAGCCCGGAATTCTGCATGTCTCATAAGCTCCTATGTGCTGCTAAGAATCACACTTTGTACAGAAATGCCCTTAAGTATTTATAAATGGGATTCAAGGAGCCATTATTGTGAACACTCAGAATCATTGTTCTGGCAAAGAACTGGCGTACTTTGTTTCTAAAGATTTCTGATTAATGCTATTATTTTTACTTGCTGTCGAGTCAGCTCCAACTCATAACAACCTTATGTGTAAGAGAACTAAATGTTGCCTGGTTCTGTGCCATTCTTCATGATCATTGATATATTTGAGTTCATTGTTACGGCTATTGGGTAGTGCCTTTCCAGAGTTCATTTTCCAGCCCCATATTGGACAACAGTGTATTGTGATGCATAAGGTTTTCATTGGCTAATTTTTGTAAGTAGATTTCAGGCCTTTATTCTTAATCTCTCTCAGCCTGTCAGTTGGTTATACTGTGGTGGCTTATGCACTACTATGATGCTGGATGCCATGCCATGAATATTTCAAATATCAGCATGATCGCCCATAGTGGAGAGGTTTCAACATGATCATTTATTGCACATTTATTTATGGAATTTCAAATGGTTGACCACAGATGGTTGTTCTGTTTGCAGATACGGATATATGTATATGAGCATTTCACTTTCTAAGGAAAGGGTAGAGAGCTTTCATCAGATTATCAAAGGATGATAACTTCAAAGAAGGTTGCAATCATTATTTATGGTTGTTGATGTTAAAAGAGACTTTAAATATCAAACCAAAACACATCATAACCACATTTTAAAAATGGTAACAAAATCGTGAAACACCTTTTCACGATTGTGTTTTTAACTGCAACAATTTTTTTGCTAAACAAACAGCTAATTTTTAAGTTAATGATTGCCAGAAATGATATTTTCCCAAGGAAGTATTCGGTGAAAACATTTGCAAAATGCCTGGAACTCAACAATCCCAAGACAGATATTTGCTTTCCCCTAGCCACTAGAAGCAAACCTTAACTGGAAACATTGGCTAGAAATGAATGTTTGGAAATTCTGAGGCCCTCCACAAATGCCATTGCAATAGCTCACTGCCCTTCTAATCTCACAACAAAATGCCCTCAAAGGTGCACTGGTGTAGAAAAGCTGTTTTCAGGCACAGAACAAACAACAGCCCATCAAGAGCTACATAGCTTTTCAGTCAGGCAACTTACCCCCAGGTGCATTTTTCTCAGCCAAGGATTGTGGGCAATTTAGTTTCAAAAGTAATAATCCTCTGAAATAACAAGAGAAGACACTTGGAAAAACTGAGATGTTTAATATTAAATGACTTTATTTAGTTCACATCTAGAGCAGGACTTAGTAGAATGTGCTGTATTCTAGACTGCCTTGCATTGTTCTGGCAACAGCAGCATCATAATAGTTAATGATACTGTAAATATGAATAATGGCTAACATTTATTGAGCACTTAATATGTACTAGTCAATGTGCTAAGTGCCTCCTGTATATTCCCCCCCCCCCCCCGCTGCCGATCTTTACAAAAACCATTTGAAGTAGGTACTTTCATCTTTACTGATAGAGAAACTGATGATTGGATGTGTGATTGATGTTGCTCAAGGTGACAGTTACTGGGGCTCACATTCAGATATTCTGATTCCAGAGCTCATGCTGCTAACTATTGTGCTGGAGTTATAAACATAACACATTAATTATTGGTGACCTTGAGACTCCCATTTAGGAGACTGAATTTTAAGGTTTCTTCATTTAATTAACATTCAGGGTATGAACACAGACTTTCATAGAACTTACCGTCAACAAATTAAATATCCAAAATTATTTTTTTCTGAAGAAATGTAAAATACTCTTTGTTAAGGAATCCAAAAGAAACCCACTGCTTTCAAGTCAGTTCTGACTCTTAGTGATTCCAGTTTCCAAGGCTATAAATCTTTATGGAAGTAGATTGCCTCAACTTCCTCCCACAGAGCAGATGGTGGGTCTAAACTGCTGATCTTCTAGTTAGCAGCCAAATACCTTACCCATTATGCCACCAGAGCTCCTACTGTTAAGGAAAGCATAGTGAAATTTTTGCTTATGTGAGTTAAGAGCTTTAGCATTACTGATTCAAGAAGTGTGAATTTTGTGTGGTTCTATAGCATGGTGAATGGAGCTTGATACGCAAAAATTGGATTTGGATGAGGATCAGTGCAATTGGTTTTGACATCGACCACCTTTTATTAATATCCATTTTGTACTTGTGAAGATTAAAAGAATTGTAATACATTAATGCATGTATTAGGACTTTTTGTTGCAAACAACAGAATCCACAGAGGATAGTTTTATCAGAAAATGGCTGTATCAACAGATATTAGGAAGCACCTAGAATCACTAGGAGGATGTCACAGAGCTAGATTCTGCAGCTGTATAGCCACATCCCAGCACTTACCTGAGCATATTGCTTCTTTGCCCCTGTGACACCAGAGATCAGCTTCCAGCGGTTCAACCACAGATGCCCCAAAGAACCAAATGCCTACCTGATTTTGCCTTCCAGAAAAAGATTCTCCTTGACATGATGCCCAGCTATAAGAACATCTCTGGCATCTATCTTAGGAAAACTGGACTTGCACTTAGGGAAAATTCCAACATGTAGGAAGATATTCAAAGGTGTTGGTCAGTCACAATGAGAAAGCCCAAAATATTGCATGTTGTTGTTGTTATGTGCCGTCGAGTAAAAATGCTGTGAAGTGTACTTTCATCTCTTGATTTTTCCCCATTGTTACCTCACTGAAACACTAAATCCTTAGAGAGTATGGGACTCTGCTTATTCAGCCTCCAAGATAGTATTGCATGAAGTCCAGAAGAAGGCTTATCATGGATTTTTATCCATAGATTTTTTTTAAGTCTGATGAGAAAGATTAAATCTATATTATAACGGCAATGGATGAAATGTGATGAATTTAGTATTAAGCATTTTTAACTTGGGAGAAGTGATGAGGAATTCAAGTGAAACCATGCAAAGGCAAGGATAAGAGATTGCCACCCACAAGTTCAGGCAGCCTCCTAGATTTGAGCGTGGAGTTTTCTCCCCAGGACTGACTTCAGAAGCATTGGCCAGAAAATGAATACATTTTCTGAGCAAGAGCTGTCCACAGATAGGTGAGAAGGGTGAACAAGGAACTGTTAGGACCCCCTACCCTGTGGCCAAGTCTAGCTGCAGAGAATAAACATGAGCCAGTGAAGGAGATAGAGAAGGAGCAGACAGAGAATTCAGAGAACAGCTAGCTACATTATTTTATTGTCCTTGGAATTAAAGAAAGCAATTTTAATTGAACTGTTTCTCAGATATAAAACAGGATTTGAAAGATATCTATAGGAACAGTGATGTGTTATGTTTGAAGAGTGTTTTATACTTTGCAAATTTGCTTCCAACCCCTTATCACCTTATTTTATATAAATTTATTTAAATAATTAAATTGTGAATTTCTTTCTCTGATTAGAATAATTTTGAATTATTTTTATTTTATTTTGTCTAACTTAAGCAGGAGATAAAATTCTGTTTACCTACGTTTAGAAGTTCTAGTGATACTGCCTCAGAAACCCAAGAAGGGGTCACTATGAGTCGGGTCCAACTTGACGGCACATAACAACAACAACAATAGTGGCATAGTGCCTAAAGCATTTGACTGATAATCAGAAAGCTGGTGGTTCAAAACCACCTGCCACTCCTTGGAAGGAAGGTTGGACAATCTACTGTAGAGATACCGCCTTTGAAATCCAAGGAGGGTCACTATGAGTCAGAAATGACTCGATGGCAGTGAGTTTGGCTTTTTGGTATAGCATCCTGGCCTGGATAACCTTGTTCTAGTTTCCTGTTTTACCACAAAGTATGGGACCTGCTCAAGACCACTTTGTTTCTCATCCAAAACACACATTAGGGGTAGACAGGAGTTAATATTTTAAAGAGAAAGAAATGATACTTAACAATTTATTACTATGAAACATATGGTTGCAGATTCTTCAGTTTTCTGTATTACGTGAGAAATCAAAAGGCTTCATTCATTCAGAAAACATTAGCTCAACGAAAGACTTCTCTATGCCAAGGAATAGTCTTGATGCTTGAAGATCTGGGGGTGGATGTAGGAGTAGAGAGACAACATGAGTAAAGCTTGTTTCTTATTTTTTGAAATGAATTGAGTTTTATTTGTATTTAACGACATAGAAAGCATAAATGTATGCTCCACACTACATATGTTTGAATTGGGCCCTGACTTAATGAAGAAAGGTTTATTGTGATGGAAGCTATTTTAGTAGTAAGAAAAAAGTAAATCATGATGGGTATATTTTCTTTTCATACCGGCTGAGAAGTCCGCTGCATTTTCTATGATGGATTTGATCATGCTTATTAAAGCCAAAAAAAGGGCCCTGGTTGTACAATGGTTAAGCACTTGGCTGCTAACTGAAAGGTTGGTGGTTGGAACCCACCTAATGGTGCCATGGGTGAAATACCTAGTGATCTGTTTCCATAAAGATTTCAGCCTAGAAAATCCTGTGATGAATTCTAATCTGTCACGTGAGGTCACTATGAGTTGTAATTGACTCGATGGGAACCTACAAACAACAACAACATTAAAGCCAAATGAGTTGGCCAGGCTTAGATTTTCTATTGCTATTGCAATGATGATGGGCCTTAAAATGCTGATTATCTTCTCTTTGTCCTGAGGAAGTTTTTTTATGCCCTCTGTTAATAGACAATATTGGTCTCTATTAACTTTGCATATATCACAAACATGTAGTCTGATTTCTGTTGTCCTTTAATCAATAGCTTACCTAATTCAAAAATTGTTTTGTATATTTAATAAAAGAATGAGTGTGGCAATCCTAAGAAGTGCAAAAAGGATCATCCAGAATATATGGCGGAAGAAGAATAAAATGGAGCAATAGCAATGCTTACTTTTTAAAATCAGATATTTAAATTGTCATAGTTTATTCTTATAATTAGATAATAGTCCTCAATTTAGACTCAGTGCAAGAAATGCATGCTTGGCAGATACACTAGTCTTATATATGTACTTTTATTGTCAGGGGAAGTCATTTGTTTTAAATAAAATTTTTGCTTTCTTTAAAATATACATTTCATGTTTTTACAGCCAGACCATTGGTTAAATTAACACTCCCCATTAATAAAATTTTAACATCATCATCAGAAACAACAGTAACTATTGCATACTGACCAATTACCAGGTACTATTTTAATCACTTCACATGGTATATTAACTCATTTAATTCTCATAATAGTTCTATTATGTATTTCTATCTTTACCCATGAAGAAAGTGAGGAACAGAGATTTTGAATAAGACAAAGATATACAGCTACTAAATGATAGTCCGGCTTTGAATCCAGGTAATTAGATGGCAAAGCTCATGCTCTTAACTCTTACTGTATTCTACATCTATAAAGATAGTTACTGACCAAGTAAAGTTTTCAGTTTTCCTCTCTGAGCTGATTTGATTTTTTTGTGATAACAATATTAAAAATGGGGCTAGTCCTAGGAGAACATTTTTTGTGACTCAGTTGTGAAGACAAAACTGCCAACATCTTATTGGAGTGAAATGAACATATCATACCTTTTTCTTTTTGTTGCTCTTGGGTAGAGAAATTAATTGTAGAAATCAGAGTCCAAACTCTTGGGAAAAGCTTGCATAAGCTGATGATTCTCTTTGGTAATGAAGGAGAGAAGAACAATGTATTATCTGCCACCATTGTTTATTAGCATTTACCAACCTTGAAGAGTTGATGCTTTTGAGTTGTGGTGCTGATAAAGAATGCTGAAAGTACCATGGTCTGCTAAAAGGACTAACAAATCTGTCCTGGAAGAAGTGCAGCCAGAATGCTCCTTGGAAGGTAGAATGGCCAGACTTCGTCTCACCTACTTTGGTCATGTTGCAAGAAGGGACCATTCCCTGGAGAAGGATGTCATGCTTGATAAAGTGGAGGGTCAGCGAAAACGGGAAGGCCCTCAATGAGATGAATTGACACTGTGGCTGCAACAATGAGCTCAGGTATAGCAAGGATCATGGGGCTGATGCAGGACTGGGCAGTGTTTCATTTTGCTGTACATGGGGTCACTATGAGTCAGGGACGACTTGACGGCACCTAACAACAATAGCAAACTTGGAGACAGAGTATAATTAAACAATAATTAAAGAAAAAAACTATGAAAGAAAAAAAAAAGCCATTTAAAAAACACTTCTTATTGTAAAAAACTACGTAAAACATTTACGAAGAGAATTGGGGAATTCTTTCATTATGTGAGGATACAATAGTAGGCACATTGAAGATAGGGTGGCTGTTTGGCAGCCTGGGCTTGCTAATGCTGCTTCTCCTGTAGCATAAAGTGAGACTGCATGGCTCCCTGGAGGAGCCTGAACCAGAAACCTGCTGGTGTGAATTTTAGCCTGATCTCTATTTATCTGTTTACATTTTGCTTTTACCTTCAAAAAAACCAAAAAACCTCTCAGGCTCTACTTTCTCATCTATAAAATGAAAACTTTGTACTTTCTGGCCTTTATGGCTCCTTTCAGCTCTGCCTTGATCTAACTATCAAATAGAAATAGCTCTGCAAATGTGCTATGCAACTTGCTCTCAGTTGTAGACTAACAGCTGTGAACATTGGGGTACGTTGAAATCATGTAAAGCTTTCTGTAGAGGTGACATTTTAAGATGTATTTGTAAAATAATTGGATGTTTGTTGCTTTGACACCTCTCTTCTGGTGCTGGCAGTGGGTCTTCCTGGGTAAGCACAGGACCAATTGCTGCTATAGTTATGCAACTACCCAGAAATCTACCAAACGTGAAGGTTATTAGGGGCCGCCCGTGCAGTATCAGTCACAAAATGATAAATATAAATGTGATCATAGAAAGTACAACCCTCTCTCTTTATAGTTGAGGGTCAAGGAAGTGAGAAGAGTTTTTTAAGTTTGTAATTTCAGTGTGAGAGTTGAGGATGGAATTCATGTCTCTTGGCTACTTATTTAATTCTCCACCTATTCTTATTTAGGTTAAATGTCATTTGCTTTAGCTATTTTTGTTTCTTTTGCTCTGGACTATAATCCCATGAAAATATAGTTAATGAATGAAGTCGTTTTTATTATATTTCATATACAACCTGAAATGCCTCTATTTTCTTTATTATCAAATTATAATAAAATTGATTTAAAAATGGGATTCAACATTAGACAGGAAATATTTGAAATAATATATTAGGATCATTTTGTAGCATATTATGATCATTTTTTAAGGAGTTAAATAATTATTCTTCTGTACACCTCAGAATAATCAACCGTAAGAGATAAGAAGGGCAGCATTTGCACAGGGAGAAAGGTAGGGAGGCTGAAATACAAAGAGGACACAGGGAAAGCGTCACCACAGGAAAGAAGTGGGAGGTGAGATGTTACATTGTGGGGATTGTAACCAGCATCACAAAAAAAAATGTCTATGAACTGTTGAACGTAAAACGAATCTGCTTTGTAAAATTCCACACAAATCACAATAAAAAGTTTAAAAAAACATCTTCAAAGGATGTATATTCAGGAACTACATCTAGGTAAAAGAGAAATAGAGTTAGTGGTAAATGGTCACCTTTGGAAGGCAAAGAGTTTCTGCAAAGGATTCCACAGGGTTTGTGTTTGTTGTTGTTTTTGTCAGATGCTGACAGGTTGGCTCCAACTCCTAACAACCCTATGTTCAATAGAATGAAACACTACCTAGTCACGTGCCATCCTCACAATCCTTACTGTACTGTCCCCGATTGTCGTAGTCACCATGTCAGTCCATCTCCTTGAGGGTCTTCCCATTTTTGCTGACCCTCCACTTTGTGTTAGATGAGATCTTATTTAACACAGTTATGGCATGGTAAAGGAATTACACCACCCACCAGTAAGCATTTTAGATAATTCTAAATTGGGAATTTTGCAAATACTAATTGAAATAAAACATGCTCAGTAAACAACAGACCTTAAGGAATTAAAAAACAGGGCTACTAAAAGTATTCATGTATCAAGAAATTATGCAAAAAATAAAGCATGAGAACTAATAGTGACAGAGAAAAGATAATGGTTCACAAGTAGATATGGGCTTGCACATCATTATGATCCTATGTACAATGGAATGAAACACTGCTCTGTCCTGTACTATCCTCACCATTTGTGCTCTGTGTGAGGCATTGTTGCAGCCACAGTATTAATCAATCTTGTTGAGGGTCTTGCTCTTTTATGCTGACCTTCTACTTTACCAATTAAGTAACCATCTTTCTGCTATTCTCTGCTTTCAGACAAGGTCCGTCTGAGATAGCAAGGATATCCCTCATTCCACGTCCTTTTTTTTAATCTGGCTTGCATTTCTGGCAGTTCCTTGTCTATATTGTTGCACCCATTTTTGAATTATTTCCAGCAAAATTTTACTTGTGTCTGATACTAATACTGTTTGATAAGTTCCACATTCTATTGTATCATTGTTCTTTGGAATGGACACAAACATGAATCTCTTCCAGTTGTTGGCCAAGTAGCCATCTTCCAAGTTTCTTGGCATAGGCAAGTAAGTGCTTCCAGGATTGCATCTGTTTGTTGAAACATCTCCATTGGTTTTGCATCATTTCCTGGAGCTTAGTTTTTCACCAGTGCCTTCATTGCAGCTTGGACTTCTTAGTCATACTCTTTGCAACCACTCACAAATACTCCACATTACTTAAGATTATGAATATTTAGGATTGTAACACATAATGGAAATTTATAGATAGTCCAGCTCCTTTCTCTCCACGCTAATTTTGTAGATAGGGATGATGAGGCCTAGCAATGTTGAACAGTTTTCTACCTAGTTACTTGCAGAACCCAGAGGAGGAGGAGTTCCTTATAATTTATAACCCAGAGCTCTTTTCTCCTTTAGGAAAAAATGGCTAATGTCAACTCAGATCAATGGATAGGGGTTGCCTGTTGAGAGTGATTGTGAGGCTGAGACCCCTGCACTACAGAAAAGACTACTGTTATTGGTTAGTCCTGTATGTCATGTGAACAGCACAGAGAAATAGCATGTATGTTATCTTTGCCACCTCTTCTCAAGACAATTCTTTAAACATGTTCCTTGAGGCTAAACTTTCAGTATTTCTCCTGCTTTGATTGCAGTTGCCATCACTCACAATATTACTTGATATTGTCTAAAGTATTCTACTCTAAGAGAAGTAATATATCTCAGTGGACCAAACTTAGATTTGGCCATTAGGAAATATATCATTCTCATTGTTTGGATCCTCACTGGATTTTCTTGAGCTAATTCTCATTTCTCATGATGCTACATGTTTAGGCTGCTGCATTAGCGTATTGAAGCCTATCTGATTAGGATCTCGTGGCTGCTGGGACAGGGCTACCACTCTGAATAAAAACCAACTGTAGTCTTGCCCCTTGTAATAAATCATAGAATATAGTAGCAGAGATATGTGTTATTTTTGGTTGTCATAATTTAAATTCAATTCCCAACAGCCTATTTCACCCTCTCATACGGGCTTTCTGATGTGTGATACTGAAGAGAACTTTGCTCCCACTGCTGACATGGTATAGCTCTTTGGTCTACCAAAAGGAGCTGTGCTAGAATTTCTTGGCTTACCTTAAGACAGCGTAGCTGTGCTAGCCCTAACCCTCCACTTCCTATAGCTTTGCAGGACTTTGGAAGAAATGGGTAGATGCTGTGGAACTCTATGGTCCATTTTCTTTTATTCAGTTTTTTGTCCCCATCCTTGTCATCTGGAATTATTCTCAAAGAGAAAATGTAGAATTATTCTTAAGAGGAATTAGAGTCTAAATTCTGAAACCTACAATATATTCATTAAACACAAAAATGTTACTTTCCTTTAGAACTGTTTAAATACAGGACAAATTTGTGCTCAAACCAAAGAAAATGTCAATATTTTTTCTGGGGTTAAACTTAGTTATTTCTAGTGCAATGGCTTTACTTTACAGATGATGAAATAGAGACCCAGGAGGATTTAATGATTCATTTGATGGGACACAGAAGAAGAAGCAGAACAGGAAAAGGAATCCAGAACTCCCCAGTTTCCAATCCACTGTTTTTTACTTCACATTACCCTGAAACTGATTTTTGAACTGTATTAGTTTGGGTTCTCTTCAGACTGAGTCTTTACATTTAAAGAAATAATTTGGTTCATAGTTGAGTAAAATTTTAGTATCGATGCTTATTTTGAGGTTTAGTAAGCCAATACTATTCTAGATTTTTATTTTTGTTCCCATTCTAGCCTCTAATAGACATTGGACTCCCTCCATGGTCTATGGACTTATCTCTCAGCTCTAAAATTCAACTGTCCCCAGTTCCTTGTCAGTCTTGGTATCTTCTTGGACATCAGGGAGTTTGGAACTTGCTATGTGTTTGTGGTCAGGCTGCTACATCTGCAGGCCCAGTCTAAAATTTAGACTTGGAAGCCATCCTCACACTGACTTCTGATTCCACAGAAGCAAGTGTTAAAAGAACAATGCTTAATGTTTAGAAAAGGGCTTTTAAAAAGCTCCATTCACCTTTCAGAGTCTCATATGCATGCCCCTCCTAATTTTCAGGTTTCTGTTCAGAGGTAGTTTGAGGACTTAACTATATTAAATTTAAATATTCAGTGAATAACCTATCATTAATCATATTAGCATTAGACAAGCACGTGTTTATAATCAGTAATGCCAACCAGTACTCACAGAGGAGTAGTCTAACTTTATTAAAATGAGGCTCTTGGCAACAAATGCACTCAAGTCTATTTCTTAAAATATAAGGATTAGATGTTCTTGAGGCAGAAAAGAAAAATGAAACTTTTCTTTGCATATGGAGGGAAACTGAAATGGGTTCACTAACTGAATCACTTTTATGGAAATTTGGATCTCTGCTCCACATTTAACATTTAAACAAAATTGCAGGCTGAGTAGGATGATTTTTAAAATGCTGAATAGAAACACCTGACAGAATTGATTCCCAGAGACACAGAAAACCTGCTGAATTGAAAAGGAACGTACCTCTGGGATACTTAATTTTCTCAAATTAGTGCCTCAAAAAATACCTATTTTAAAGTGCCAAGTAATTGCAAATAAGATAAAATGTACAGAAGAATAAAAGTTGATAGTATATCTCCATTTGATAAAAGTAATGATGGGAATTCCCCTTGAAAACTTAGAAATTATTGGGATTATTTAAATTGCTTATTGCAAGACATCTAAGTGAACTCTCCCAAAGCATCTCTTGGGAGGATTTACTCAAGAAGCAATAATAATAATAATAATAATAATAAAGTTTTACCATGTTCTCTTATTCTGTATAATACAATCCATGGGCAGACAACAAGAATAATCATATGTATACTTGCAAATATATATGATTATTCTTGTTGTCTGCCCATGGATTATACTATACAGAGAAAGGGAACATGGTAAAAGGCAGTTCTGGTAGCATAGTGCTGTTAACCGGGAGGCTGGTGGGTGTGAACCACCATTCCTTGGAAGGAAGGTTGGGCAATCTACTTCTGCAGTGATACTGCCTCGGAAATCCAAGGAGGGGTCACTATGAGTTGGGTCTGACTGGATGGCACATAACAACAACAACATACTTGCAAAAAAATTTTGGGAAATGCTGCTTTGTCTAAACTTATCATCATATATCAAGATAGAATTTTCATTACTCTCCTGTAAAGCCTTTTTATATGACTTGTCTTTCTCTCCTCCTCTATATTTCCTTTCTCCTTCCCTCCTTCCTTTCTTTTTTTCAGGAGAAATATCTACTTTTGACCTGTCTTTTCTCCCAAAAGATCACTTGTTTTTCTACTTTCATAGCTCCTCATAATACAGTCTTTGGAGATTTTAAAATACAGGTATGAAGAACACATAAATTGAATCTTCAGTGATTTCTCAGCAGAGAGGTATGGTTTATATTACTTTCTCTCCTAGGATTCTTTATGAAGTAAATATTTCCAGATGCCCAAATCTTTTTATAATGTTTACTGTCAGAAACAAGAACTTCTCCTTTCTTTCTACTTTAACACAATTAGGTACTGGAATGGACCCCATTTATACTGTTCTGAGAACAGGAGTTTCATAAACCAAAGAAGGCTTTCTTCAATTTAATTTAATAAACAGTTACTGAGTACATACTATGTCCACGATACTGTTCAGTATTGTGAGTGATTCAAAGCTAAATGAAATATGATCTCTCCTCTCAATAAATATGCAGACTTGTATGGAAGCAAATATGCAAACAAATATCTGTGATAGTTAAGGTTGTGTATCAATTTTGTTGGACCATGATTCTAAGTGATTTAAGCAGTTGTGATATAATCACTTCCATGATGAGATGTTTTGTGAGCATCCACACAGTTGAAAGGAAGTTTCCTCAGGAATGTGGCCTGCTTCCGATATATGTGTGGCCATCTTGGGAGCATGCGCTGGCTTTCTGTTTGATCTGGATCCTGCATCTAGCTCCTCATTATCCCCAGTTTTTGGATCTGAACCAATGACCTGCCATTTTACCTGCCAATTTTGGATTCGTCATCCTCTGAAGACAGCAGCCTGCTGTACTTCTTGCCGATCTTAGATTTGTCAGTTTCTGTGGCTGCATGAGTCAAGAAAAGCCTCCAGCTTGACATTTGACCCACAGACTTGGGACTTGCCAGATTCTAAAACTGTGTGAGCCATTTCTCTGAGATAAATTTCCCTCTCTCTCTCTCTCTGTATCTGTATAATTTCACTGGTTGTGCTTCTCTAGAGAACCCAGCCTAAGACAGTATATGTTATTGTTGTGGCTGTTAGGTGCCACCCAATTGATTCCAACTCATAGAGACACATTACCTGGTCATATGCCATCCTCATAGTTGTTGTCATGTTTTAGCCCATTGTTGCAGCCACTCTGTTAATCCATCTCATTAAGAGTCTTCCTTTATGGTGACCTTGTACTTTACCAAGCATGATGTTCTTCTTCACTGACTGGTGTTTTCCTGATGGCATTACCAAAGTATGAGAAACAAAGTTTTACCATCTGTACCTTGAAGGAGCATTGGGGTTGTATTTCTTTCAAGAAAGATTTGTTCATTCTTCTGGTAACCTATGGTATATTCATTATTCTTATCAGCACCATAATTCAAATGTAATTTGATTCTTGAAGAAAAAAAATGAAAAAAATTTCATTTTCCTTCAATCTTCCTTATTCATTGTAAATCTTTTGCATGCATATTGTAAATGCCATTAATGGGTCAGGTATATCTCAGTCTTCAAATTTACATCTTTGCTTTTTAACACTTTAAAAAGTCTTTTGCAGCAGATTTGTTAAATATAGTATGTTGTTCAATTTCTTGACTGCTGCCTCCATGGGCATTGATTGTGGATCCAAGTAAAATGAAATCCTTGACAACTTCAATCTTTTCTCCATTTATCATAATGTTGCTTATTGGACCAGTTGTGAGAATTTTTGTTTTCCTATTTAGAAGTGTAATCCCTACTGAAGGCTATAGTCTTTGATCTTCATCAGAAAGTACTTCAAGTATTCTTCATTTTCGGCATCTATATATCACAGATTGTTAATGAGTCTTCCTTTGATCCTGATGCCACATTCTTCTTCATATAATCCAGTGTCTCTGATTATTTGCTCAGCACACAGATTGACTTAGTGAAAGGGTACTGAATCAAAGCCTTGATTCATACCTTTCTTGCTCTTAAGACATGTTGTATCTCCTTGTGTGTTCCAGTGACTGCCTTTTAATCTAAGTACAGTTTCTTCATGAGGAAAATTAAATATTCTGAAATTCCCATCCTTTGCAATGTTATCCATAATATGTTATAATCCGCACTCCAGGTGCCTTTGCATGAGCAATAAAACAGAGGTAAACATCTTCCTGCTTTTCTTTGTTTTCAGTCAAGATCCATCTGACACCAGTTCCAACTTTCTTTGTACAGGCAAGTGAGTGCCTCTAGCGTGGCATCCATTTGTTGAAACATTTCAGTTGATATTCTGTTGATTTCTGGAACACTATTTTTTGTCATACCTTCAATGAAGCTTGGCTTTCTTCCTTCAATACTATACATTCTTGATCATATGCTACCACCTGAAATTGTTGAACATTGACCAATTCTTTTTGGTACAGTGACTCTGTATCCCTTCCATCTTCTTTTGATACTTTGTGCATTGCTCAACATTTTTCCCATTGAATTATTCCATAAAATCCATAATTTATCACAATAAATTACTGCTACATTAGAGAAACAAATGGAGATTTAGACACTCAGGCAAGCAAAAGAAGTAGAATAATAAAGATAAGGATACTGAATTATGAGTATTTTACTTTAGATTTATATAGTTCTAGAGCTAACAGATCTGTCCTGGAGGAAGTGCAGCTGGAATAGTCCTTAAAAATGAGAATGGCCAAACTTCATCTCACCTACTTTGGTCATGTTGTCAGAAGGGACCATTCCCTGGAGAAGGATATCATGCTTGGTAAAGTGGAGAGTCAACGAAAAAGGGGAAGGCTCTCAATGAGATGGATTGACTCAGTGGCTGCAACTGTGAACTCTGGTACAGCAAGTATTGTGAGGCTGGCACAGGACCAGGCAGTGTTTTGTTCTATTGTACACAGGGTCACTATTAGTCAGAGCCAACTCAATGACACCTAACAACAACAACAAGACATATATCAAGTAATGTTACTTTGCCAAAATATATTTTTAATTTATAGCATTCTTATTACCTTATAACCATTATTACTAGTTTATAATCATAGTTCAAGTATAGGTTTTTCCCTTATTGTGTATTCTTATAAAGAGACAACACTTCACTAGAGTCTGATTTGTAAAGATATATTTATTTGAGTCTATAACATTGAGTGTAGTTATTCCCTATGATGAGATTGGTAAACAACTACATGGTGGTATCTACTGGAGAGCTGAGTAGCTACCCTATTAGGGGTGTAGTCTGCTTCCAGCATATAAGGAGAAGTTTTGAGAAAAGCTTTCTGGCATGCTTGGACCCTGCATGTAGTTGAGTCTTCATTTAGTAGCCTGCCATGTTTCCTGCCAATCTTGGGACTGTCTCTGGACTTGAACTAGTGGCCTGTCATGTTGCTTGGTAATCTTGAGACTATGTCATTTTATTTGTCAACCTTGGGCTTGTTAGCCTCAGTAGCCAGCAACCAGCAGCTGCCTGAGTGAAGAGACACCTCTAGCTCCAGTGGGCCGCTAGCAAGAGGCAGAGCTGAAGCCCAAGGTCAAGGGGCTTTCACCCAGCCCCCAGAGCTGGCACTTTGAACTTGGACTTCTAGCCTCCAAAACTATAAGAGAATAAATCCCTGTTTGTTTAAATCATCTGTATGTGGTATTCTTTCTGTTAGAGTGGCTCAAAGTAACCAAAACATTTGCTAATATATTTTATTTCAACCTTAGATTGTCTTTTAGTTTTTATCAGAGCCTGCAGGTAAATCCCTTTCTCTAGATAAGATGGAGAGAGATGTCTCATAGGATAAGCTGTCACATGACAAGAGAAGAGAGTTCCTGGATCAGTTTTCCAAAATGACAGGTATATTTCTCCATTAGGAGCTCTGGTAGCATAGTGGCTAAAGCACTTGACTGCTAACCAGAAGGCTGGTGGTTCAAACCCACCAGCCACTCCTCGGAAGGAAGGTTGGGCAATCCTACTTCCATAGTGATACTGCCTCGGAAACCCAAGGAGGGGTCGCTATGAGTCGGGGCCGACTCAATGGCACATAACAACAACAACAACAACATTTCTCCATTATAACCAAAGATGCTCTGTTTTGATTATCAGATCAGAATTCTACATGTGTGTTTTGGTTACTCCATGCTGCTCTAATGGAAAATACCATAAAGGGGTGGCTTTAACTAACAAGGATTTATTCTCTTACAGCTCAGGAGGATGGAAGTCCAAGTTCAAAGCGCTAAGCTCTAGGGATTGGGTGAAAGCCCCTAGACCTTGGGCTTCAGTTCTGTCTCTTGCTCCCAGTCCACTGGAGATAGAGGTGTCTCTTCACTCAGGCAGCTGGTGGCTGCTGGCTGCTGATGCTAACGAGCCTGAGGTTGACAAAGAAAGTGACACAGTCCTAATACTAACAAAAAACACAGCTGTCCACTAATTGAAGTCCAGAGATTGTCCCAGGATCAGCAGGAAAAAATTGCAGGCTGCAAAATGAAGGCCCTGCTACATGCAGGGTCCAAACATGCCAAAAGGCTGTATAAATCTTTCTCAAAGCTTCTGTGGTAAAGTTCTATGTCAAGTTGGCTGGGCCTGGTTTTGAGTGGCTGAGCAGCAAGATGTAGTATTCCCCATGATGAGACTGGTAATCAATTCCATGGTGTAATCTACTGTGAGCAACCAAGTAGCTGCCTTAGGGAAGTGGCATGCTGCCAGCATTTAAAGAGAAGCTTTAGGAATGGTCTATAGCTTTTGGGATGCTTGAATCCTGCATGTAGCCAAGTCATTTTTCAGCTGCCTGCCATGTTGTCTGCCAGTCTTGACATTCTTAATGGGCTTGAATCAATGCTTGCCATGTGGTTTGGTAATATCAGGACTGTACCTTTTAACTTGTTGACCTTGGTTTTGTCAGCCTCAGCAGCCAGCAGCTGCCTGAGTGAAGAAAGCTTCCAGCTTCAGTGGGCAGGGAGCAAGAGGCAGAGCTGAAGCCCAATGTTGAAGGGCTTTCACCTAGCCCTTGGATCCTGGCATTTTGAACTCAGACTTCTAGCCTCTAAAACTGCAAGACAATAAACTTCTGTTTTTTCAAACCATCCACCTGTGGTATTTCTATTAGTGTGAATTTAGAGAACCAAAACAGCTTCTTGTATATAAGGAGCAGACCACATCCCTAAGGCAGCTACTCAGCTGCTCACAGTAGATTCCACCATGGAGTTATTTATCAGTCTCATCATGGAGAATACTACATCCAGCTGCCCAGCCACTCAAAACCAGGCCCAGCCAAGGTGACAAATAACCTTAACTACAACATATGCATATTTGTATGTGTGTTTTGGGTAGGAAGGAAAGGGATGTTGAGGAGTCTTCTGTTTTCATTGAGAATAAATCTGGCATGGAAGTGATAGAGCCCTTTAACAAAAAGATGATCCTATATGGAAGACACAAACAATTAAATAGGCATGGGATTTTAGAGAGCATGCACTCAAATGTTGCCACAGGTACAATTTATGGAGCTATCCTAGGTACTGAATGGCTTCTTCCTATGCTATCCTCTAACCCAGCAAAGGGAGCTCTGGTGGCTTAGTGCCTAAGGCATTCGACTGCTAACCAGAAGGCTGGTGGTTCAAACCCACCAGCCCCTCCTCGGAAGGAAGGTTGAGCAATCTACTTCTGTAGTGATACCACCTGGGAAATCCAAGGAGGGGTCATTATGAGTTGGATCCAACTCCGTGGCAGTGAGTTTGGTTTTGGTTTAAACCAGAAAAACAAACCTTCAGAGCATTTTTTACCTAGGTTTGATTATATCTGGCCAGAGAAACTCTCTGAGCTATGTATTTCTGTTACTTGTGCTTGCACTAGTCTTGGCAAGATTCAGAAGCACAATTTCTTTTTTCCTATCCCTCATCCATTCATTTATTTTTTCAACAAATATATGGATATGAATTTCTGTGTGCCAGGTACTCTGTTAGAAGTTTAAGTGCTCAGGTTTATTATTGTGCAATGCTAATTTTTATTCCTTTTACTTTTTTTGTGGGATTTAGGCTAAAATGTTTTCTAATTAAGATAATTGTGAGATCTCAGGTTTAAGTATGTTTTGCTTACAGTACCTAGAATAGCCCCTGCTATATGGTAGGCATTCAAGAAATTTTATTCCACTGATGAGCTGGTTAATTGTTGTGGAGTGATTCTATATGCCATGCTACAAGGAAAATATTCTTCGAAGAAGAGATTTTATGAGTAAGGTATAAGAAAAAATGTGATCCAACTGCTCTAGGTAGAGCATGCGCCTAGTCTTGAGGAGTATAGAGTAAGAATTTTGCTACATTCTTATATACATTAGGAGCCCTGGTGGCAGAATGGTTAAGAGCTTGGCTGCTAACTGAGAGGTCAGCAGTTTGAACCTACCAGCCACTCCTGGGATAAAGGACCTGGTGATTTGCTCTTGTAAAAGATTACAGTGTAGGAAGCCCAATAGGGAAGTTCTGCTCTGCTGTATAGGGTTGTGATGAGTTAGAATCAGTTGATGACACACAATAACAACATAACTCATCTGGACTAAGAGAAAATTACACAGTTGACTAGAATATTAGGAAGAAAGGAATCAGAAACATCTAGCTCAAGCTTCTGTTTGCTTATGCTATTTTAACCATCTTTTCATTCTCTGTTTCACTGAACCTAGTCTGGTGAGCTGGCCACCATCTGATCTCCTATAAATTGGTTAAGACAAATTAATCCTGGCTTCCTTCCCTGGAAATGTTAGTCATTTTCCAAAAATTCTATATTTGTGTCCATTCCAAAGAAAAGTAGAAAAGTGAGAAAATGGAAAGTAAAAATTATCAAACAATATTATTAACATCACCCACAAGTGTAATATTTTGCTGAAAATAATTAAAAGTACATCAACGGGCAACTGCCAGAAATTCAAGCCAGATTCAGAAGAGAGCATGGAACAAGTAATATAATTGCTGATGTCAGATGGACCTTGGTTGAAAGCAGAGAATACCAGAGAGATGTTTACCTATGTTTTGTTGACTCCACAAAGACATTTAACTGTGTGGATTATGGATAACATTACAAAGAAGGGAATTCCAGAACACTTTATTGTGCTCATGTGGAATTTGTACATACACCGAGAGGCACTGGTTTGAATGGAACAGGGGGATACTGTGTGGTCTGAACTCAGGAATGGTGTATATTAGTTGTATCCTTTCACCATACTTACTCAATCTGTATGTTGAGCTAATAATCCAAGAAGGTGGACAATATGAAGAAGAATGCAGCATCAGGATTGGAGAAAGACTCATTAACAGTCTGTGTTATGCAGATGACACAACCTTGCTTTCTGTGAAGAGGACTTGAAGCACTTACTGATGAAGATCAGACTATAGCCTTCTGTATGGATTAAAACTCAACCTAAAGGAATCAAAAGTCCTCACAACTGAACCAATAAAAATCATCAGGAAGAATGGAGAAATGTTCAAAGTTGTCAAAGATTTCATTTTACTTGGATCCACAATCTCCACCTATGGAGGAAGCAGTCAATAAATCAAATGGCATATTGCATTGGGCAAATCTATTGCAAAAGACCTCCTCAATGTGTTAAAAAAAAAAAAAAAAAAGCAAAGATGTCTCTTCGAGGACAAAGGTGCACCTGGCCAAAACCGTGGTATTTTCTGTTGCCTCATATGCATGACAATGCTTGACAAAAAGTAATGAAGACCTACGAATTGATGCAGTTGAATTATGGTATTGGTGAAGAATAATCAATATAGCATGGACTACCAGAAGAAAGAACAAATCAGTCTTTGTTGTTGTTGTTAAGTGCCGTCGAGTCATTTCCGACTCATAGCAACCGTAGGCACAGCAGAACGAAACACTGCGCGATCCTGCGCCAGCCCCACAATCCCTGCTATACTTGAGCCCATCATCGCAGCCACTGTATCAATCCATCTCCTTGAAGGCCTCCCCCTCCTTCGTCGACCCTCCCCCCTACCAAGCATGACATCTTTCTCCAGGGAATGGTCCCTTCTTACAACATGACCAAAATAGGTGAGAATGCTCTTGCTTCCAAGGAGCATTCTGGCTGCACTTCCTCCAGGACAGATCTGTTAGTTCTTTTAGCAGTCCACGGTACTTTCAGCATTCTTTGCCA
>NW_006921682.1:5187917-5189324 GCF_000298275.1 Orycteropus afer afer | reverse complement strand
CTGACAGCATTGTACTTCAGGACAGCTCTTGAAACATCCTTTGTGATGATGAATGCCACGCCATTCCTTTTCAAACTGTCATTCCCGGCATAGTAGATCCTATGGTTGTCTGATTCAAAATGGCCAAAACCAGTCCATTTCAGCTCACTAATGCCGAGGATATCAATCTTTATGCGTTCCATTTCAAATCAGTCTTAGAAGAAGTGTAACCAGAATGTTCTTTAGAAGGGATGATGTTGAAAATTCATATTAGTACTTTGGACATGTTATCAGAAAGGTCCTATCTTTGAAGAAGGACATCCTGCTTGGGAGATGGTCAATGAAAAAGATGAAGACCCTCAATGAGTTGGTGACATAGTGGCTGTAACAGTGGTATCAAACATGGCAGTTATGAGGATGACACAGGACCAGGAACTATTTTGTTCTGTATTCCATAGGGTCCATGTGAGTTGGAATCACCTCAATGGTAGCTGACAACAACAAACATAGAATATGTGCACTTAAAGTGTTATATATATGTCATCTAACTTAGTCTCCATGATTCTGTGTGGTAGTGTAATTTCATTTATTTTATATGTGATGATGATAATGTTTAGGGAAGTTAAGTAACTTGCTAATAGAACTAAGAGTGACAATTAAGGATTTAGACTAAGATTTCTGACATTAGAGTCAGTGCTTCCTTTAATATTTCTTTACTTCCCAAGTAAAGTGTCATGTCAGGATATATAAAGTGTTATTAACTGGAGAAATAGGAAATATTTGAGTGGAGATTTTTAGGAAAAGGAAAAAAGTGTAAAATAAAAAGCTGAACATGATTGTATTTGGCATTTTCATTATTGTGACCTAAAATAATTAAAGCTGTTTCTGAACGTGTTCAATTTACTTTCTCAAAATATACTTGATTTGCCATATGCCATATGTTGTAACACTTGGTCCTGGTGGGGTATATTTGTTATATGCTTTTAATATAAAGATTTTAATGATTTTAACTAACAACTGCTTGCTGAAAGTGAAGATGACTTGAAGCACTTACTGATGAAGATGAAAGACTACAGTTTGCAGTATGGATTCCACCTCAACATAAAGAAAACGGAAAGTCTTACAACAGGACCAATGAGCGTTATCAAGATAAATAGAGAAAGATTGAAGTTGTCAAAGATTTCATTTTACTTGTATCCACAACACCAATGGAAGCAGTGATCAAAATATCAAATGTCGTATTACACCAGGCAAATCTGCTGCAAAAGACCTCTTTAAAGTGTTGAAGAGCAAAGATGTCTCTTTGAAGACTGAGTTGTGCCTAACCCAAGACATGATGTTTTCACTCTCCTCCTATGCATGTGAAAGTTTGACAATGAATAAGGAAGACTGAAGAAGAGTTGATGCTTTTGAGTTGTGGTGTTAAAT
>NW_006921682.1:5185701-5187380 GCF_000298275.1 Orycteropus afer afer | reverse complement strand
AGAGAGAGAGAGAGAGAGAGAGAGAGAGAGAGAGAGAATATGTGGAAATATAGACAAGAAAATATATACTACTTCAAAAAATTCTACTAGTACTCCAGTGATATTGGTTATGTCCTTCAGTGTGTATTGCATTTCTTGATATCCTTTTCCAAATTATTTCACCATCATTAACACAAATGCACTGCCTGACTATACTTCTCATCTAATCTTTTAAATTGCTGTTGTGAGTTCGATCACATATACATAATTCTTTAAAAGATCACAATGCCCAAGGAAGACTTTCTTTTCTATTTAAGTAAAACATTGTTTGATTTAACCCTTCCATGACCAAATAATTTTCCACTTTTTGTTTTTGTTGAAACTTTCTGTTTTCAGTAATGGAAAATTAGGATAGCAACTTCTCCCTAAGCCCCAGAGATGGAAAATGTAGGTAGGGATTATATATATGTTCTACAGGTCACAAAGTGTTAAAGATAACTTCAAGGGATAGTTTTGGTTTAAGGTTTAAAGATTTTCTCAAGACTATCATTTTCTTTTTGGGAGGGGAGTCATCTAGCCTCAATAGCTCCAGAAAGTGTAGATTCCATAAGAATCTTAAATTCTGGTCCTCACTTTCCCTCTTGTCTTCAAGATTCTTCTGTGGAATCTTTAATCAAAATGTTAAGTAATGGTAGCAAGCATCATTCAGTTCTTCTGGTCTCATGGCAGAGGAAGCAGTTGTTCATAGAGATAAGTAGATACACACTCAATTTCCTCCTTTGATTCCTGACCCTCTTTCTTCTGGAGCTTCAAGCAAGTAGAGACCAATGTTGAACCTTGAATGGATGGCCACTATATTGATGATTATTTTATGTGATACTTGCTAAGTGTCCTGAGAAAATACTTTCCAACTAGATTCAGAATTATAATAGGCTATGAGGACATTGTATGAAAGCACATATCTGTTACTATTTTACAGAAATTTAAGATAAATTTTCATTATAAAAATAATACATGATCATTGTGGATTCTTTTAGGAAAGTTACAAATTAAAAAATAAAAATCTGCATAATATCAAACGGTTAATGTATTAATATGTTTCTGTCAGTCTTATACACACACATACTCCTTTGATCATATTTAATATCTAAGCTATATAATTTTGTATCCTGACTTTCAGTTTGATATAATGATAATATTGTCATATTTTGAATTTTTAATTTCCAGTAAGATATAATCTACTTTATCAGTCATTTTTATTATTTTTTTCAGAGTTCTCACTGTGTGTGTGTGTGTGTGTTATTTTGGTGAAGGAGGCACCATATTTTTTTTAATGCCATCACAACTCTCACCCATCTTCTTATTGGGGAAGATTCTATACCTATGTTAAAATTTGATTTATTATCATAAAAATGACCTGGCTTACCGGTTTGATGAAGACTGGTAGAACTCTGAGACTATGACACTCTGAGACTGTGACACTCTGAGACTTATGACACTCTGCAAGCTAGGAACTGAACTTAACCTTTGTGGCTCAACTTTCAGTGAAATTGTAGGTCTGTAAGGTCAACAATAATACTAGGAGAGTATGCACTCTTTAAAAAACAATCAAGCATATGAGATCAAGAAGGCAGTGTTTGCCCAAGAATAGAATTAGGAAGGCAGGAAGGAATGATGAAGGGAAAGATTTGACAAAGGGA
>NW_006921682.1:5182200-5184776 GCF_000298275.1 Orycteropus afer afer | reverse complement strand
GAACTACTGACCTGATTAGCCTCCAAATGCCTTACCCATTATGCCACTAGAATTCTTTCACTTGAAAACATCATCCTATATTTTCCCATAATATGTTAAAAACTTTAATATAACCTGTTAATTCCCAGTAAGTTTATCATGTCTCTTAGTTTTCTGTTTAAATTTTACTGGTGATATTTTGATTTTCTTAAGATTGTCTTCAGTCTAATTCACCTCACCTGTGGAACCATCATATCAAAAAAACAATGACTATTCTCTATGCCCTTTATTTTTATAGGGAAATATTTTAAGATTCACTAATATCATTGAAAAATACAACAGGTGGGAATGGGGGATGAATACAGGATAATATCTTATGGAAGAGCCAACAATTACTATTTTTACTCTAGCTGGGGGATGCCACACTCTCATAACATTTGTAAATATTGGGTATTTACAAATCATATTAAACTACATCAGGTAATATTGAAAACTTTAATTTTTTATTAAAGCATATCTTTTGGTGACCAATATTTTCTACCACGTTTATCTTAGTCAGGTTCAGGGGATTTCTGTTAGGTTGGCCTTCACCAAATGAAAGAAATATTCTCATAGTAATACCATTCTAGAATGCATATCATTTCTGACAATTACAAATGCTTTAATTTGTGTTGCTAAACAAGTATTTCTAAAGATACTAACCCATTGCTGTCTTGTCGTATCCGACTCATGGCGACCCCTCCTTGGGTTTCCGAGGCAGTATCACTACTGAAGTAGATCACCCAACCTTCCTTCCGAGGAGTGGCTGGTGGGTTTGAACCACCAGCCTTCTGGTTAGCAGTCAAATGCCTTAGGCACTATGCTACCAATCACAAGTTAATAAATTTAAATGACTCACAGTTATAGAATAGACTTTTCAGTTAATTCAGTTTTGAATGACAATTCTTTTTTTTATCATTAAACTTCTTATTCTAGAAATTTTGGAAAAGTGAGAAGAAATATAAAGAAATACATAAAATTTATACTGCCACCGCCTAAATAAAGTCAGAGTTAAGATTTTGCCCTAAACTCTTTTAGTCTCTTTTCTATGTAAATCTGCTTTGAATGGTTTATTAACATAATTGGGACCATAACATGCATATTGTTTTATAATCACCTGTTTTGGATGGCATTTGGTGAAACTAGTTGTTTTTAATCTATCCATTTTGATAGATGAAAGCAGTATCTTGTTTCACGTTGTTTGATTTTTAAGTTGCTATTAAAAGGGAGGTTGACATTTTTCCTTTGTTTATTGAACATTTACCTTTCTTGTAAATTGTCTGTATTTATCTTTTAATGCATAATGACACTTTTTGAGTCATATTTTATGTTTCTTTCCAACATCAAGTGTTTTCCTCATTCATCATTGTAACATAATGCTCCCTTCTCTAAAATGCAGTCTTTTTTTTTTTTTTTTCATTATTGTTATTTTTGTTTTTGACACACTTTTGGAGAATACTGTATTATTTTTATGGCTAGAACATAGAAGCAGTATTTATGATATCAGAATCATTTGATCAGCTCTGGCTTTTATACTTATTCTTTACTTAATAAAGGTACCCTTATTTAGAGTTATAAATTTTATCATCATCCTAAAATGAAATTTTGAGAATTGATGACATCTTTTCTAAATACTTTTCTAAAGTACTTTGAACTCACTGAAATAAAGTTATTATCACTTGTTTCAGAATTTATGTGCATGTTTAATAATGCTGCCTTTACTACAAAAAAGGCATATCATCCTCCTCTACATTGAGGTTCAACTTCTACCCTAGGTTTTATCAGCTGTAGAAATCCACGATGCTACTTCACTGTGGATTTCTACAGCTGCCCTGTGAGCTCTCCTGACATTACTGGCCCATTTTATGATCCCCTTTCTGTAAGACTAGCTTCCAGGAATTATCCTGTATCAAAATTGTTTATTTTATTAACCAGTTTCCACTATCTCAAATACCAGCAAGAAGTTATTTGACAAATTCATAGCATACGTGGGTCCTTCTCCATAAATAGATTCCAAACATGTATAATGCTCCCAAATTTAGTCATATACCCACTATGGTTAAACATTTGATTACTAACTGAAAGGTTGACATTTGAACCAACCTAGAGGAACATCGGAAGACAGGCCTGGCGATCTACTCCAAAAAGGCACAACCTTGAAAACCCCATGGAGTGGTTCTAATCTGCACATCTGAGGTCAACATGAGTCAGAATCGACTTGATGGCAACTGACAGCAAAATCCTTTTCAGAAAGATTTTTAAGTTAAGCATAGCTTCACAAATAATGATGAAACAAGTTACCCCCATTTTCCATTTTCCTTCTTCCTTTACTTCATTTCTGCATTTATTTGCGAATAGAAATAAAAGGCTTAAGTTGCTGCCTCTTTATTCCAATCCCTTGTGCAAATAGCCATGCTCTGGGAGTTAGATTAGTCACAAAGTTAAGAAATTGAGAAGATTGAAATATTTTTCATAGTATATTTCCTGTCCCTTACCTGAAACACACACACACACACATACATACACACACAGGAAAAACAGTTGGTTCCTACAAGGAA
>NW_006921682.1:5158226-5182100 GCF_000298275.1 Orycteropus afer afer | reverse complement strand
GGTGCAAGTTTACAGAACAGAATTTGTTTTACATTCAACAGTTCATGTGCATTTGATTTCATGCCTCATTCCCGACCATAACAAATTTTCCTCCCCTCCAGTCCTTGACTATCCTCTCCCTATGCCCTTCCTAAGTATGCCCTCTTGTCTGTCCAGCTTTCCCTCTATGTGTATATGCTGTTTCTAATGTCATAATACCTAAGGCATTTGACTGCTTGCCAGAAGCCTGATGGTTCAAACCCACCATCCACTCTCCAGAAAGAAGGTTGAGCAATCTACTTCTGTAGAGATACCACCTCAGAAACCCTTCCTTGGGTCAAATCGACTTGATGTCAGTGAGTTTTTTTTTTTTTTTTCGGTAATGAAGAGTGTCTTCCTTAATCTTTAACATCTCTCAAATGCTATAACTGTAAAACAATTCATTGTAATGAGTGTAACTTTACAACCACTTATATTTTCAGTGCTTGGGCTGCACTCCTATGGACCCTAAGGGGAACCAGCAACCTGTACACCCCAGAGCAAGAAGAGCATATGTGTATTAGGAAAATAGATTCTTAGTGTTTGAATAAAACAGGCAGTCCCTGGTATCACTTCAAATGCATGGTACAGTATGGATTTGTGATGCTTCAGTAAATGTTGGGCTTTGAAGAATGCCAAAGATGTTCTGCTTTTCATATTCAAATTTTTAACTGAAAGAAAATAAACGATAAATGGCTGTTTTTGATGTTTGGAGCCAATTGTTGGAAGTCACCCATGCTTGTTTCTGTTGCTTTTTGTGAGGACCATAACATTTAAGAACTCCCTGGGCTTGGCTTTCTGGCATTGCTCATATATCACCTATAAGCTAATTTGTGCTCATCCCCAAGAGTGTCATGAATGATAATTCAGAATGGTGGATGGTATGCTGACTTCTTATCCCCTTTTATTTCATTTAGTCTGACCTGCCACTAAGAGAAATATTCTGAAAATGAGAAAAGGATCAGAATAAGGGAACATAGTATTCTCCAGATGTTAAGATATTAAGAAAGTGTTTCTTCATTGTGCTTCCACAGATTCATGGACTGCTAGGTCTGGGGAAGACTTCAGATTGCATCTTAGTCAACTCTCATTTTATGGATGAAAAAAACAGCATCACAGAGGTAGAATTATTTGCTCAAACTCAAAACTGATAGCAAACTAGTAATAGAACCTAACTCTTATTCATCTTTCTACTCAGTTTTGCTAAAAATTTATCCAAATTTGGGTAAGCTTTGACATCACATTTGATAACTTTTTGATGTGCCAAATCATTTAGTGAGTTCTATTGACTCCACTTTCCAAACTAATCCTCTATTTACTTCTTTCTATGCACATTGTTAACCACCTAAGTGTCTAGATTTAGAACATTGAAATGGTCTCCTAACTACTCTGCTTGCTTCAAGAAATTCCTGCTATTCTTCCCATAGATCATGTTATCATTGCTGTTAGGTTCTGTTCAGTTGTTTTTGAATCATAGTAGTCCTGCGTACAACAGAACAAAACTGCCTGGTCCTACACCATCCTCATAGTCATTGCTATATTTGAGCCCATTGTTAAAGCTACTATGTCAGTCCATCTTGTTTAGGGTCTTCCTCTTTTTCACTCACCCTCTACTTTACCAGGCATGTTGCTCTTCCCCAGGGACTGGAACTTCCTAATAACATGTCCAAAGTATATTAAATGAAGTCTTACTATTGATTCTAATGAGTATTCTGCTGTGCATCTTCCAAGACATATTTTTTCCTTCTTCTGGCTGTCCATGGTATGTTCAATATTCTTCACTAACACTATAATTCAAAGTATCAATTCTTTTTCAGTCTTCCTTATTTATTGTCCAGCTTTCACATGCATATGAGGCAATTGAAAATACCATTGCTTAGGTGAGGCTCACCTTAGTCCTCAAAGTGACATCTTTGCTTTTAACATTTTAAAGAAGTCTTTTGCAGTATATTTGCCCAATGCAATGCATCATTTGATTTCTTGACTGCTGCTTCCATGGACCAGGATGGTGGATCCAAGTAAAATGAAATTTTTGACAGCTTCAATCTTTTCTTTGTGTATCATGATGATACTTATTGGTCCTATTGTGAGGATATTTTGTTGTCTTTTATGTTGTGCTGTAATAATGAAGCTTGTAGTCTTTAATCTTCCTCAGTAAGTGCTTCAAGTACTCTTCACTTTCAGCAAGCAAGTTTGTGTCATTTGCATATTGCAGGTTGTTAATGAGTCTTCCTCCAATCCTGATACAACATTCTTCTTTATATATTCTGACTTCTTGATTGCATGCTCAGCAAACAGATTGAATACATGTGAAAGAATACAACACTGATGCACACTTCTTTTGATTTTGAACCATGCATTATCCCCTTGTTATGTTCTAACAAGCGCTTCTTGGTCTGTGTACAGGTTCTGAATGAGCACAATAAAGTCTTCTGGAGTTCCCATTCTTCACATTGTTATCAAAATTTGTTATGATCAGCACAATCAAATACCTTTGCATAGTCAGTAATGTAAACATGTAAATGTAAACATGTAAACATCTTTCTAGTGTTCTCTGCTTTCAGTCAAGATCTATCTGACATTAGGAATGGTATCCCTTGTTCCCCATCCTCTTCTGAAACCAGCTTGAATTCCTTGCAGTTCCGTATTGTTGTACTGCTGCAACCAGTTTTGAATTATCTACTGCAACATTTTTCTAATGTGTGAGATTATATTGTTCAATAATTTTCACATTCTTTTGGATCTCCTTTTTTTGAAATGGGCACAAATATGGATCTCTGCTGTTTGGTTGGCTAAGTAGCTCTCTTCTAAATTTCCTGGCATGGGTGAGTGAGTGCCTCCAGCATTGCATCCATTTGTTGAAATATCTCATTTGGTGTTCTTTTATTTCCTGGAGCCTTTTTTTTTTTTTTTTGGCCAATGCCTTCAGTATAGCTTTGACTTCTTTCAATACCACTAGTTTTTGATCATATGCTACCTCCTGAAATGGTTGAACATTGACCAGTTCTTTTTGGTACAGTGACACTTTGCACTTCTTCCATCTTACTTTGATTCTTCCTGTATTGTTCACTATTTTGCCCATGGAATCCTTCAATATTGCAAGTTGAGGCTTAATTTTTTTTCTTCCTTTCTTTCAGCTTGAAAAATGCCAAGCATGTTCTTAACTTTTGGTTTTCTAACTAAAGGTCTTTGCCCATTTCATTCATTATAAAACTTTGCTTTGTCTTCTTGAGCCACCCTCTAAAGTCTATTGTTCAGCTCTTTTACTTCATCATTGCCTCCATTCACATTAGCTACTCTAGCACAGTGCCTAAGGTATCTGACTGCTAACTCAAAAGTTGTGGTTCAAACCCACCAGCCACTCTGCAGAAGCAAGACTGGGCAATCTACTTCTGCAAAGATTTATTGCCTCAGAAACCCAGTGGGGCTTACTATGACTCAGAATCGACTCCATGGCACTGAGTTTGATTTTGGTTTACTCTATGTTCAAGAGCAAGTTTCATAGTCTCTTCTGATATCCATTTTGGTCTTTGTTTCTACTCTATATTTTTAGTGACCTGTTTTTTTCTTCACGTATAAGGTCCTTGATGTCATCTCACATTTTATCTGCTCTTCAGTCATTAGTGTTCAGTGTGAAATTCATTCTTGTGATGCTCTCTAAATTCAGGAGGGATATGCTCAAGGTTATACTTTGGCTTTTGTAGACTTGTTTTAATTGTCTTCAGCTTTAACTTGAACTTGCTTGTGAGCAATTGATGGTCTGTTCTGCAATTGGGCCCTGGTCTTGTTCTAGTTGATGGTATTGAGCTTCTCCAACATCTTTTTCCACAGATTTACAGCCTTAGAATCCTTATGGGGAAAATTAGATTCTGTGTATTCTATCTGATGAGGTCTGTTTATGTCGTCTCTGTTTATGATGTTGAAAAAAAATGTATTTGCAATGAATAATTCATTCCTCTTGCAAAATTCTTTAATGTGATATCTTGTATCATTTCTATCACCAAGGCCATAATTTCCAACCTCTGATGCTTCTTGTTTCAAACTTGCATTCCAAATACCAGAAATTATCAATACACTTTGGTTGCATGTTTTATCAATTTCAGACTACAGAAATTGGTAAAAAATCTTCAATTTCTTTGTCTTTGGCATTATTGGTTGGTGTATAAATTTGAATAATAGTCATATTACCTGGTATCCTTTGTAGGGGTATGGATATTATCCTGTCAGTGACAGTGTTGTACTTGAAGATAGATCTTGAAAGGTTCATTTTGACAAAGAATGTTACACCATTCCTTGTCATTTTGTCATTCCTGGCATAATAGACCATATGATTTTCCTGTTCAAAATGGGACTACCAGTCCATTTCATTTCACTAGTACCTAGGATATTTGTACCTTCTATTTCTTTTTAACAGCTTCCAATTTTTCTAGATTCATCCGTTGTACATGAGTCACACTTTTTCCATGTTCCAATTGTTAATGGATGTTTAAAGTTGTTTCTTCTCATTTTGAGTCATGCCCCATCAGTAAATGAAGGCCCAGAAAGCTTTAATCCATGTACATCCTTAAGGTCTACTCTATTTTTAGGAGACATCATTTCCCGAATCGTATTTTGTGAGCATTCCAATCTGAGGGCTATTTTCTGGGCCTAAATCAGACAGTGGTTTTCTGCTACTCACAAAGTTTTCACTGGCCAATTGTTTTTAGAAGTAGATCACCAGGCCCTACTTCCTAGTCTGTCTTAGTCTGGAGAGTCACTGAAACTTGTTCACTATGTATGACCTGACTGTTATTTGAAATACTGGTAGAATAGCTTCAAGGACCATAGCAACATGAAACCCACTACTGTAAGACAGACTGACAGAGGAGCAGTGGTTTATGGCACTAACCACTATTTAATCATATCTTCATTTATTAGTAAGAAGCTGTGGTAGTATAGTGGTTCAAGAATTTGGCTGCTAAACAAGAGGCTAATGGTACAAACCCACAAGCTCTGCATCTGTAAAGATTTACAGCCTCAGAAACCCTATAGGGCAGTTTTCTCTGCCCCTTAGGGTCACTGTGATTTGAAATCAACTCGAAGGCAGTGGATTTGATTTTGGTTTGGTTATTTATTAGTTAACTTTCCCCATTGAGATTGCAAACATCATGATGGCAAAGACCTCATGAAATATAGCACTATTTCCACATGGCATACAACCTATGAGTATTTGTTGAATGAATTAATAAATTAATACTGAGGGATTCAGGAATACTAGAGTACTTATTAAATTTTGGACACACACTTAAATACTGATTATATTGCTTCCCAGTATTTCCACCTGGCCTAGCTAGTATTTGTTCTGTTGGTTTTCTGAGATAAATTTTCATTGGCATCCTCTTTAACTGTTACTCTCAGTCCAGCCTATTGATACTCAGAAAGAAGTTGGTTTTCTGTCTGTCCATCTCACTTGCCATCCTCAGATTGTGTCTAATGCCTTTCTCATACTTGTTCTGACTAGAAACCCTTTTTCCGTGGGAAGTAGTAAGCCATACGAATAGATTTTCAGCCTTTAGGAAATCTAATGCATTTGTGATGTTGGAATTAGAAAGTGCTTTTCCTGATACACTTTAGTATTACTGGGGTTGTGATTAATGAGACACACTTAAGACAAAAGTTTTGGGTTTGTGTTTTAGCAGAATTCAAACTTAATAGAAAGTTAATCAAATCATCAGGAAGGATTGAATGCCATACTTTTGATTTTGAGTTTTTAGGTAAAATCATTTTATTCTTAGCAAAAGACTTTCAAAGAAAAGTTGCCATTTTAGTTTTTTTTTTTTTTTTTTTTTAATGTACTGTTGACATTTCAGACATTTAGTACATCTGGATTTATCTCTCTCTATAATAAAAAAAAAGTCTGATCAAAATAGACAAAATGGAATGGAATTATTTTCTTATTTTTGCTTTAAATTCCTTGCAGTACAGGATAACATATAATATTTAACCATTTAAAGATAGGAAAATATTATAAAGGCTGTATTAATAACTTTGAGAGGACTTTAATTGGATTATTTAATACTATTAAATTTTTTTTCTCATGAGAATTCTAAAGGTGATTATTGTATATTGTAAAATAGCATAATTAATTGTATTTAGTTCAACTAGTCTGTTACATCATTTTATAAGCATTTTTAAGAAAAGTGAAAACTCGTATCTCTAATCTCAAATATAGGCATTACGTCTCCACTCACATTTCTGTACAATATTACTAAAGAATTCTGGCTGGGAACATTTTAATGAAATACACATATTGACCTTTCATGCTAATGCCTGTCACTTATTGCCAACACTTCACTCTTAGAAAACATACAATCAGACTTAATCTTTAAAAATCCTTAAGGATGAACAATAATGCTAGAAAGTTACTTGGAGCAAAGCATATTTGATTATTGTTAACTTGGAGCAATTTATATTCAGTAAATTGCCAACTCTTGGTTAGGAAGGTCCAAAAGGAAAGGTGCATGAAAATGATCTAGAGGTAGGATGCATATGCCATAAGCTAGAAAATTGTGAATTATTAAGTTTCTTAAATGCATTTGGTGCTTATTTATAAATATAATTCCTATAGCAAATGGTACTAATTTACATGAAAATTGAATGATTAGGTTATAAGTGAAGTAAGCTATTAAGCTAAATAAATTATTGCAGCATGTCCGTTTACAAACTAATATTCTTACCTCTCGCATCATTTATAAATTAATTATGCTACACGTATATCAGTGTTCCACAACTAATTCCCATCAATATGGAATTTATTTCGTTATAATGTAAAATACAAAATTGTAGAACAATTACTTCTGCTTCAGAGAATATAGATTACACATCTCCAGTAAGATGTTGTTAATTTATTTAGATATTTGTATTTATTGCATTGATTAAAAAAATTATTCAACTGAAAATCCTCTCATTTTTATAAATACCTAGGGGAAAAAATCTCATTAATTTTAATCAAAGCACACAAAATACAAACCAAACCACTGCTGTCAAGTCAATTATGACTCATAGGGACCCAATGAACAGAGTACAACTGCCCCTGTGGGTTTTCCAAGGCTGTAAATCTTTACAGAAGCAGACCGCCACATCTTCCTCCCTTAGAGCATCTAGTAGGTTCGAACTGCCTACCTTTTGGTTAGCAGCCAAGGACTTTAGCCACTGTGCCACCAGGGCTCCTTTCAAACACACACTGTCCATTAATTATATTGTAAAATATAATAACTAATACATGTTAGAGATACATGAAAATTATTTGACTTCAATAAAGTAAATTAAGTAGCAAGATGAAGGCTTTAACTATGTAATCATGCTTTTTTTAATGAGATTAACCCATTAATGAGCATGTAAAAATGTCTGTAATCAATTTAACAGCTTTCTGAACTTAATATACACTGATATTAAAACCCAAAGAAAAAATTAATAATTAATAGAGAATTGAATAATAGTATCAACAACAGTTCTGTAAAACTCTTCCCAAAGAATATATGGAATGCGACTTTAACTCATATCTCCAAAGAAAAATGACATCATTAAAAGGGAAATGCTCAGTTATTGTAACAATCTAATTGTGTTAAATGCCAGCTAAGTCCTAAGTCACAGTTTGGTTTATATTCTAGCACTTAAAAATTCTTGTTATACTTTATACTTTTAAAAGATTTATTTTAATTTAGTTGTTGAGGATATACACAGCAAAATATATACCCATTCAACAATTTCCACATGCACAGTTCAGTAACATTGGTTACATTGTTTGAGTTGGGCAACCATTCTCACCCTCTTTTTTGAATCTTCTCATTAGCATAAACCCACTGCTAAAAGTTGCTGTTTAATCTTCCTAAAGGTCGTTGTTAGTATTATCCCATGTTGATAGTTCTTAAAAGAGCACAACAGAGGAAGAAGAGTCAGGTGTAGGAGGAGGAAATGGAATGTGTGGTTAACTGCCTCCATGAAAAACTGCCTCGTTTGCTATGAGATCATAAAAACTAGATGGAACCAGCTGCCATTACTAATGTTTTGATCAAAGAATCTATAGAAGAATCCTGATCAAAAGGGTAAAGATGTAGAAGAGATTTTAAATTCCCATGAATTTCAGACTTTCTGTAGCCATCGAGGCTACAGAAGGATAAATTCAGATGCACTTGATGCCTGAAATGTCACCAATACATTAAAAAAAAAAAACCCTAAAATGACAGCTTATTCCTGAAGCTATTGCCCTGAGATAATCTTTAAACCTTAAACTAAAAATACTTCTTGAAGTCCTCTTGAAACCAAACAGTAGTTCAGCTTAATTAGTAAAAGATGTTTTCCATTTTTAAAATCAAAGTCATCCTAGTGGGTTGTGAAGAGGTATCTCATTGTGGTTTTGATTTGCTTTACCCTAATAATGTAGTACCTAAGGCACTTGACTGATAACCAGAAGGCTGGCAGTTCAAACCCACCAGCCACTCCTTGGAAGGAAGATGGGGCAATCTACTTCCGTAGTGATACTGCCTTGGAAACCCAAAGAAGGGTCCCTATGAGTCGGGTCCGACTCAATGGCACATAACTTCAACAACAACAATAACTAATGATCTTGAGTGTCTTTTCATGGGCTTGTTGGCCATTTGATTTCTTCTTTGCTGAAATGTCTATTCAACTCCTTTGTCCGTTTTTTTATTTTTTTTTTTGATTGGGTTGTTTGCCTTTTTTGTGGTAAAGTTGTAGAAGTTCTTTATGATAGCCAAGACATGGTAACAACATAAATGTCTATCAACAGATGAATGGATAAACAAAATGTGGTACATACATGCTGGTGGATACTACTTGGGCATAAAGATAAATGAAGTCCTGATACATGACACAATATAGTCAACCTTGAAAACATTGTGGTGAGTGAAATATATTAGTTACAAAAGGACAAATATTGTAGGATCTTATATGAAATATCTAGAATAGGCAAAGATACAAAAACAAAACTTATTTCCAGAGAAAGGTGAGAGGGAGAGGAAAGGAGATTTATTTCATAAGGGACAATGAGCTTCTGTTAAGGGTAATAGAAAAATTTGTAAACAATTAATGGTGATGATTTATACGACATGATAAACATAATTAATGTCACTGTACTATACATGTGAGGAATGTTGAAATTAAAAATGTTTTGATACATATATATTTACCACAATAAAAAAAATGCAATAGTAAAAGGAAAAAAAAAAAGGTATAACTTAGGTCATTCATAGGCGCAATATGGCACTCAACTCTCCTTCTGACAATTTTTCTGAATTCTGGTCACAGTCTGTTGTAGATTGAATTGAATTGTCTCCCACAGAAATATGTGTTGTAAATCCTAACCTCTATGCTTGTGGTTATAATCCCATTGAGAAATGAATTGTCTTTGTTATGTTAGTAGGCAGGATTAGTGCAGGTATATTTTGAGTCAATCTCTTTTGAGATATAAGAGATTAAATAAGCAAGTGAGAAGCAGAGTTGGGGGAAGAGAGATGCCAACCCACATGAAGATCACCTAGAAGCAGACTCAAAGGGACAAGAACCTTCTCCCAAAGCTGATAGAAGGAGATAGAAAGGAGTCCCCTACAGGCAGCACCCTGAATTCGACTTCGAATCTCCTAAACTGTGAGACAACAAATTTCTGTTTATTAAAGCCACCTACTTGTGCTATTTTTGTTATACTGGCACTAGATAACTAAGACACAGGCCATCTTGGTTAACAGGTTCATGTCATTAAATATGGCTTACGTTCTTACTCCTTACCTGTCTGGACCACACACAAACTATTACCGGCCCATTCCTGACTGTTCACAGTGAAGCTGAGTGAAGTGATCGTCAATTACATCTCCTGTGGATTTCTGATAGGCTTCTCAAATTTAATATGCCTAAAAGCCAACACTAGACTCTTTCCCCTCCTACTCTTGCTTCATAATCTCAGCAAATGGTAATTTCTTTTATTTTGCTGCTTATGCCTGAAAACTTCTATTCATCCCTGAATTCTCTCTTTCACATATCACACACAAAGTCTCTTGGTGGATCATTTTGGTTTGATTTTCCAACTGCATCTGGAACTTAAGCTTTTCTCTTTCTTTCATTGCTAGCCCTTTCATATAAGCTATTGTAATTTTCCCCTGTATTATTGCAATAACCTCCTGTCTAATCCCTTTTCCATTATTAGGAGGCTAGCTTTTTCCTCTATAATGCAATCTGAATGGAATGAAGTAATAATGATAGCAAACACTTATATTGCATCGCCATGTGCCAGGTGCTGAGTACCCTCTTTATATTAATTCACTAATTAAGTTTTCACATTAACTTCTGTGATCCTTTTGAGCCTGAATCACTCACATAGAAACCATGTTCTGATCATCACCTCTTATTAAAAATAATTCTTTTACGTGTGTATGTATATGTTTATAATTCTTGTTACTATTTTATCTTTTCTTTCTGTCCAAAGAATCAACTTCTATGTATTAAGTCTAATATTTGTTTCCTGATTTTTAAATATCTTCTATCTTATTGTTATTATTGTTGTTATATTGGTTTCTTGAGATGACTACTTATTTCACTTATTTTCAGTTTTTTAAAATTATTATGAATGCACTTAAAGCTAATTTTTTCCAAATACCTCCTTGATCAGATTTCACATATTTTGATAATATTATTTTCATTTTTAGTAGCATATAATTTCAACTTTAATCCTCTTAATACATTCATTATTTAGAAAATATTTTATGTTTTCAAAGTTAAGATCCATTTTTATATCCTTTCGTGATTACCTTAATTTTGTGGTTATCAGAATATGTATGTGTGTGTATATATGTGTGTATGTGTGTGTATAGTTGATGACAACATGTTTTGTTGTAGATACACATTTTTTCCCCTGTTGTTAATAATGCCACAGTGACATACTTCCTTTCTTTGAGTAGACTCATGATTGGTAAATGTTTTCCTAGCTTTTATTTCAAATTATCTTTAGTTTTAGATGTCTGATTTATGAGCAGAATTCTCCTTCCTTGCTTCTGTATTTCTTTCCTTTTTTTCTTCTTTTCTTCCTCCCTCCCTTCCTTCCCTTTATGCTTTGTCTGCTCCATTTGAGAATTTAAACTCTTTCTACTTATCTATTCAGTCTGAAAATTTTAGAAGACTAAAGTATTTTTAAGATGTAACAGATTAAATAGGAAATTTAATTTTATCACATTTATTGTTATTCCTAATGTTCATGTTTATTCATACCCTCAACTTAATCTTTTCATCATACTTTCTTATTGCTTCTTTTTCCTTATTTCTCCTACCACTACATTTTTGTTTTTTAAGTGATTGAAGTTCTTTGTGTTTTTGTTCATCTTTTAATCTCTAATGGATTTCTAAATGGCCATCTTGTTATTATTTTGTAATAGTTACCTTTAAAGTTTGGAGAAGTATAAGTAAACATTTTATATTACTATAGTATTTAGAGGGGAGCTCTGGTGGCATAGTGCCTAAGGCATTTGACTGCTAACCAGAAGGCTGGCAGTTCAAACCCACCAACCACTCCTCGGAAGGGAGGTGGGGCAATCTACTTCTGTAGTGATATCGCCTCAGCAACCCAAGGAAGGGTCGCTATGAGTCGAGTCTGACTCAGTGGCACGTAACAACAACAACAACAACATAGTATTTAGATCAGCATGTATATCCTCCCATGGATAATATTGAATTCTTAACATACTTTCCTATTCTATAATATTTACTTTTAAAAAATTCTTTATATCTCAAAAAACAAAAAACAAACTCACTGCCATTGAGTCGATTCTGCTCACAGTGACCCCTCATTGGGTTTCCAAGGCTGTAAATCTTTATGGAGCAGATCGCCTCATCTTTCTTCTGTGGAGCAGCTGATGGATTCAAATTGCCAACCTTTTGGTTAGCAGCCAATGCCTTAATCACTACAGACAACTATTATTTTATTTTCAAATATTGTAACTGTTATTACTTAAGTGACTTGGTTATCTAGTGCTGCTATAACAGAAATACCACAAATGGATGGCTTTAACAAAGATAAATGATTCTCTCACAGTTTAGGTCAAAAGTCCAAATTCAGGGCTCCAGATCCAGGGGAAGCCTTTATTTCTCTGTTGGCTCTGAGGAAAAGATCTTTTCTCCTTTGAGCATCTATGGGCCCAGCATCCCTTGGAGATCTCCATTTGTCTTGGCATCAGTGTTCCCATGGGTCTAGGAGGTTTTCAGCCCAGAAACCCTGGGTCCAACGGACGTGCTCTGCTCACAGCTCTTCTCCCTGGTGGTAGTCAGGTCCCTCCCTCTCTGCTTGCTTATCTCTCCTTTTATCTCTTGTAAGATAGAAGATAATGCTGGCCATGCCCCAGGGAAACTTCTCTGACATTGTATCAGGACTGTGACCCTAATAAAGGTGTTGCATTCCACCCTACTCCCCTTATAACTAATTGACTAATCACATCAGACCACAACATTGGGGGATGACTACATAATTACATGACTGCCAAACCACTGAGAATCATGGCCCAGCCAAGTTGACATGTATTTTGAGGGCACACATTCGATCCATGACATCCTACCCTTCACCCCCAAAATTCATGTCCTTGCCACATGCAAAATACTTTCACCCCATCATATTGTCCCAAAAATCTTAAATCTACTTCAAGTCCAAATTCAATCCTGGGACCAAATTCTTTATCTGTGAATCTAGAATATAACTTATCTATTCCCAAAGTATAATGGTGGGATAGGCACCAGGTAGATATTCTCATTACAAATGGAAGGAATTGGAGGGGAAGAAGTGATAATAGAGATCAAGCAAATTCAAAACCAGAAGACAATGTACATTAGCTCTGAAGGCTTGAGATCAATCTTTTTTCTCTGAGACCATTTAGGCAGTGGCCCTGCTCTCCAGACTCTGGGTATGGGCCATGCTCTCTGGATTCTGGGTAGAGACCCCTTAGCCCTGGGCTTCAGCTTCCCCTTCCAGGCCCATTTGGATGGCAACTCTGCTCCCTCAGCTTTCGGTGGCCCCATTCTCCTAGTTCAATTGAGTTATTGTTGTTATTGTTATGTGCCATTGAGTCAGACGTGACTTATAGCGACACCTCCTTGGGTTTCCGAGGCAGTATCACTATGGAAGTAGATTGCCCAACCTTCCTTCCAAGGAGTGGCTGGTGGGTTTGAACTGCCAGCCTTCTGGTTAGCAGTCAAGTGCCTTAGACACCACGCTACCAGAGCTCCTATCCAATTGAGTAGCAACCCTAAACTCTCAGCCCTAAAAGGCCCTGTTCTTCTGCCCCTCAGGCATGGCAGCCCCACCTCTTCAGCTTTGGGCAGTGGCTCTGGCCTCATGCTCCTGGCACTCATGAATGGCAGCCCTACACTTCAGAATAGAATTAATGAAGATCTGATTCTCTGAAACCTAGAAGATTGTGTCTCCATCCTTTGAGACTCAGCAGGCTGCCATTCCAGCCTTTGAAATCCCAGAAGATGTGGCTTACCCTTTGAAACCAAAGCAGCTCTACTTCTAGTGCTCCTTGTCTCTTCAGCTTTCACTTCCTGATTCCTTGGCCTCTCAGCCCCTTGGCCCCTCAGCCTCTTGGCCCCTCTTGGGCTGGCCTTGCCTTTGCCTTGCTTGGGTAGGTGTTACAAAACTGTTTAGATCTACTGATAAGTTCCCAGAGGCAACCAACTCTGCCAGTATGCCTTGGCCCAAAGGTGTACAGTTCTCTTGCTCTGTGGGTTGGCAAACCTAGCTTTCAGAGCCCTTGCCAGAATTTTCTTTGACATATGTAATTCCACCAAGAGTCTCTTCAAGGAAATCTGTTGTTGTTGTTGTTATGTGCCATCAAGTCAGACCTGACTCATAGCGACCCCTCCTTGGGTTTCTGAGGCGGTATCACTACAGAAGTAGATTGCCCCATCTTCCTTCCTAGGAGTGGCTGGTGGGTTTGAACCACCAGCCTTCTGGTTAGCAGTCAAGTGCAAGGCAATCTGAGCTTTTATTATGAGGTATCTTAAAAACTCTCCCAGTTTCTACTCATTATCTAATTCCAAAACCACTTCTACATTTTAGATATCTGTTATAGTAGCACCCTGCCCTAGTACCAAATTCTGTCTTAGTTATCTAGTACTACTATAACACAAATATACAAGTGAGTGGTTTTAACAAACAGAAATGTATTGTCTTACAGTTTAGGAGGCTAGACTCCAGTTTCCGGGTGCCAGATCTAGGTGAAGGCTTTCTCTTTCTGTCAGCTTAGGGGAGATCCTTATTTCCTTTCAACATCTGTGGGCCCAGCATCCTTTGGAGATCTCCATGTGTCTTGGTATCAATCTTACCCTGGGTCTAGGAGGTTCTCAGCACAGGAACCCTGGGTCCAAAGGATGTGCTTTGCTCCTGATTCTTCTTTCTTGGCAGTAGTCAGATTCCTCCTTCTGTGCTCACTTCTCTCTTCTTTTATCTCTTATAAAATAAAAGGTGCTGTAGGCCACATCCCAGAGAATCTCCTCTCATATTAGATCAGAGCTGTGACCTGAGTAAGGGTGTTTGCATGCCACCCTAATATTGCCTCTTTAACATAGCAAACATAACCTATTCCTTATTAACATAACCTAGTCCTGCCTTGGGAGCTCTGGTGCTGTAGTGCCTAAGGCATTTGACTGCTAACCAGAAGGCTGGTGGTTCAAACCTACCAGCCACTCCTTGGTAAGAAGGTTGAGCAATGTACTTTCATAGTGATACTGCCTCAGAAACCCAAGGAGGTGTTGCTATGAGTCAAAGTCGACTCGATGGCAATGAGGTTGTTTTTTGGTTTTAGTCTTGCCTTGTTAACTATAAAACAAAAACCAACCTCACTGCCATCAAGTCAATTCTGACTCATAGTGACCCCTATTGTGTTTCTGAGGCAGTAAATTATTATGGAAATAGATTTCCCCATCTTCCTTCCATGGAGTGGCTGGTGGGTTTAAATTGCTAACTTTCTGGTTAGCAGTCAAATGCCTTGGCACTGTGCTACCAGAGCTCCTTATTAACACACAGAGGTTGGGATTTACAACATATCAAAAATGGAGCATCAGATCACATCAGATCACATCCTACAGGATGATTATCATTACATTACTGCCAGACTGTATCACTACATAACTGCCAAGCTATATTATTGGGAACTCTGGTGGCGTAATGCCTAAGGCATTTGACGCTAACCAAGAGGCTGGTGGTTCAAACACACCAGCCACTCCTGCGAAGGAAGGTTGGGCAAGCTACTCCATAGATACAGCCTCAGAAACCCAAGGAGGGGTCACTATGGGTTGCAATCGACTCGATGGCAGTGAGTTTGTTTTTTGGTAAGCTATATTATTATATTCGGAAGGAAGATGGGGCAATCTACTTCCGTAGTGAGACTGCCTCGGAAACCCAAGGAGGGGTCGCTATGAGTCGGGTCTGACTCGATGGCACATAACAACAACAACAACAACATATTATTATATTACTGCCAAACCACTGAGAATCATAGCCTAACCATGTTGACACATAATTTGGGAGGACGCAATTCAATCCATGACATTCCCAAAACAGCCAGACCTACTGCTATCAAGTCAATTCCAACTCATAGTGACACTATAGGACAGAGTAGAGCTGCCCCATAGGGTTTCCAAGGCTACGCATCTTTATGGAGGTAGACTGCCTCAGCTTTCTCCCATAGAGTGGCTGATAGGTTTGAATCACTGACCTTTTTGTTAGTAGCTGACTGCCTTAACCACTGTACCACCAGAGCTGCTTTTTCCATGACATGAGGTATGACCAAAAGTTGTCTGTTTCCTTTGCTCCCTGCTATCTCATGTTGGTATATCTTTTTCTTTCTTGTATTATTTTTGTTATTGTTGTTGCATCAGTGTTTCTTTCAGAAAATATCTGTAGGTATTAAATTTATGACCAGTTGGATATCCAGAAATATCTCTTTTCTCCTTATACTTGAAAGGTACTTTGGCTATGCATATAATTCAAAATTTTAAAATACTTTTCTACAGACCTTTGAAAAATTTGCTACATTATTTTAAGCATATAGCCTTAGAAATGAGATGTCAATATCAATTCAATTACCATTCATTTGTAGGTGATATGTCTGATTTTTTCTCTGAAATATTTTGAGATTTGCATATCTATACATTCTTGTTTATTTCATTATATTATCTCATCCAATGTATTTTGTACTTTTTAATGTCTTATTGAACAGAAATTGAAGTTTCTGTTTCTGGCCTCTATGCATCTTAATTTTTCTTTCATATTCTTCATCAATTTATACTTTAGTCTTAAAATCTGGGGAAAAAAATCAAGACTTAATCCTCTAGCTCACAAAGTCTTCATCACTTAATCTTCTAGGTCATAAAGGCTTCATCAGTCACTGTCTACTACTTACTCTAAATATAATTTTATTTCATTTTTATAGTTTTCATATTTTTAACCTGAAGGATTTTGCTTCTTTTTCTTTATGATTATGAAATCTTCTTGAATCCATTAAAATAGTTATTCTTATTTCAAACTTTTCTTCTACATTTATTAACTGATTTCTTGGGTACTAGTTATTCTACTTGTTGGATTGGAGTGGCAGAGACAAGCCAAGTGTTCTAAAACTCCATTTCATTTATCTACTTCGGCCTCCCATGTGGTTAGATGGACCTTTCCATACATTGTTTTCTATAATACTCCCCCAGAGAGCAGGTGAAGAAGAAATTGTTTGCCTTGTCCATGTTCTCATCACTTGATTGCTGGCAGAATGCAAAGAATACAGTGGAGAACACTAAGTCACATACAATGGCAGAGCTGCTCGATGTAGGAAGCCAGATCCCTGCATGGGTTTGGAACAGAGCCTCTTTTTTCCATCCCATTTACCACAACATTTACCTATTTATCATGACTTTGATGTATGTGAAAAAGAAACTTCATTAAACCACTAATATTTTGGGTCATCTGTCTTAGCAATTAATCTTTCTTGATTAATATGTTCTGACACCTCACTTTTTTCCTATTATTTCTCATGTTTGTTGATATTTGATTTTGTGTTATATTGGTTCTTAAGAGTCTAAATTGATATATGCTTTTATTCATTAAAGATTCCTATTTATGTGTCTGCCTCTTGTGACTGAAAAGGAAGAACAATACATTTGGCCTAGTGATGTGTACAAAAAACAAACCTGTCTCTTAGGTTTGTTGTTGTTAGGTGCCACTGCATCTGTTTTGACTCGTTGAGACCCTATGTACACAGAACGAAGCACTGCTTGGTTCTGTGCCATGTTTGAGTCCATTGTTGCAGCCACTGTGTCAGTCCATCTCGTTGAGGGTCTTTTTTTTTTTTTCACTGACCCTCTAATTTTCCAAGCATGATGTCCTTCTGCTAGGTTTAGTGGCTCCCAAATGCTCTACTGGTCTTAGTGCTTTTTGTTTAAAGAATTTTTAGAGTCAGAACTGCAGCCTTATAAATCTAAATGCCTATTCAGAGTCTCAAGATCAAACACACCATGGGCTGAGTATGCTTTTTCCCTAGCCCTCCCACATCAGGACATCGTGATGCCTTTCACCCTGTTGCTAATGCCAATCTTGAATTCTATCTTGTTCCCACATTTTATACCCAGTGCATGAGTAAGTCATGTTACCTTGACCTCTATCTTCAAATGTGTGCCATATCTGACTGCTTCTCACCACTCCCAAGCTAAAACCATCATGTCACCATCATGTTTCACAGTCTATTGTAATAACGTCTAACCTAGTCTCTGTTCTTCCATTCTTTCCAATCTCTCTTTATTATCTATTCAGCATCCTCAGAGATTCTTTAAAAACATAAATCAAGTCATAATGTTCCCCTTATAATTTTTTTTCAAATGGCTTTCCATTACATCATTAATACAATCCAAACTTCTTAGCATAGCCCTACATTAGCAAGCTTTTTATTTCTCTGACTTTATTTTTTACCATTCTCTTCACTCCATGTGTTTCAACTATAACTGTCTTTTTTTACCTTCTTAGAGGTATATTCTCACTCAGGGCCTGTGTAATTTTTGATCCCTCAGCCTGCAAGGTCCTTCTTAACATAGTCACTGAACTTGCTCTCTTGCTTTAATTGAGTCTCACCCTAAATATATCTCCCTAAAAATGTATCGATTCTTATCTGATGATCATCTAATATTACACCTTACCCCCTTTTGATACTTTTCTGTTGTTGCCGTTCATAGTACTGATGTGAATACTATAGATTTATTTGTTTGTTTTTGTTCTTCCCCACTGGAGAGTAAACATGACATGACCAGGGTGTGGCCTTGACCATTTCTGCACCAGTGTGCTCACAAGGATGTTGAATAATGCTTATTACATAGTGGGTGCACAGAAAATATTTGCTGCATGAAACAATATGAAAAAAGGACTTTATAAAGTTTTTGTTCTGTGAATGGTGAAGTTTGATAATTCCTCCTCTGTTATCTTTGTAGAGATCCTGAATATCTCAAGTTATGTGATTCCTCTTTCAACACTCTGGCTAGGATCACTCCCCAAGCAGATGGTTAACTTAATTTAGAAAGTGGGTTTCAGGACTTTATTCTAGTGGTAAATACTGCTGCTGCAAGTCACAGAATAAATGAGGGCATGGGTGAAGGCAGTGAACTTGACCAGCTGTTTCCAATGTGGTCCTTTCATAATCATCCTGGTCACTGCTCCTTGGCTCTATGTATTGGTTGACTCTGAACTGGAGTATTTTTTGTAAAGCTTTATTTGGAGTTTCTTTAGAGATAATTGATCTTAAACATAGTAGATTTCTCCTACATAAGTTTGAGCTTTGGTTTCCTCTACTTCTATTTCTACATTAATTAATCCCATCTGCTTTCTACCTTTAAGGAATTTTTTTCCCAAAAATTTCTGTTCTACTTAGAGTTTCCTTTTTAAAATTCCCCCCAATGCTTTCATGAATTTATTATAAAGTACAAATATTCCTAAGTTCAATGACATTTGGGGTAGATATATGTGTATGTTCAGTCCACTATTGAAACTGTCTCCTCTGGTTCTCTGGAGATTCCACTACAAGATCTAGTCTTCTGTAAACCCCAAAACCCACCATCATGGAGTCAATTCAGACTCTTAGTGACCCTTTAGGACAGATAAGAATTTCCCCATCGGGTTTCCAAGTCTGTAGATCTTTATGGAAGCAGACTGCCACATTTTTCTCCTGTGGAGCACCTTTTGGGTTAAAACTGCCAAACTTTTGGTTAGCAGCCAAAAGCTTTAACCACTACACAGTTGTTGTTGTTGTTGTTGTTATATGCCGTCAAGGCTAGGGATCCTTTAACTTTTGAATAGTTATGGTTCATTCAATATAGGCTAGAAAATCACCTTTTAATCCCTATTCTTTATTTTAAAGTGCTGTTCTATTCCTTCTTATAACTGTGATGGAATATAAAAAATGTGCACCATGCTTTTGATCAAAAATTATTTTGAAAATTATTGTTTGGAATGGACGTGAGTGTGGGAAATTAATGAAGAGAATAGCCTTTTGCAATTTAACAAAAGAGAGCTATGAACGTTCTTAGTATTAAGATGATATGATTAGACTGCTATATGGTCTTGCATATTTCCTGTTTTTTTTTTTTTTTTCATCTATCTAGATTTTGAATTGAGTACCTCAAACTATTAGTTATTAACAAGATCTCATATCCCTCTATCCCTAAAGCTATTTCTCTGAATTCCGGTCACTTCTGCCACTTTGTAATCTAAAACTGCTTCATGACTTCCTAGATAGAAATAGAATATGTGGAGGCTGGGAATATCATAGCCTCCCCCAACACATGTAACAGCTGTGAAATTCAGCCTCTATAATAGATTATAGAATATTTTTGATTCCTGATAGAATTCAGGATTAGTTGCTTAAATATGAAGTACTGTATATTGCTAATATTTAAGAAGCTTAATCTTGAAATGTATTATAAAACTAAAAGTAAATAAATTTGAGGATTTGCAATAGTGAATCTCAAATGATAGCATGGATGAGGATCACCTGGACGTCTTTTTGGAACAAATTACTGGGCCCCCACCCCAGAGTTATGATTTACTAAGTGTTGGTAGGGACCAAGAATTTGCATTTCTAATACATTTTCAGGTGATGCTGACACTGCTAGTCCAGGGACCACATTGGAGACCCACTGGATTAGAATTTTCTCACAACAGGGATATTCTAGAGCTCGTTTAGGGATCACTTTTTGTCCTGAATCCTGATTACCAATTGTGGAGACTTTTTCCAGATTGTCTTATCATCTCTTTCATTCATTCATTATTAATTGAGTTACTGATTGATTGCTTGTTATCCTGAAACCTTGCCTCTTGAGTACTGTACTGCTTTAGATTATCCAGGCAAGTTCTGAAGGAAAGCAACAGGAAAGGAAGTGAAATGGAAAACAGATGTTAAGAAATTGAAATTTATTACTAAATTGGAGTTTTGGAATTAATTATCTATTTGCCCATGGTCCAACTGTGATTATCAAGAATACTTGAAAATTAATAGAACCATATGATTTTTTCAAACTACATAGGACTGCTGAGCTCATCTGATGTATACCTACCATTTTATTCATCAGAAGACTGAAAATCTGAAGTGAAAGTTGTCTGAATCCCTGTTTCCTTTTCTAAGTTCTCTTTACTTGCTGCTGCTGTGCTTTGTTATGTTGTCTTTTATATTCTGACTACTGTATGTGTATTTATCATCATAGTTTATAAAAGTTGTGTGTGCCAAATTTTGCCCATGAGCAAAAATGAAGCTTTACAGTTCTCGAAAGGTAAGAATTAGTGGCTGTATATTATATTAAAATAGAACAATTTTAACTTTTCAATCCATGCTCTGAGTCTTCAGATATTAGCATAATTTTTTATTTTCTAATGAGAAACATTTATACCTAATGAAAGATTATGCTGCCATTTTTATCAGTGACTATGCTGCAAGAATTTTCTTAAGTACTTTAATCTTATTATCTCTTTTACCTCTCATATAAATCCCATTAAATTGACTATAATTATTACTACCCATCTCCCACTCTACAGAGTAGTAAACAAACTTCCAGAAGATTTAAGCCACTTCTCAAGTTTACATAACTGGTAAAAAGTGAGGTTTGCTTTATTTGCAAAATATTTTTAGCAACTCACCTCTATTGCCTCACAGATTTTATGTAGATATAAAACTGTAAAAAGTAGCTAAAGCCAGTAAAATATGGCATGGAGAATATACCTGGCACAAATGTGGTCTCTGCTTTGTCCTGCACCTGAGAACTTATTCTAGCTGGAGATGTCTTCCCAATACAGCAATCACACAAAACTTACCAGAGTGTTAGCTTGTTGGCTGGAACATATATTCTTTGCTGCTCTCACTGTGTGGAAGATAAACATGCAGTGTCATGGGTAAAACAAGCATCATGATTCAGTCTGCTGCAAGCTAGTCCTGGCTGCTGCTTCTTTGGTTGCTTGACCTTAGGAAAGTCAAGGAAACTCTATAGGCCTCAGCTTTTCAACTGTGAAGTAGCGTTATTGGGAGAGTTGAAAGCACTTTATACAGCTGTTGGGAGAACTAAATAAGATAATCCATGTAAAACTTTTAGCATACTTCTTGACACATAGTAAATATATACTCATTAACTATTAGAATCAGATCAATAAACTATAATCCATAAGTCAACACTAGGGATATTATATGGTGGCTTGCATGTTCCTGTGATACTGGAAGCTATGCCGCAGGGTTCACCCATGGTGAGTTTCAGTGGAAATTCCAGATTAACACAGGCTAGGAAGAAGGATGTGGCCAGTTCCACTTCTGGGGGAAAAAAAAAAATTGCCACTGAAAAGCTTATGAACAGCAGTGGAACATTGTCTGATACAGTACCAGAAGATGAGCCCTTCAGTTTTGAAGGCATTCATATTTGGGGAAGAACTGCTGCCTCAAAGTAGAGTCAGCCTTCATGACGTAAATGGGACCTTTATTTACTAATGCAGTATGACTCGAAATGAGAAATAACAGCTGCAAACAGCCATTAATAGTCAGAAAGTGAAATGTACAGTGTATGAATTGAAAAGAATTAGAAATTGTCAAAAGTGAACTAAAGTAAATAAAGATCAATGTCCTAGGTCTTAGTGAGCAGAAATGGATTGGGCATTTTGAATCAGACAATCATATAATCCACTATGGCAGGAATGACAAATTAAAGAGGAATGACATTTTATTGATCATCAAAAAGAACATTTCAAGATGTATTTTAAAGTAGAATGATAAAAAAAAATCCAAAAGCAAATTCATTGCCATTGAGTTGAATCCGACTCATAGCAACCCCCGGTGGGTTTCAAAGGCTATAAATCTTTATGGAAGCAGATGACCTCATCTTTCTTCTGCAGAGCAGCTGTTGGGTTTGAACCATTGGCCTTTTGGTTAACAGCAAAATGCTTTAACCACTGCACCACCAGAGCTCCTTATAGTGATGTCAGTGATAGGATAATATCCATATGCCTCCAAGGAAGACAACTTAATATGACTAATTCAAATTTACACACCAGTGACTAAAGCCAAAGATGAAAAGATTGAAGATTTTTACCAACTTCTGCAGTCTGAAATTGACCAAACATGCAATTGAGTTATATTGATAATTACTGGTGATTGGAATGTAAAAGTTAGAAACAAAGAAACATTGGTACTAGAAAATATGGTCTTGTTGAGAAAAATGAAGTCAGAGATCGAATGATAGAATTTTATGTGACCAATGACTTATTCAAGAGCTCTGGTAGCTTAGTGCCTGAGGCACTTGACTGCTAACCAGAAGGCTGGTGGTTCAAACCTACCAGCCACTCCTTGGAAGGAAGGTTGGGTAATCTACTTCCGTAGCGATACCACCTTGGAAACCCAAGGAGGAGTCTCTATGAGTCAGGTCCGACTCGACTGCACATAACAACAACAAATGACTTAATCATTGTAAATACCTTTTTCAACAACATAAACAGTGACTATACACATGGAATTCAACATACAGAATACACAAGAATCAAATAGACTACATATGTGCAAAGAGATGATGGAGAAGCTCAATATCATCAGTCAGAACAAGGCCAAGGGTTGACTGTGGAACAGACCATCAGTTGCCCATATGTAAGTTTAATTTGAAACTGAAGAGAATTCAAGCCCATAAAAGCCAAAATATGACCTTAATTATATCCCATCTGAATTTAGAGACCATCTGAAGAATACATTTGGTGCATCGAACACCAGTGACTAAAGGCCAGATGAGTTGTGGGGTGATATCAAAGATATACAAGAAGAAAGCAAAAGGTCACTAAATAGACAGGAAAGGAAGAACATACAAAAATAGATGTCAGAAGAGCCTCTGACACTTGTTCTTGAATGGAGAGTAGCTAAAGCAAATGGAAGAAATGAAAAGGTCAAAGGGTTGAACAGAAGATTTCAAAGGACAGCACAAGAAGACACAGTAAAGATTTATAATGAAATGTCCAATGACCTGGAGTTGGAAAATCGAAGGGGAAGAACACACTTGGCATTTCTCAACCTGAAAGAACTGAAGAAAAAGTTCAAGCTTCAGTTTGTGTTATTGAAGGGTTCCATGGCCAGACTTCATCTCACCTACTTTGCTCATGTTGTCAGAAGGGGCCACTTTCTAGAGAAGGATATCATGCTTGGTAAAGTAGAGGGTCAGTGAAAAAGGGAAGTCCCTCAATGAAATGGATTGACACAGTGCTTGCAACAATGGGCTCAATAATAGCAAGGCTTGTGAGGATGGTGCAGGACTGGGTATTATTTTGTTTTGTTGCACATA
>NW_006921682.1:5134075-5157087 GCF_000298275.1 Orycteropus afer afer | reverse complement strand
TGCCTTGAGCCAAGATCCATCTGACAACAGCTATGATATCCCTTGTTCCACATCCTCTTCTCAATCCGGCTTGAACCTCTGGAAGTTCTCTGTCAATATACTGCTGCAAACGTTTCTGAATTATCTTCAGTAAGATCTTAATTAAATGATGTAGGAAACATCAAAAAATGGAAGAAATACACAGAACAACTGTAGCAAAAAGAAGTGGTCAACGTTGAACTATTTCAGAAGGTAGTATATGGTCAAGAGCCAATGGTATTAAAGGGAGAAGTCCAAGCTGCACTGAAGGAAGTGGCAAACAACAAGACTCCAGGAGTTGACAGAATATTCATTGAGATGTATCAACAAATGGATGCAGCACTGGAGGTGCTCACTCATTTATGCCAAGAAATTTGGAAGACAGCTACTTGACTGACTGGAAGAAATCCATATTTGTACCCATTCCAAAGAAAGATGATCCAAAAGAATGTGGAAATGATCTAACAATTTCATTACTATAAAATACAAGTAAAATTTTGCTAAAGATACTTCAAAAACAGTTGCAGCACTACATCAGCAGGGAACAAAAATTCATGCTGGATTCAGAAGATGACATGCAATGAGGGAATACAACTGCTAATGTCAGATGGATCTTGGCTGAAAGCAAAGGATACCAGAAAGATGTTTACATGTATTTCATTGACTATACAAAGGCATTTGAATGAATGTGTAGATCATGGATAACTTGTGAAGAGTGGGAATTCCAGAACACTTAAATGTGCTCATGAGGACCTCTACATAGAGTAAGAGGCTGTTGTTCAAACAGAACAATGGGATATGGCATGGTTTAAAATCCAAAAAGGTGTGTGTCAGGGTAGTATCCTTTCACCATACTTGTTTAATCTGTATGCTGAGCAAATTATTTAAGAAGCTGAATTATATAGAGAACATGACAATATGAGTGGAGGAAGACTTATTAACAACTTGTGATATGAAAATGACACAAAATTGCTTGGTGAAAATGAAGAGAACTTGAAACTTGAAACTTACTGATGAACACCAAATACTACAGACTTCAGTGTGGCTAACACTTCAACATAAGGAAAATAAAAATCCTCACAGCTGTACCAATATACAACATCATGATAAATGGAAAAATGATTAAAGTTGTCAATTTCCTTTTATGTAGGCCATGTGGAATCAGCATTCAAGAATTCAAAGGACATATTGCATTGGACAAATCTGCTGCAAAAGACCTCTTTAAACTAATAAAGAGTAAAGATGTCACTTTGAAGACTAAGGTGCACCTGACCAAAGCCATGGTATTTTCAATAGCTGTATATGCATGTGAGAGCTAGACAGTAAATAAGGAAAACTGCAGAATAATTGATGCATTTGAATTGTGATGTGGGTGGAGAATATGGAAAGTACCATGGACTGCTAGAAGAATGAAGAGATCTGTCTTGGAGCAAGGACAACCAGAATGCTTAGATGCTAGAATGGACAGACTTTGTCTCTCATATTTTTTTGATCATATTATCAGAAGGGACCAGTCCCTGGTGAAGAGTGATATGCTAGGTAAAATAGAAAGTCAGCCAAAAAGGGGAACATCTTCAAAAGGATGGATTGACACAGTGGCTGTGACAATGAACTCAAACATGGAAACAATTGTAAGGATGGTGCAGGACCCGGCAATGTTTCCCTCTGTTGTACATGGGATCACTATGAGTCAAAACTGATTCAGCACAATTAATAACAACAATATGTATCTCTGGCTGTGTTTTACCATATAATTAATAAATCACAATGCTTTTTTGGCAAGTATATACTGTGTCTTCCAAATGTTTCTTCCCTATTTATTTTTTCCACTTATCTGCAACATTTCTTTTGCAAGGGGGTAAAATTCAGGCTATAATAAATGTCAAAAAAAAAAAAACCCATATCTCATTGTCTCTGCTCCTATCTAAACAAGAACCTCTGTATATTTAATTTCCCTATTATTCCTGGAGCTCTGGTAGCATAGTGCCTAAGGCACTTGACTGCTAACCAGAAGGCTGGTGGTTCAAACCCACCAGCCACTCCTTGGAAGGAAGATGGGGCAATCTACTTCCATAGTGATACTGCCTCAGAAACCCAAGGAGGGGTTGCTATGAGTCTGGTCCAACTTGAAGGCCCATAACAACAACAACAACAACAATAGCCCCCTCACCCTTAGACATTTGCATGAGCACCTGAATCTAGGCCAGAGATATTGTTACTGCTGTTGGAAAAACTACCTGCCCTTGGCCCTGACCTATTTTTCTGGGTCATACTTGTATACCTTGACTCTCTTTTCCTTTGATGGCCCACCTCACCAATCCTTAGTAACATCCAAGTTAAATGAATTCTAGCATGATTACTACGTATGTTCTTATGTTTAAATCTTTGTAATTCCTCCTTCCTTTCCTCTTCTTACTAAGTACCTGTAGTAAAGCTCTCAACATTTAAAAAGTTAAAAGCATATGAGTTTCCATATTTAGCCATATATTGACCAATCTATCCTGATTTTTTAAGTGTATATGGCTTTCTAAATGTTTTAAAATTAACCTAATACATATTATTTCTTTAGATCCTCACTTTGTGAACTAGACAAGGTAGGTATTAAATGCTAAGTCTCAGGGTGTTGTCAGCTAATAGGAGCCAAACCAGAACTAGAATTTAGGTCTTCTAACTCCAGTTATCTCTGACCCGTCTCCTACTCCATGAGGACATCATTAGAAGAAATACCAAAAGAATGCCATTGCCTTGTCTGTTCTAAACAGAAGCCCTGTCAAATATTTCATTGACATTCTTCTTGATATCTATTTAAAAAAATCATACTGTATTTTTAGTCATCTGCCGATTACTTTAGATGTTATGCAAATTAAATTAGTTCCAAAAGGCAGAAGACTATACATATATTTTAAAGTTTTTTTTAAATTTTTTTTAATTATATAAATTGAAATGTCCCTAGTTTGAAAAAATAAAACAGTCTATAATTGCTACTGGAAATAAAGTTCTATCATTTGTCATGGTGTGCTCTAAGCAATTATTTTGCATAAAGTCTTTACCAAAGCTGATAGAGCTTCACCAAGGCCTAAAGAACTTGGCCAATATTTTTGAACCAAAACAGTAATGATAAAACTGTGTGGGAAAGATTCTGTCATGTTCTCTGTGGCATTTCCGCAATTCTCGACTCAGATTATTTCTTTTGTCCCTCCCTGTCTCTTTCTAAGGAGCTCTGGTGGTTGAGTGGTTAAAGTGTTCAAATGCTAACCAAAAGCTTGGTGGTTTGAACCCACCAGCTGGTCCATGGGAGAAAGATGAGGCAGTCTGCTTCCATAAAGTATTACAACATTGGAAACCCTGTAAGGCAGTCTACTCTGTACTATAGAGTTGCTGTGAGGAATCAACCTAATGGCAGTAGGTTTGGTTTTGTAATGTCTCTTTCTGCTATCTCAGAGGCTTGTGTTATGAGTGTTGGGCCAGGCTTAGGCATCAGAAGGGAAATCAGTTAGGGAAAATGGACCAGAGATGTTCTACTGAGGTAACTGATCACAGAGGATCAAATGTGCTCTGCTAACTGCTTTTTATTTTCTTGTGGCTTCTGAGGTTATTGAATCTGGCCCATTGGTAGTGTCACTAAGCTGTCTTTCAACTACTATTTATCACATATGCAAAGTTAGAACACAAAGGTGATCATTTGCATTTGAATGAGGAAAACATGCTGTTAGATAAATTAGAAAATCTCTTACTTTTGCATTTTCTCTTCTTAAAGATAATTTAACGTGTCATATATTGGAGATAGGAGTATCCCCCTTTACAGTTGATTTTTTATTCTGTATAGACATTTTCACTTATTTTCCTAATACTAGCAGAAACAATATAATCTGATAAAACAAAAGTGGTACCTTTAAAGGTGAATTATATGTAAATACATCTTAAATTTGTACAAGCTCATTTACTTTAAAATCAGACTCATCTGCTGAAATTTTTCCTGGAAGCTGTTACAGAGAACATTGAAATTATAAATCATATTCCTACATATGAAGGAGCTCTGGTGGTGCAGTGGGTAAGGCTTTTGACTGCTAACCAGAAGGTGGGCAGTTCAAACTCACCAGCTGCTTAGTGGGAGGATGAACTAATCTACTTCTGTAAAGATGTACAGCCTTGGAAATCCTATGGGTGTCACTAGGAGTTAGAATTGAGTCAATGACAGTAGGATTTATTATTATTATTATTGTTACATATACTTCCCCCAAGGCATCACCTTTATGCACAAATAATATTTATTTATCCTTTTTATCAATTTTAGTAGACCCACCTCTTTTTTCTATACATTTGATTGAATTTTGTTTGAGAGACAGAGATCTGAACAACCACTGATGTAGCTATTGCTGTTTCCATGCCTGCAAATATGTGATTACTGTGTATGCTACTAGAGAAATGTTTATCAAGCCTGTCTCAAGAAAATGGAAAATAGGCATAAGGTGAACCTGTGTAAATTTCTGTAGTGGACTCATGACATTGGGGAAGAGAAGTCAATGTTGTCCTTGTAACTAACTAATTAGTACATATTTATAGCCAGATGCTGTGTCAAATGAAATTGGAACAGTTTGTTGATATGAGGATTTCTGATTCATATTAAAATGAGTTACACTTCAAGGGTTCTCCCACTGAAAAAAAAAATTATGATGCTTTGTAGACACTGTGTGAGAAAAACGGTATCCAAACTTTGTACTTGCTACCATACAGTCTGTATATTATTAAAATGATTTCAAGAAATATTTAGTGATTTAAATATAAAATTTACCAGATTTTTTTTAAATAAATGTCTTTTATAAAGGTAGTTGAATTCCTAGACTCAGTATACAGTATAAGTGTATTGTTTTTAGGTGCTGTTGACTTGGCTCCAACTTATAGCGACCCCTATATATGACAGAACAAAACACTGCCTGGTCCTGCGTCATCCTCACAATCCCTGATATACCTGGTCCCATCTTTGCAGCCACTGTGTCAATCCATCTCCTTGAGGATTTTCCCCCTTTTCACTGATCCTTTATTTTACCAAGCATGATATCCTTCTCCAGGGAATGGTCCTTTCTGACAACCTGACCAAGGTATGTGAGACTAAGTCTGGTATTTTTGCTTCCAGGGAGCATTCTAGCTGCACTTCTTCCCACACAGATTTGTTCATTCTTCTGCAGTCCGTGGTACTTTCAGTATTCTTCGCCAACTCTGCAACTCAAAAGCATTAACTCTTCTTTGGTCTTCCTTATTCATTGTCCAGCTTTCACATGCGTATGAGGCTTATTTTGGATACACCCTTTGTGCTTTTTATTTAATATAGTTCACATTTTAAGACAGTTCTCACCTTTCATTTCTTGCTGGCCTCACCCAGCATTCTTTCCTCCTAGTGAAAACAACTTCTTTTCCCAAACTTTAGCAAATTGTCCATATATTCAACTCCCTCTACATTTATTAGATCCTACATTTGGCAGAAATCAAGGAATATTAGTACTGACAACAAGTTATAAATGAGGAACCTCACCCTATTCAATGGCCCATTTACTTCCTTTTTGGGTTTCATGTGTTAGTGATGGTTCTTGGAAAAAAATAAATTTAAGTAATCTGAGCAATTTTTTTCCCTCTAGAAATGGAACAGTTAAACCTAGCCCCACATAAACTGACATTGCCTAATTAGCCTCTGAACTGTTGACTTGAAAATGAGTTTAAACAATAGGATTATTACCTAATAGCCAAAAAATATAGGTAAAAAATACTCTCAATCATGTTGAATCTTCATGGTTCCACATACTATTCTGCTACTCCTTCTCCACAATGTGTTTAATACGTAAGATAACCAGACAAGACGGCAGAGATGCCGCTAGGGATGGTAACTGATACTTCCTTTGTGTGATGAAAAGTGTTACATTTATATTTACTCCTATGCTATTGGGAATATGAGATCTTTGGAACAGAGAAAAGGTCATTTCTTATTCATAGAACATTTTAGCACCAGTTACCCAAGCCCCTTTCTCAAGGTGCTATGGGACAATATTTATCTGTGTGTGCAGTAGGGTTGCACCACAGGAAAGAAAGCCTGAAATTATGATACTTAGACCTTATATAGGGCAGCTGGCACATGTACCCCTCCTTGTCTCCAGAAAGAGAAATATTTTTACTCTCTAATGTAAGCAAATGTCTCTTGGGGATAGTTGAAAAGTACCTCTTGGTTTTATGAGTCTAGAATGTGAGCAAATGGCCCCAGGAGAGGTACGTTCCTAAATCTCTCTGAAGCAGTTCCCTGTCTGGAACTTCCAAGGTATGTTTGCCATTCAGTCATCCTTTAACTATGTTTACCAGTACTCTTTGTTAAGAAACCTCAGACCATGCAGAAATATGTAGATATTCATAGAGAATTCTCTTCCAACTGTGGTACCTGATACAATATTGTTGTTGTTATTTGCCCTCGAGTTGGACCCGACTCATAGCGACCCCTCCTTGTGTTTCCGAGGCAGTATCACTAGGGAAGTAGATTTCCCCATCTTCCTTCTGAGGAGTGGCTGGTGGGTTTGAACCGCCAGCTTTCTGGTTAGCAATCTAACCTTAGGCTCAGCCTTAGGCTCAGCGCTACCAGAGCTCCTAGGAAATGTTCAGGAAATAGTTGGCAGAGATTGAACCCATGAACTTGAATTATGAACATTGGAGCTTTTCTATACCAGTTAGCAGTGGAAAATTTGTAGGTTTTGAGAGGAAAGAATCTGTAGGTTGATGATTAGACACAGGACACAGGACAAATCCCTTGTGGTTCTTATATTTTGTGCAATTTATGTTGTGAGATAGATTCAACTTCATATTTTCTGGGTATACAAAAAGCAGAATCAAGTGAAACATGAGACAGAATGGTGTATGGTGGTATGGCGAACCTAAGTCCTTCCTCCCAGTGTGATTAGTTTTATATCTTTGCAGTATATCTATATCTGCATGGTTCTCAAGTCACCAATATTTTTGTTGTAAGGCACAAGGTGGACTGTGTAGTTGAAGGCTAAGGCTAACTCTCAACTTCTATTCTCTGGGATAAGAGCCAGGTTCCCATCCTTTCTCATAAGTATCCTGGGACTATAAGCATCATGGCTATTAGGAATTCTATAAGCATCATGGCTATTAGGAATTCCAAAGTAATCTATTCCCACTGTGGCTGAGGTTAAGATCTTTTTTTTTTTTTTTTTCCTCGTTATCTATTTCCAAAGACAGTTAAAAGAGCATTAGAGAGGCATTTGTTAGGCTGAACTACAGAACATACCAATTTGGCACAAAGCACTTCTTGGACTCTTAGTTCTTTTTGACAGTTCTCTAAACTCATGCCCAGAGTGGTTTCACTTCTTTAATACTTGTCTGATTTTGTACTTACAGGAAAATGCAATGCTTGTCAGGTTTTTCAGGGGGTAGTGTGAGTCACTGAGTCTGATGTACTTGAAAAAAACACAGCGGGAATCCAAACACACTTATGTCATTTTTATGCGTTAGAGAGAAATCAGGAAGCTTGATTCTCACTTTTCTTAAAGTCTTTACAGTGTCAAAGGGATGGTAATGGAAGGGGGATTGCAGGAATCATTGTTTTGAAGTATATCCAAGATTAGAAACCTGGCTTATTCATGCTATCTTGTCTCCTAGTCTGAACAACTGCCTTGTCTATATTTATCCAAGGTAAAGAGGCATATGATTTTTCCATTATAAATATACACTGTATCTTTGTCTTTGACCAAGGTGAAGCTCCATTTTCCACTGACCAATAGAGGGGCATTTTCATTAGCTTGAACTGAGGCTTGGGGCTTCATGTGGTCTTTCAAACCTGTGATTAAACATGTGAAGCAAAGCTTCAAGTGGCCTCTAATCATGCCCACTAGTTCTGAGTAAATTTCCTTCGTAATAGAGTATTGTCTTTCACATCACTCTAAACTCTAAGTAATATACGAAAACCAAAAACCAAACTCATTGCCATCAAGTGGATTTCATCTCATAGCAACCCCATGTGAGTTTCTGAGGCAGTAAATCTTTACGGAAGTAGATTGCCCAGTCTTCATTCCATGGGGTGGCTGATGGGTGTAAACCGCCAACCTTCTGCAGTCAAATGCCTTAGGCACTATGTCACCAGAGCTCCTTCTAAGCAGTATAGTAGAATATAACTCAACAGAACTCCTCCTCAGAAGGGCTAAGAGTATAGAAGATAGAGGATAATTGTTGTAGATACAATTCATTCTGTTTTTGTAAATGCTCAAATAAATTCTTTCTGTAACAAACCAGTCCTTATTTTCATGGGAATGTTTAAAGATGTGGTTAAACTGACATAGATACATATGTTATAATTTAAAAGGCTACTTAGGTAAGGTGCCAGCCACCCTCTACCCCACCCTCCCCTGTTGCAGATATAACACCATAATGACCATTCTTTTGCATGAAGAAATTACCAGTTGTATTGGAAAGATCCTGAGAAAAGATGGAAATCCCATAAGCCCATCAACTCCAATTTGGTCATAAGATTACTTTATCATTTTATGAACAGAAGCCTGAGTGTAGAAGGATATCATGAAAGTCAGAGGGATGCAATGTGTTTAAGGAACAAAAAGACCTTGAGACCCCAACTTGAAACTGTAAAGGCCTGAACTCCCAAGGTCAGTGAAGGTGACCTTTATTGAAGTCTATCCTAGAAGTAGACACAAAGACTTAGAGACTGAAGCATGTGAATAAGTTAAAGGTCAAGTATTAGAATACAAAATGATCCATTTATTTATTATTTTCATTATTTTTAGCTTTCATAGCCATATCTACTTAGATCAAAATATGTTGTTGTTGTTGTTATTATGTGCCGTCGAGTCGGCCCCGACTCATAGCGACCCCTCCTTGGGTTTCCAAGGCAGTATCACTACGGAAGTAGGATTGCCCAACCTTCCTTCCGAGGAGTGGCTGGTGGGTTTGAACCACCAGCCTTCTGGTTAGCAGTCAAGTGCTTTAGCCACTATGCTACCAGAGATCAAAATATAAAGGATATGAATTTTGTTTCACCATCGGTTTAAGAATAACCACATCATTAAAAGTGTATAAGTCAGTCACTTCATGCCTTTATCTTCCCCCATTTTAAATAGCCAATTTCTAATTTGCCAATCCCTAGCAAACCAGTACTCTGAGGAGACAAGCATGGTCCTTTCTATCTGGAGAACAGAAGTGTTCTGCTTGGAAACTTCAGGCATCTGGATCCATAAACAAGCAAAAAAGACAAGGAGGCCACATCTCCTGACCTCCTCTAATCCCACAAGAGGAAGGCAGAATCACTATCAATAGCCCAAGGCCTATTCCTGCAAGGTCAGACATGCTGCCTCCCTCCAGCCCTTTCACCAACCGTTCCTCCCAAAGCACCTACCACCTCTCTCCTGGGTTCGATAATTCACTGCAGTCACCACACAGAACTCAAAGATTACGGGGTTTATTAGGAAAGCACCAGGCTACAATTCAAGTTCAGGAAGAACACTCAGTCTCTCTCCCAGCCCCCAGTCTCTCTCCTAACAGTCTCTCACAGTCTCTCTCCCAACAATGAGTGTCCCTCAGTGTCTCACTCAGCAATGCGTGTCTCTTGCATCTCTTTCCCAGCAGTGTGTGTCTCTTTCAGGAGCGTGTGTCTCTTTCAGCAGCACGTCTTTCTCAACCAGCAGTCAGAGAGAGACTTCTTCTGCCCCTAGGAGGCCTCCTTTTGAGCCTGGCAGAGTGGCCAAACTAAGCAATCATAACATCAGAATTCTCAGCACCTGAGAGAGAGCAGGAACTTCCCAGAACATTGCTTTGTGTTGCGCCCAACAGAAATACCCCAGGTGGATAACTTTTACAATTAGGAGCTCCTCAGTTGCTCACAGCAAATTCCACCAGAGTTTACAAAGACTTATGGCTAGAAAAGCCACACTAAGTAATTTACTATACCGAGAGTACTTTTGGTGTAACTTTATAAAATAACGTCCTGGCTTATTTGTGGTATGACTTATTTATTTTCAAGGTATAGATCTTTGGAGAGCATGTTATCACATTTTTATTTAAAGAAACTAAGTAACTATTATGGAATATTTGCTGAATAATAATAACTAAACTTTACTAAGCATTAATAAAGCTAGGCATTATGCTGAGATCTTTACAATCAGTGTTTCATTTAATCATGGTACAAAAACTAATGAAGTGGCCATCTGTATTTTAAAGATGAGGAAATTGAGAGATTAAGAAAATTGTCCATGGTCATATAGGTAAGGAGAAATCAGGATTTGAACTCACATCTACTTGACTACCTTACTTATGTGTAAGTTTTGATAGGCTACATAAGGTTGTACTAACAAATGTCCCCCAATTTATGGCTTACAAAAATAAGGATTCTACTGGTCTTTGTGGGTCATCTATAGCTTCACTCCATGTAATTTTCACTCTAAGATTCATATTGATCAAGCAGCCTTTGTCTTAAACATTGCAGAGGAAGAAACCATGATACACTGGCTGACTCCAGAAGCTTCTACCCAGAAGTGACAAACATCACTTCTGCTCACATTCCATTTATCAAAGCAAGTCACATAGCAAAACCTGAGACCACCAGATTGAGGAAATAAAATTCATCCCCATGGATAGGTAGTGAATCGTGTGAACTCTGATACAACAGTCTCTATGCCTTCTAATTTATTATCTTAGAGATATCTAAAAGGCCAGTGTTTTTAGTTCATTTCATGTAGTATGTTGAATGTAAAGCCAAAGGCAGACCCTGATTTGACAGAGACAGAACCAAAGCTCAGTGTTCTTGAATTCTTTTTTTCTACTTTTATTCTAGAAATCTGTATTTCAGTTTCATATACTGAGGTGTTAGAAGAAGGTGTCTTGTTTTGCAAATAGAAACAATCTCAGGAGACAAATAACAATGGCATGAGGAATTTATGAGGTTTATTTTTAGTAGCACTCTCAGGCAAGGTTTTACTGTCAATATTTTCACTGGTGCCCAAGAAACCAACAGAGGGGGCCATGCTTCATGAATTGGTGAGAATAGAAATATTAAACGTGACATTTTTAAGTGAAAAATTGCAGGAAAGGTATTGAAGCAAATAAATACAGAGTCTCTACCAGCCAGGAGAGAAGGAATCCTTTCTAACAATTATGACCAAGGGTATTTTCATGGTAGTGTTGTTTGTGTTCACTTGAATGTTCTTCTCCTTTTTTTCTATGCTAGCATCAAGTGACTGATTGCTTCCTCTAAAATAATGTCAGCAGGATAAGGATGTATTTGGCAGGGTATCTTTTAAATCGGTAACCCCATACTGATCCTTGGCCTAATTAACAGTCTGCTATAGCCATCTTGCAGTTTACTGCTAATGCTACCACAGCACCAAGAACATTTTGGTTATAGAAATTTTAAGAGGCGGAGCACTCAATTCAGTATAAATTCAATTTTATTGACTGACTACTACATTGTTTCATTCTATGGAACTTTTTTTGTAATAGTTTGTATGTTTTAATGGAATTTCAACATTATATGTTTGATGGCATATCTAAACATTGAGTCAGGTCAGTTCTGTAACTGGCAATGTGTTGATTGGAAAATTTTAGTGAAAACTTTGACACGTCTTTGGACGTGAGGTAACCTCTTTGCCCACAATGCGTAAAATGCAAATACACAAATATAACTGTCACACTGCTTTGAAAACTGTAGCATCATGACCAAATATATGCTGTAACTATACTTTCTACAGACGCAGAGAAAAATAACCCCCAATATTGTTGTCTCATTTAATGTTTATGAATTTAATGTTTGTGAAAATCTTTCTGTGATGGCTATAATCATTTCCATTTTTCTTTATGGGGAATAGAAGCTCAAGAAATGGAGCAATTTAAAGACATATGATCTGAAGGAAACAGAACCCCTGAGTACAGGATGTCACTCCAAAAATGTTGTTCCATACAAGACATCGTTCTGCTTTCTGTGTGAAATTGTAAGTTTTTAGCAGTTTCTCTTCTAGCTTTGAGCATAGAAAGAGTTAGAAACTGCTTTCAATTTCCGAAAAGGCTTGTAAGACAAAATAAATACATTGGAAATAATCTTTCCTGTTACTAAATATATTTTCAGGATCAGAGATGGAAGTGCCTCCTCTGTCCGTAGATGTCACTGACACCTTCTACTCAGTGGCCCCTACCTCTAGGTTAACCATGGTCAATAAATCTTAGCAGTCTACAGAAGAAGTGCTCTACTTATCAAGTTGCCTGAATCCCTTTGGAAATTTTTAAAAAGGTATTTAAAGTAAATGTATCTGGTTTTGCAGATGTATATAAACATAATTACTACATTAACCAAATTAGTAAAGAAAAGTTATGTGTAATAAGGTACTAAAAACTATACCATTTCCTACATATTGCTGTTGTCTTCTTGTTAGGTTTATAGTGAATTTCAGTATGCACACACACACATGCAAACACATGCACGCACACACCCCATAGGTGAACATTGTTGTGGTGGTGGTTGTTATGTGCTGTCGACATAGCGACCCCTCCTTGGGTTTCCGAGGCAGTATCACTACAGAAGTAGATTGCCCCATCTTAACATTAGGAAGACTGATTTATAAAAGAATTGTTTCTATATCATGTAAACTGTATTTTTTTACAGAAGGTCACTGATGCATAGTGCAAAATTAAACACTAACCATTTGAAAAGCAAAAATACTAAGTTTAGTTATATTTTCTATTTTTATGTTTATTGCTTCTTTTTATTAAATACAAACATGAAAATAAAAAAAAAAAACCTTGATTTAAAAATTAACCAGAGGATCAAATGTGATTTTTAAAAAATTTTTCATATGTATGAAATTTTTCATATGTATGTATTTTCTAGCTGCTAGTTTAAGGGTAATATATCAGACAGTGTTTCACTGCTATTCATAAGGTTTTCACTGGCCAATTGTTTGAGAAGTGGATGGCCCCTTGTGGTGTTGGTGAAAAATATTGAAAGTCCCCATGGACTGCCAAAAGAACTACCAAATTTGTCCTGGAAAAGCATCCAAAATGTTCCTTGGAAGTAAGAATATCCAGACTTCCTCTCACCAACTTTGGTCATGTTGTCAGAAGGGACTAATCCCTGAGGAAGGATATCATGCTTGGTAAAGTGGAGGGTCTGTGAAAAAAAGGAAGGCTCTCAATGAGATGGATTGACAGAGTGGCTGCAACAATGGGCTCAGCTATATCAAGTATTGTGAGGCTGGCCCAGGACCGGGCAGCGTTTTGTTCTGTTGTAAAAAGGGTCGCTATGAATCAGTGCGGTCGCAATGGCACCTAACAACAACAATAGTTTAAGGGTGATGAAAATGACTTCAAGGAACAGGGAGGGGAGGATAGTTGAGCTGACAAATTAAAAAAAAAAAAAAAATACAATAAAAAAAAAAAACAGTGCCATTGAGTCAATTCTAACTCAAAGAGATCCCCTTTGGTTTTCCAAGGCAGTAAATTTTTATGGAAGTAGATTGCCCAGTCTTCCTTCCATGGAGTGGCTGGTGGGTTTGAACCACCAACCTTCTGGTTAGGAGTCAAATGCCTTAGGCACCTCCAGAGCTCCTTCCAAATACAATATTAGCATATTAATATAACAACTTAATGTTGAGGCTATTGAGGCTATTGTTATCCTCCTGCTTAGGGATGAATAAACTGAGGCAAAAGGGAAGTTAAGTCACTTCTTCAAGAGAGAAAAGAGACACAGAAACAGGCTGAACTATTAGGTATGTCTATGAAGCAGGGAGTGTACCCAAGACCATGTGTAAGTTGGCAGACAATGGTCCTATAAGTATATTTGTATGATCTGTAAGAATTCCCAAGTGTATAGTAGAGCTGACAAAGGGCAAGGTTGTAGTCACTTCTTGGTCACAGCCAGCTACCCAGAGTGACCGAGTAGTTGAACCGGTGGACTTGGGATCATAGTCACAGGGGACATCAACCTCACTTGGCATAACATACATACCTAGCAACTGGTACCCCATGCTTTCTGCAGCCTAGATGACTATGAGACCATAAGAACTAGATGGTGCCTGGCTACCACTGTCATCCACTTGGAAGGGGATCTATGTAGGAGATCTGGGATAGAGAAGGGAAAACAATGTGGAACAAAACTCAAAATCATTTGGCAAAAAAAAAAAGCAGGGGGACCAGGTTTGCTGGTCCGATAGAGCCTGGTGGAACAACTGAGACTATGGCTCCTAGCTGCCCTTCCGGTCTGGAATTGAACCCACACCTGTGGCTCCCAGCCAAACAAAAGACAGGCATATGAGTTGAACATTTACCTGAGGTAGATATACTCCTAGGAGAGAACAATCATTGGAGAAAAAAGGGCTGTTTATGCACAAGGAGACAGCTCAGGGGACAGGAGTGCATGGAGGGATGGACACAGGGAAGAGGTAACTATTGGGAGGAAGTGGGAGGGGAGCTGTTGTATTGGGGTAAATTGTGGTCAATGTCATGAGACAAAGTATGTGTGAACTGCTGTATGGAAAGTGAATTTTCTCTGTAAATTTTCACCCAAATCACAATTAAAAAAAAAAAAAAGCAAAAAAGAGAGAGAATGAGAATATACTTGAGAAGGGGAGCAGAAGTGTAAGGGAAGAGAGAAGAGATAGTCCCCTTTTTATCACCCTGCTTACTTGTAAGGCAAGTCAATTTATATAATCTTCCTTTGAGATTCAAATTAGATTGTAACTATCACTTGTAAGTAGAGTCACCCTCTGTAACATAGAATACTGGATCCCTCTCTCTATCCACACTATATTTCCTCCAGGAAAACACAAATGAACAAACAAGCCAGTTGCCACGGAGTAGATTCCAACTCATGGCAGCCCCATGTGTGTCATAGCAGGACTGTGTTCCATAGCATTTTCAACAGCAGAGTTTTCAGAAGTAGATCACCAGGCTTGCTTTCTCTGGGTGAACTATAACCTCTAATCTTTTGATTAGCAGCTGAGCTTGTTAAACGTTTGTACTACTCAGGAACCTCTTCCCTAGAAATTGGACCCTACCTTTTAGCTGTACACATTGCCAGCTGGAATAAAAGAGTACATTACCTATTCTTAGAGCTACGTGAAACCATGAGGCTCAGTTCAATGAGGTGTAAGTAGGATTTTTGAATGAAGCTTCTGGGAAAATCTCACTGAGAGAGATGATTGTTGGGAGAGATGCAGTTTGACTTTTTACTTTTTCTCCTTCTGGCTCGAAATAAGGACTTGGTGGGGGATCTTTTATGTCATGAGGTGAGTTGGAGGAAGAAAGCCACTGCTTAAATGTGAGTAGAATGATAGCAGGGGCTTGGGCCCCTGATGACCTGCAGGTCCCATTTCAGCCTGGGGCTGCTTCTCTCTGGATTTAATTTAATATGAGAGAGAAATGCAGTTATATGATGCTGCTGTTTTCTGCCATCAAATCAATTCTGACCGATAGCAACCTTGTGGGATGGAATAGAACTGCCCCCATGTGGTTTCCAAAGCCTTAATCTTTACAGAAGGACACTGCCACATCTTTTTTCCCAGGGAACAGCTAGTGGGATTGAACCACCAAACTTTTGGTTAGCGGCCTTGTGCTAACAACTGTGCAACTTTATGTATCTATTTTCCAATTAAATGAGTTGTTGCTGAGTTGTTTCCAACTCATGATGACCTCACGTGTTACTTACAGACTAAAACTGTCCATAGTGTGTTTTTGTTGGCTGTGATCCTTACTAACGCAGATCACTAGACCTTTCTTCTGCAGTACCACTGAGTTAGAACAGTCAACCTCTAGGTTAAATGCAAACTGTGCCACCCAGGGATCTAGTCTTAATTGTTGTACTCTTTTAATAAGCGAAGTTTAGAAACCCACTGGCAATGAAATTATTCACTGGGCTATAGAAGACTGACTTAAAAGGTAGGTATAATTAAGGGCCACAACAACAACAAACCTGAGTTAAGGGCCTGGGGAATCCTTTGGGCTATGGATTTGTTGGTTCTTTGCTAGGGTGGCATAATGCCTGAGGCATTTAACTTCTAAGTACAAGGCTAGCAGTTCAAACTCATCAACCACTCTGCAGAAGGAAGACTGGGAAATCTACTTCCCTAGAGATACCTCCTCAGAAACCCAAGGAGGGGTCACTATGAGTTGGAATTGACTCGACAGCAGTGAGTTTGTTTTTCGGTTTTTGGTTGCTAGGATAGTTTAGTTCTCCAGTTCAGGGTGTCCCAATAGAAGGTGGGGATCAACATTTTTCATGGAACTAATTGCTTTTGCAATTTAAGTATCTTGCTGGACAACTGAGGAGCTCTGGTAGCATAGTGCCTAGGGCACTTGACTGCTAACCAGAAGGCTGGCAGTTCAAACCCACCAGCCACTGCTTGGAAGGAAGGTTGGGCAATCTACTTCTATAGTTATACTGATTCAGAAATCCAATGAGGGGTTGCTATGAGTGGGGTCCAACTCGACGGTACATAACAACAACAACAACAACTATATAACTGGTATTGTGTTCTTAGCGTTACGGATATTTTATGTGTAAATAAGTGAACAATCAGTGTAGCATAGTTTCTTCCTGATATTTGGACAGTCTTAATACTAACTGCTACAAACATGCAGGACATTTGTCATTGAAGAGTTATGGTCATTCAGTCAGACTTCCCTCATGGTACCTACCCCACAGTAATTGGGAGAAAATGGGCTTTTATATTTTTTCCATTGAAGTGATCCTTTCCTTTCTCTTTACAAAATAATGGAGAGTTTAGTATGAATTTTAATAAGTTAATAATAGTAATACTTTTGCATAATCAGTTGGACAAGATAAATACAACAGCACTGTTCAAATGCCTTATATAAAAGTCTGAGTTTCTGTACTGTGATTTTTTGATGCTAAATTATCAAGGAATTGCTCTGAAGGCCAGCTATCATAAATATCATTTCTCTTTGCTAACACTTGAGTAGGCTTCCTAGGCAGATTTCATTCACCAAAAAGATAAATTATTTCTGCCTCCATTTTTTTTTCTGTTATCTCTCTCCTCCTCTTTTTGTTTTATTTGTTTTCTGTTTAAAGGATGTCCTCTATTGCTTCATTAAACATAATCATAACATTCCCAAAAAGACCTGACAATGTTGGGAGCCAGTTGTAAAGAAATTTTTCTTCGTAGGGTGGCCTACATTTGAAATACTAAGGGTCCCATGCAACATGTAACGTCCAGTCAGTCAAATTAGTCTTCACTCAGAGTTTAAAGGAATAAGGTGATGACTCAGAGGAATGTCTGTAAACAGTAGGAAACTGAATTTTAAAAGCTTAAAAATACACAATAGTACAAATCTAAAACATTTGAGGCTATGGAGGCTGCTTCTGCAAGATGACGAAGGTCCAAAGCTTCTATGAGTTGACAGATATTTTTGAAGGACTCTTGCAGATGTGTTAGATATGATTCAATTAAAATATATATATAATGTTAAAAATACGTGTACCAAAACATTGCTAATTGATCACTTTTTACATGTATAATCTAGTGACCTTGATTATGTTCATCATGTCCAATCACATTGTATATGATGTGTATTTATGACATTATGTAATACATGTGTTTGTTCCATAGAATTTCTTTGGCAAACCACTTCAGTCAGTAATTTTTGGTGCATGTTTGTCTTTGTGAAATAACCATTGCTTTTTGCTGTTTGGTTACCTGCTTCAATACGTTTAATGCTCTTTGATGACAATTGACTGAACTGGCACCTGTGAAAGTAACTATAGTTGATTTAGTTACATTAAAGGGTCAAAATTATAGCTGCATAGACCTAAGGTCACGACAGAACCAAAAAGCTGTGGGCACAAATCTTCCTTTCATGCTCTGCTGGGTCCAATAATCCCTGGAGGCTCAGGTCTCTGATTGCATTTCCAGATGGTCTCCTCTGGTGTAAACACCACTCTTGCTCTGTTCAACAGCATCAGCTGCCCTGATAGAAAGCAAAACACCAGGACAGAGTAGCTCTGGGAATTACATAGTGGGTGGCACCTGTTGCCAGTTTTTGACCTCTCCCACATGACTCCCTCTTCTTATTTTCAATTTACTCCTTTGCCTTTGTATTTGTAGGTCAAATTCTAGTTTCTCAGCGCAAAGTCAGCTTCAACAATGCCCTTCTCTATCCACATACATTTTTGTAATTAGTGCCTGGATTTCCTGGCAATCTTAATATGAATCCTAGTATGTACTAGTCAGTAGGGTTCACATATTCATTTATTCAACAAATAGCTATTGACTGTCAGTCATTTATTCAACAAGTACTTACTGAATGTCTACTTAAGCAGCAGACCCTGTGCTAGTTACTGGAGCTAAAAAGATGAGCAAAGAGAGACCGGTTCCTTTGAACAGTTTTCTTGTCTTCTTTTATGCTTTCCAGCTAACTCCTCCTGCCTTTGGAAATCCATGGAAAGAAAGCTCACCTCCTTCACAAAGAGTTATCTGATTAACCTCTCTTAGCTTGGAACAATCTGTCTTTCTAGTCTTTTCTTAACACATACATAAGTAATCTTTTGTAGCCTTATTATCTATATATCTTTCACATAAACATGTTTAATTTTTCATGGTCTTGTGTTGTATTTTCACTCAATGGGAAACTTCTTGAGAGAGATTACAGTGCTTTTGGCACTTTCATGTTTACTTTTCATTTTCACTAATGCATTGCTGGAACTTGCACCTTTTGTAAACTTGGTGAATGTATTCATTGGATAACAGTTTTTTTTTTTTTTTTTTTTTTTGCATCTACAGTATTCCAGTCTACAAATAAATATCATCGTTATGGCAACTAGGCATTATGTGTCATTGAGGAGTTATGCATTGACAGACTATTCTATTGAAATACAGTACTACAATTTTTTTTTATTTTTCTAACTTGCCCCCCCATTGCAAATGTCTTAAAGGTCCAGCTTAAATTCTGAATCTGCATATTTTCATATTTGTTTATTTAAAAGGCAATGAAAGTGCTCTCTGAAGGACATTTGATAAGGTGGAAACCACTGTAGTCCTATAATCAGCTTATGGCTGTGTATAATGGAACCTCATTGGGGCTTTAGGGTAGTCCTTGCATGTTTTTTTGACTCTACGAGGAGCCTACTTCCCTCTAGAAATGATCCTTTATGTTTCATATGGATTGGCCAGACTGCATGGTCACAAGGACAAGGTGGGTTGGCCATGAAAGCCAGATGGGGAAGCATGAATGGGGATGACTGATCCATTCATAATCTGACTGGATGGATATCTTCTGTTCTCACTAGATACTGGGAAGGTGTGTTTGGGTTCATCTCACTTCAAATCTGATAGATAAAAAACTTTTCTCTCTGGCAGTTAAGGAATCCTGGTGGCACAACCATTAAATGGTTGGCTTCTAACATTACAATTGGTGGTTTGTACCCGCTCAGCTGCTCAATGGGAGGAAGACCTAGAGTTCTGCTTCCTTAAAGATTACAGCCAAGAAAAAAACCTATGGGACAATTCTACTCTATAACACTGTACTCACAATGAGTTGGAATCAACTCAATGGCAACTGACAAGAACAACTCTGGTAGTTTGAGCTTTCTCAGGCATTTCTGCTTCATAAAAAAAATAGCATAGCAGCCAGTCTTTGCCAGCCATAAACCACCTTCAGATAAGATGATGAAAATGTTATCATAACATTCTACCCAGTTAATTATGATAAGTTTTTGTTAGGAGTCATCAAGTTCGTTCCAACTCATCGACTCCCTATGTTCAACAGAATGAAAACTTCCCACAATGGCATCCTCACAGTTGTTGCCATGTTTGAGCCCATTGTTGCAACCACTATGGCAATCAATCCTGTTGGTGATCTTCTTTTTCATTGACCCTCTACTTTACCAAGTATGAAGTCCTTCTCCAGGTATTGGTCCCTTTTGATAACATGTCCACAGTATGTGAGACAAAGTTTCCCATCCTCACTTCTAAGGAGCCTTCTGGCTGTGCATCTTCCAAGGCAGCTTTGTCCATTCTCCTGAAAGTCCATGGTGTATTCAATATTCTTTGCCAATGCCATGATTCAAAGACATCAATTCTTCTTCAGTCTTCCTTATTCATTGTCCAGCTTTTGCTTGTATATGAGGGGATTGAAAATACCATAGGTTGGGTCAGGCAAATCTTAGTCCTCAAAGTGATATCTTTGCTTTTAAAAACTTTGAATAACTCCTTTGCACCAGATTTGCCCAATGCAGTGTGTCATCTGATTTCTTGACTGCCTGCTGCTTCCATGGACTTTGATTGTGGATCCAAGTCAAGTGAAATCCTTGACAACTTGAATCTTTTCTATGTTTATCATGATATTGCCTGTTGGTCCAGTTGTGAGGATTTTTGTTTTCTTTATGTTGAGCTTTTACCATTCTGAAGGCTATAGTCTTTGATCTTCATCTGTAAGTGCTTCAAGTCCTCTTCTCTTGAAGTAAGCAAAGTTGTATCATCTGCATATCACAGGTTATTAATAATCTTCAGCCAATCCTGGTGATGATGAGTGGATACAAAAATAATAACAATAAATAAATAAAAGCAAATAAAACTTAAAAAGTGATTTCTAAGACAAAGAAGAAAAAGATTGCTTGCCAGGTCCGTATTTAGTCATTATATATATTTTTTTGAACCAAAGTGTGTTTATATTTTCTCTTTAGTCTTTTGAAAATACTTCCTAAAAGAAGCTAAGATCAATTAGAAAAATTTCAATTACAAGTTACAGATGATATCAACTTGATTTAACCAACAAAGATATTGATGAAATCATGGAGTAGGGCTGCCTTCAAATCCAACACTGGGGTTAAGACCTGGTTTCCCTCACTCTGTTTCAATCCAGTTCTTTGACATTAGCTCTTTTTTCAGCAGATTTTGTCCTCATACTCACAAGTGGCCATCAGCATCTCATTTCTTCTTCAAATACACCAGTGAAGAATAGATTTCTTTCCCTAATCTTTGAAAAAACTTTTGGGCTACAATCTGATAGGCATTTTAAGTCACATGAGGTTGTTGCCACTGAGGTTTTTTTTTTTTTTTTCCTTTTTTTATTGTTGTTGTCAGGTGCCTTCAAGTCAGCTCCAATTCATAGCAACTCTCTGTGCAAGAGGATAAAACACTGCCCAGTCTTGCACCATCCTCACAATACTTACTGTACTTGAGCCCATCATTGCAGCCACTGTGTCAATCCATCTTGTTGAGAGTCTTCCCCTTTTTTACTGACCCTTCTTTTTACCAAACATGATATCCTTCTCCAAGGAATGGTCCGTTCTGAGAACATGACCAAAGTAGGTGAGATGAAGTCTGGGCATTAACACTTCAAAGGAGCATTCTGGCTACGCTTCTTCCAGCACAAATTTGTTCGTTCTTCTGGTAGTCCATGATATATTCAGTATTCTTCACAGACATCATAATCCAAAGTCATCAATTGTTTTGTGGTCTTCCTTATTCATTGTCCAGCTTTCACATGCATATGAGGTGGTTGAAAATACCATGACTCTGGTAAGGCACACCTTAGTTTTCAAAGTAACATCTTTGTTCTTTAGCACTTTAAAGAAATATTTTGCAGAACATTTGCCCAGTGCAATAGGACATCTGATTTTTTGACTGCTTCCATGGGTGGTTACGGTGGATCCAAGTAAAATGAAATCTTGACAACTTCAGTTTTTTTCTCCATTTATCATGATGCTGCTTATTGGTCCAGTTGTGAGGATTTTTGTTTTCTCTATGTTGAAGTGTAATCCATACTGCAGAGTGTAGTCTTTCATTTTCTTCAGTAAGTGCTTCAAGTCATCTTCACTTTCAGCAAGCAAAGTTGTGTCACTTGCATATAACAGGTTGTTGATGAGTCTTCCTCCAATCCTTATACCGCATTCTTCTTCATGTAGTCCAGCTTCTCAGATTATTTGCTTAGTATATAGACTGAATAAGTATGATGAAAGGATACAATGCTGATGCACAACCTTCCTGACTTTAAACCATGCAGTATTCTCTTGTTCTGTTCAAACGACTTTCTCTTGGTCTTTGTACAGGTTCTGCATGACTACAATAAAGGATTCTGGAATTCCTTCCCATTCTTTGAAATGTTATCCATAATTTGTTATGATCCACACATATGGCTTATGCCTTTGCATAATCAATAAAACATAAGTAAACATCGTTCTGGTATTCTTTGCTTTCAGGCAAGATCCATCTGACATCATCAATAATAGTCCTCATTTCATGTTGTCTTCTGAATCCAGTTTGCATTTCTGGAAGTTCCTGGTCAATATACTGCTGCAACCATTTTTGAATTATCTTCAGCAAAATTTTACCTGCATATGATATTAATACTACTATTCAATCATTTCCACATTCTGTTTGATCACCTTTCTTTGGAACAGGCACAAATATGGTTCTCTTCCAGTCAGTTGGCCAGGTAGCTGGCCACTGAGGTTAATGGTAGGATTAACTGGTTAGTTGAAGCCTCAACATCAGACTCTAGCACCTTCACTCCCTTTTACAGCTAGAGCTTAAGTTGTTGTTGTTGTTGTTGTTTTTTGCCATCGAGTCGGCCCCGACTCATAGCGACCCCAAGTTAGGTCCACTGAATTACTTACACTGTATGGGGATTAGGTAGATACTTAAATAACTATTTGGATATTGTTACTAAAATAAACAAACTGAATACTGAACAATAAAAAATTATCAAATGTCCTCTTCAAGGTTTCATTTTTTCAGACTGTACAATTTGTACATTATTCTAAAGGTGTTTGAGCTTTCTGTAGGAATTATGGAAAACAGCTTTTTACTATATTCAGAATTTCATCAAACTTCACAGAGCTCTCAAGATAGATGTGGAACAACCTTAAAATTTCTGAGCAGTAATTGATTTATCATTACAATAGTCATAGCATGGGAAACCTTGCCTGTTAATGACAAGAAGAAACATCTGGAACTAGTGACAGGGTTAATTTTGGCCTTTTTTTTTTT
>NW_006921682.1:5132331-5133471 GCF_000298275.1 Orycteropus afer afer | reverse complement strand
CAAGTAAATGTTAAACTCATATGCCTGTCTTTTGTTTGGCTGGAAGCCACAGGCGTGGGCCCAGTTCCAGACCTGAAGGGCAGCTAGGGGCCATGGTCTCAGCGATTCCACCAGGCAATATTGGACCAGCAAACCTGCCCCCCCCCCTTTTTATCCAAATGATTTTGAGTTTTGTTCCACATTGTTCTCCCTTTCTATCCAGCATCTCCTACATAGATTCTCTTCCAAGTGGTTGACAGTAGTAGCTGGGCACCATCTAGTTCTTCTGGTCTCATAGTCGTATAGGCTGCAGATCGGATGGTGTACTAGTCGCTAGGACTAATTGTTTCCATGGATTTTTGTTTTTTTCATTCTTCTTTGCACTGGATGAGGAGAGACCCATCATTGAATCTAGATGGCAGCTTGCAGGCTTTTAAGATCCCAGTTGCTACTCGCCAAAGTAGGAGGTGGAACAATGTTTTGTGTAGTATGTTATGCCAATTGAGCTTGATGTCCTCTGCAACTATAGTCCCAAGCCCACAGGTTCAACTACTCGGTCCCTCTGGGTAGTTGGCTGTGACCAAGCAATGACTACAACCTGGATCCTTGTCAGCTCTACTATACATCTGGGAATTCAGATCATACACATAAAGTTATAGGACCATTGTTTGCTAAACCTATTCATGTTCTTGGGTACACTCCCCACTTCATTGACATACCAAATAGTTCAGCCTGTCCACCCATCTATCCATCCATATACCCATGTTTGCCTTCACTGACAATGCCGTACTATATGTACAAAAGGGTTCATCTTTGTTGTCTGTACTTCCCATGTACTCTCTATGTCTTTCTCTTCCTCAATGCCACTATATTGATCACTCATTTGGTACATTGCCCTTCTCTTCAGTCAAATAAAAACTTATCTCTATCTATCTAGCAGTATGCCCTCCCCTCCCACCCCTGCTAATCAACAAAGACAACTTCCTTCCATAGATGAACATTTCCTTGACTTTTACAATAATGGACTAATACAATATTTGTCCTTTTGTGATTGACTTATGTCACTCAGCATAATGTCCTCCAAGTTCATCCATGTTATGTGGTGTTTTGCAGATTCTACATTACTCTTTAGCATTGCATAGTATTCCATTGTGTGTATGT
>NW_006921682.1:5110465-5126686 GCF_000298275.1 Orycteropus afer afer | reverse complement strand
TCAATCCTTTGAAGATACCTAAATATAATTTTTTTGAATTCCTTATCAGAGATTTCTAATGCTGCTTCTTTCTCTGGGATGTGTTCTGGGTCTGTATCCTGTTCCCTTTTTTCTACCACTTTATCTTGCTTCGTTGTGTGGACTGTGATGGTCTGTTGTCTCTGAGACATTGTGGTATTGTATTAAGATCTCTTTTAACTGTTTGTGAAGAGCATCCAAGGGTGCAAGGTTGATTCAGGCTCTTGGTGGTTCTTTATCTTTGGGCCACTGGTGGAGAAGGAGATGGTGGCTCTGCTCAGTAAGTGAAGTTGCAGGAGGTGTGGTGTGACTGTTGCTGTCTCCCACTCAGTTAGACAAAAATTACAATTGAATAACCATCAAAAAACTAAAAGTACATGGACAAAAAATGCACCATATAATCACACAGGAACGCCAATGAAAAAAAAAAGAAAAAAGGGAGGAAAAAAAAAAGTAAACCTTCAATATCTGGGGATAGGGAACTAAGAAAAAAAGGTAGAGAAGGAGAATGATGAAAAAACATGGGAAAAATAAAAAAAAAAAAAAAAAAAAAAAAAAACAAGGAACAGGGTTAACCATGATAAAAAATAGGGGGAAAAAAGAATTTACATAAAAAAAAAATAATAATTAACCAAGAACTGGGAAAAGACAAAAAGGAGTAATGTAGGACCTGGGAGTGGAAGAATAGTAGAGAGACAAAAGTATTAATAATAGTAGTAGTTTTAAAACAGACAAATACAAGCAAACTAAATACCAGAAAAAAGAAGTAGAAAATGAAAAAAAAGGAAAAAGAAAAATATCAGCTGAGGACAGGGCAGGACACCCAGGCTCTGTCTGAGCACACAGACTGGGATGGAGTTCCTACGGGCCCACAAGTTGGGTGGGAGTGGTGGGTGGCTGCACCTCTGTTCACCAAGTGGTGTGGGGTATAAGAGTAACAAGAGGAATGTAGCACCTTTTCAGTCTTGCAGGTCTGGAGTGTCCTTGGGGTTATTGGAAAGCAGAGCCTCTTCTTAAGCCGCTGGAATCTGGTAGAGCACTGTCTCTTTCAATATCCAAAATGATCAAGCTGCTTGTAAACATTCAAAATGGCAGCACCCTCAGGACCGGCATAAGTCCACAGCTCAGCCTGTCTTCCTCTTCACTGCTGCTTCCCCTTTTATTCCATAGCCACCAGAGCAGTCCTCCATGCAGCCTCTGGCTAGCAGGGCTGATTTTTAGGTTAATTCTTAGGTCATACCACCACTTGGGAGTCTCCAAGCTGTCTATGCCATCAGGATCACTCAGGATCACTGCCAGACTGCAGGTCCATATGTCTCCTTTTTTGGTATTTTCATGCAAATTCTTCTGCTAGTTGAGGTTTAGTACACTTCTATATCCTTCCCTTCAAGGCTCAGGGGTCCAGGACTATCTTCTGTGTCTGTGTTAATTTGTTTCCCTTTTCTTTGTTGAAGAGGGTCTGTGCAGACTTTCTGCCTATTCCGCCATCTTGGAATCGATCTTGATGACTATATTTTTAATCTCGTTATTATCTTGTAAGATACTTATTCTCTTACTTTCCTCTTATCCCTAGCATATCTATACACAATTGCAACAGTTATAACCAAAATGCAGTCTTGTTTGGACATTCATTTCATACCATTAAAGGTCTTTTAGTAAGAAAAACAGATTTGGCTTGGGATGCATAGGGCATCTTCAGATGTGATTTACTGAATATTCAATTGCAGTTGGAGTCTAGAGCTTATATTTTGGTGAAATTTTATTGTGAATTTAAAGGTAAGTAGAGATGGGAGTCAAAATAGCCATTAAATGCCTTGTATTTCAGTCATAATAGCAGAGGATAGCTGCCATTTTCTGGTGTTTAGTAGGTCCTCTCTTATCTTTTTTTTTTTTTTTTTTTTTGCATAAAAATTTGGCACATCATATTCCTCAACAATGTTATCCTACTTTCTCTCAGAGAAAAATATGGAGTGGTGATATTAGAGATCCTGTGAGTGGGCTCTCATCATTGCAAGGACATCTTGTCCTTGCTCCACAGATAAACAATTCAGTGTAGTTCCTTATTATTTATAAATGTCTTTTTATTAAAGTTACAAACAGTCCATATTATATGAAATTTCTTATGCACATTGTCGTATTTACTTTTTGAAATATTTCAAGGAGAACTGGTAGCTAATGAGTATTCTTTTATAGGTAGAACTTGACATCTTTCTTTGTATAGGAAGAAGTCACTGAGAGTAGAAGCCTGGCTTGCAAACCTGTGGTCCACCCAAGAATCTCCAACACAGATTAAAATCCAGCTGAAAATTCTAGTGTAAACTCCTCTTAAACCATCTTTTAGCTTTATTGTTCAGAGAGAAATACTTACCATCAGGATACCTTGTTAACATATTAGAAGCAACCTTGGTATGAAGAGGAGCTCTCATGGGATAGGTGGTAAGGCATTTAGCTGCTAACAAGAAAGTTGGTGGTTCAAACCCACTAGCAGCTCCACAGGAGGAAGATGACACCATCTTACATATACATCCTTGGAAATCCAGTGGGGGTTGCTATGCTATGAGTTGGAATCAACTCAGTGACAGTGGTTTTTTTTTTTCCCCCTCTCCTTTGCTATGAGTCAGAATCACTCCACGGCAGTGAGTTTTTTTTTTTTTTTCTTGTTATGAAGAGGAGATGGAGGAGTGTGAGGGTGATGTGTAGTTAAGCTTATATGTCAGCTTGGCTGGGCCTAGTTGAGTGGCTGGGCAGCTGGTGGTCATTATTCCCCATGATGAGACTGGCAGTCTGCTCCATGGTGGCATCTGCTACAAGCAGCCGTGTAGCTGATTTAGAGATGTGGTCTGCTTCCCATAGATAAGAAGCAGCTTTGGGAATGGTCTCAAGCTTTTTGGCACACTTGAACCCTGCATGTGGCCAAGTCATTGTTCAGCAGCCTGCCATACCCTGCTGATCTTGGGACTTTTTCTGGACTTGAATTTGTGGTGTGCTGTGTTGTTTGGTAATACCAAGACTGTGCCTTTTTACCTGTTGACTTTGGGCTTGTCAGCCTCAGTGGCCAGCAGCTGCCTGAGTGAAGAAAAGCCTCTAGCTTCAGTGGGCTGGGAGCAGGAGGCAGAGCTGAAGTCCAAGGTTGAGGGGCTTTCACCCAGTGCCTAGAACCTGGCACTTTGAACTTGGACTTCTAGCCTCCCAAAACTGTAGAAATAAACTCCTGTTTGTTCAAGCTATCCAATTTGTGGTATATTTCTGTTAGAGCAGCACTAGGTAACCAAAACAGGTGGTAATAAGGGAGAGACAGGAAATTTTTGTTGATTTTTTTTTAACTTAAAATCTTAGCTCCTTGTTTATAGACAGGAATACCTGGGTGGTACAGATGGTTAACACATTCACCTGCTAACCACAAGATTGGTGATTCAAGTCTACTAGAGAGGCCTCAGAAGAAAGGCCTGGCAATCTACTTCTCCCCAAGATAAACCTTTTATACCCCATACAGCACAGTACTGTGGTACACATAGTCACCATGAGTTAGATTGACTCAGGGCAACTGGTGGTGCATTTACAGACAGGTTATGCTGATGCTTATATTCAACAGATATATGTACTTGGCTTAGGAAAAGCACGTTGTTAACTGTCCACTACCCATTACTAGCTACTTGCCCTCTTCTTGCTCAGCTTTGTCTATTATGAACATCCCACTGCAATGGCTAGTATTTCTGTATCCTGCAGTGAAACTCTAACCCTGGACCTGGAGAATTCATAGCCTAGAGTGATTATGTTTTCAAAAAGAGTATCTTTGGCAAAGTAATTTTCAAGATTAACACAGAAAATTTGGCCCAAAGAACTGTGATTTCCTTCAAGGAATTATATCACCGGTAGCGTGCCTATGATAGGCTGTGGCTGGCTCCTTGAGTCCCAGTAACTGCTTAATACATTGTTATTGAAATGAAAACTAAAGGGAAAGAACCACCATTAGCTACAGTTGCAATGTAATTATTGGTTTGTTCATGCCCACCACCCCCCCACTTTTGTTTTAGTTCTTCAGCATCTGTCATCTACACAGCAGAAACTCACATGACACTTTCTACTTTTTTGGTCTTATTTCCTGAGCTGTGCTTCATGATTTTGTGTCAACATGTCTAATCTTATAAGATCCTCATGTTCATTCCATAACAGGTACAAGTGAATTAACTCTATCAAGAAATTAACTCATCTTTTAACAGAAGGTTTTTTTATTCTTCAAGGTAGCATTTTCCAGCAGTGGGAATTTTAAGCATTTTGGCAAGTCAGTAGGGGAGATATTTTCAACCAGCATGATTCTATTTGGCTCAAATAAAATTAAGCCCTCCTGGGCTAGCTTGCAGGTGGATTCTTGAATCTGGGCATATTTCAAAAACTGTTGTCTGTTCTTATTAAGTGCCATGATGTGAGGTGCCATGAGCAAGCATGGTTTAAACCTGTCCCATCAATAATTTTACTCATGTTTATTATCTGCCATCTCTCTCTGAAGGTTGCCAGTTAGCTAAATATCAGCCAACCATATGGCATTAAGTCCATACCAATAATCTGATTTGGGAAAGCTGTTGGTTTTCATAAGGGATTGGAAAACAAATTATGCACATACAGGCATAGTTTTTGAAAAATGAAACAGAAAGTTAGGGCAAAAAATCCTTGCTTTCTGATCTGAAGCAGTTAATCTCTAGAAGATGCGACATACATGGTATACCTGTAAACTGGATCCCCACATGTTTTTGTGTCCCTGGAAATCCTACCCCCCAGTGGTTTGATCACTCTTTTTTTCTTTCTTTTACCTGTTGCCAGTGCTTATACTGGGTTCATCTTTGGAGTGTATTATCAAGCCAACCTGATGTCATTGTGACTTCTCAGCCTCCTACTTTCCTCTCTGTTCTGTAGAATTACAAGCATTGAAAGCATCGCTGAGTGTGCTTTCTATCATAAATGGTCTGAAGTTAATACATATTTTAAAGTCCACTGTCACTGAGTTGATTCCGACACATAGTGACCCTCATCAGGTTTCTAAGGCTTTAAATCTTTATGGAAGTAGATTGCTTTATCTTCCCTCCATGGAGCAGGTGGTGGGTTCAAACTGCTTAACTTTTGGTTAACATTACAATGCCTTAACCACAGTGCCACCAGAACTTACTGCATATTTACAAGTATGATATTTTTTACTAGTTAATATTGATACCATGGGGATCAGTACAGTCATAAAAATAACCTATATATTATGGAGCATGTTTTGTGGTACCATTTACTGAGTATTTACTGTATGTCAGGGAGCCCTGGTGGCACTGTGATTAAAGCATTGGGCTGCTAATCAAAAGATCTATGGTTTGAACCCACTAGCCTCTCTGCAGGAGTGGGATGAGGCAATATGCTTCCATAAAGATTTAGAGCCTGGGAGAGTTCTAGCAAGATGGTGCAGTAGGCAGACAAGCTATACACACCCTCCGCAACAAAGCAATGAGAAAGCAATTGAAACTGATATAGAAGATGATCCTGGAGCCCTGAGATTTCAAGGGAAGGATAAAGAAGTGTATTAAATATCAACTAGTAGAAGAAGCTGAATGAAACAGTGAACAAGGAGACAAATGGAGTGGTGGACTCCCAGCTGTCTTGGGGACACAGTCATTTTGAATATTTACTGATAGAAACCAGAGAATCAGCTCTGCTCGCAGAGGACTGCATAGGAAAGGATTGCATTGGTGCCTGACAACCAGAAAAGAAAATGGCAAGGAAGGAGATGGACTTGTGGACTGCCAGTGGCTGTCTTGAGGACACAGCTGTTTTGAAGGTCTACACTGCAATTTTAGATGTATACAAGTGGCGTTTTTAATTGGACAGCTACATAAGAGTGGCTCTGCTTGCTGGTCATAGCATGAGTAACTACTCTGGAGGCTGACCACAGCAAAGGTGTGATGCTCCCCTTGTTGCTCTTATACCTCACACTCTTTTGGTGAACAGAGATGTGGCCATTCCCCACCTCCTCTCACCTTCTTGATCAGCAGGAATTCTATCCCAGTCTGTACCCTGACAGAGCCTGGGTACTCCACAGTTTTGATTTTGTTTCTTAATTACTCTTTTTATCTTCCTCCTTTCCTCACCCCCCCCCCCTTTTTTCTTCCCTCTTACCCATTCCTGGCTCTTTTTTTAATTCCCCCTCTTTTGTTCTGTTCCCTTTTCCTGCTTCCCTTCTTTTTTGTTTCTTTTGTTTTTTCCCATTCTTTGTTTTTCTTTTGCAGTTTTCCCATTTTTTCTTTTCTATTCTTTCACTCTTGTTCTTTTCTCTCATCCCTCCTTTTTGAGGGTTTTGCCCCTCTTTTTCTCATTATCTTTCTTTTATCCTTTTAAAATATATTTTGAAAAACATTTCCTCCCATTTATTGCATTCATCTCTCTCTCTCTCTCTCTCTTTGAGATTGTTCCTATTTATGTGGTTTGAGTTTCTTGTTTTCATTTTTTGTGTTTTTTTATTTTTATTTTTTGTCTAACTGAATGAGACACAGCAACAATTCCCACACATCCCAACTGTACTTGTACTCCTACTGCCTCATCCAATGAGTGGGGGCCACTACTTGCTTTTGCACCAACTGACCAATGATAGATAGCAGCTGATGCCAGCTAGACTCACCCTCAACTGCTCTTTATGAACAGCTAACAGAGATCTGTGCACACACTCTCATTCTCTGTCACACCCACCAGGAGACAGGTGGTGAGTGCCCAAGTGCTAACAACTAGCAAATAGAGGAGCACAGTACCCTGCTTACACAGATATATAAAAACAAAATAAAGGAAAAAAATTTTGAGAAAGTCATACCAAAATACAACCAGAAATTAAACATAAATACAATACCACAACAATGTCTTGGACATGAAAGACCATTGCAGTCCACACAAAAAAAGCCAGATAAAGTAGTAGAAACAAGTGACCAGGATATAAACCTAGGAAACATCCCTGAGAAAAAAGCAGCATTGCAACTCCCTGATAAGGAATTCAATAAATTATATGTGGGTACCTTCATTGGATTTAGAGACAGATCAAAAAAACACTGAAAAATTTAAGGAAAACCCAGACAAAACTCTAGAACAATTTTGGGAAATAATAAAAGAAAAAAAAAAGGCAAAATAAGTAAAAAATAAAGACAATACAAAACAACAAATAGAAATCCAGAAGATTAATACTCAGATCTCAGAAATAAATAAGATATTGAATGGGCAAAGGAGTAGAATTGAATCAATGGAACACAGAATTAATGAGATTTAAGACAAATACCTCAATACTACTTTGTTAAGGAATCAATCAGAAAAAAAGATCAAAACAAAACAAAAAATCCTAAGATTCATGTGGGACACCATCAAGAGGAATAACATACATGTGATCATAATTCCTCAGGTATAGCAAGGATTGTGAGACTGGCACAAGACTGGGCAGTGTTTCATTCTGTTGTACATAGGGTTGCTATGAGTTAGAGTCAACTTGATGGCACCTAACAATCATAACTCCAGAACAGAAAGAGGCATATGAAGCCACAGGGAAATTTGGTGAAGATTTTTTGGAAGAGCATTTCCCTAATATGATGAAAGATGAGAATATATCCATTCAGGAAGTCCAATGAACCCCAAACAGGATAGACCCCAAAAGAAAATCACCAAGACATATCATCATCAAACTCACCAAAACCGAAGACAAAAAAAGGATCCTGAAAGCAGCACGGGAAAAATGAAAATTTACCTACAAAGGGCAATCGATAAGATTAGGCTCTGATTTCTTGGCAGAAACTGTGCAAGTGAGAAAGTAGTGGGATTATGTATATAAAACCTTGAAAGGAAAAAAAAAAATTCCAACAAAGATTTATACACCCACCAAAACTGTCTCTCAAATATGAGGGTAAAATGAGGAGATTTCCAGATAAGCAGAAATTAAAGGAATTTGTTAAAACTAGACCAACCATACAAAAGAGGTTAAAGGGAGTCCTTTGGACAGAGAATCAACAACAGCAAACAATAACTGATGAGTAATACTCATGATATAACCCAGAAACCAACCCAGTTACAGAAGTATCCAAAGTAAAATAAGCATACAAGACTGTAAACAGGGATCCAAAGATGTCGATTGGTAAATGAGGACAACTACAAACCAAAAACAGGGAACAAATTGTGTAGTTACAGAACTTCTAAATAGTGAGGAAGTCAAGACAATTGCAAGATAGAATAGACTCTTCTAAACTTGGAAATAAAATAATAAATCACAGAGTAACCTCAAATAAAAATAACAAATTTTTGTATCAAAATAAAGAGGACAAGCACAAATATTTTTTGTTATGTGCCCTGAAGTCATCTCTGACTCATAGCAACTTTATGTACCACAAAATGAAACACTGTCTGGTCCTGTGCCAGCCTCATTCATGATCCCTGATATCCTTGAGCAGCCACTGTATTGCACTGTCAATCGTTGCAGCCACTGTGTCAATCCACCTCATTGAGGCCCTTCCCCTTTTTTGTTGTTTCTCTACTTTGCTAAGAGTCATATCCTTCTCTGGGGAATGGTCCCTTCTTACAACGTGACCAAAGTAGGTGAGACAAAGTCTGGCTATTCTCGCATCTAAGGGGCACTCCAATTGCACTTCATCCAGGACAGATTTGTTAGTTCTTTAGCAGTCCACCAAGTAATATGAAGTCTTTGACAATTGCAATATTTTCTCCATATATTGTGATGCTGCTTGTTGGATCCAGTTGTGAGGATTTTTGTTTTCTTTATAGTAAGGTGTAATCCATACTTCAGACTGTAGTCTTCAATCTTAATCAGTAAGATATTTAGCAACTACTAAAACAATGGTAACAAAGGAGGATGATAACTTGGTTCATAAACAAAATGATCTCATCACAGAAAATTATATGGAACAAAGAAATCAGCAACACTGCAAAAAAAAAAAAAACACATAACACAATGCCATCAATAAATTAATACTTAGCAATAATTGCACTTAATGTAAATTGATTAAATGCACCACTCAACAGATGGAGAGTTGCAGACTGGATAAGAAAACATGAGCCATCAATATGCTGTCTAAAAGAGAGACTCACCTTAGACACAAAGACAAAAATAAAGTAAAAATCAAAGGTTGGAAAAGGACATACCAAGCAACCAAATGGCAACCTAACAAAGGGCAGGAGTGGCAGTATTATTTCTGATGAAATAGACTTAAAAAAAAATGACCATAAGAGACAAGGAAGGACATTTTATAATGATTAAGGGATCAATTGAACAAGAGGACATAACCATAATAAATACCTACACACCCAATTAAAGAGCCTCAAAATACGTAAAGCAAACTTTAACAGAATTGAAAAGACAAATGACTCCACAGTCATAGTAGTAGTCTTTAATGTACCACTTCCAATAAAAGATAGAACTGTAATGAAGTCAACAAAGACACAGAAGAACTAAACAATGCGATCCACCAGCTTGACCTTATAGACATCTACAGTGCACTTCACCCAACAACAGCACAATATACATTCTTTTCCAGCACATATGGAACATTCTGTAGGATAGTTTATATGTTAAACCACAAACCAAGCCTCAATAAAATTAAAAACATTGAAACACTGCAAAGCATCTCTCAGATCTCAGTGCTATACAATTAGAAATCTGTACTAGGGAGACCATGGAAAAAAGAGCAAACACATGGAAACTGAATAACAGCCTCCTCAAAAATGACTGGATAATGGAAGAAATAAAAAATGAAATAAAAAAAATTCCTTGAATCAAATGAGAATGAAAATACAGCATACCAAAAATACTTGGGGCACAGCAAAAGCAGTGATCGGAGAGCAATTTATAGCGATAGATACACACATCAAAAAAGAAGAAAGAGGCAAAATCAACATTTTAACTCCAAATCTCCAACAATTAGAAAAAGAGCAGCAAAAAAAGCCTTCAGTGACCAGAAGAAAATAGATAATAAGATTTGAGCAGAATTAAATGAAATAGAAACTGGAAAGATACTCAGGTTCATTGTAACATTATTCATGGTGGCAGAGAGACAGAAGCAACCTAAGTGCCCATCAACAGAGGAATGGATAACCAAACTGTGATACATACACACAATGGAATGCTATGGAACCCTAAAGAATAGTGTGCAATCTGCAAAACACCACATAACGTGGATAAACTTGGAGAACATTATGCTGAGTGAAATAAGTCAATCACAGAATGACAAATATTGTATTAGTTTGCTACTGTAAAAAGTCAAGGAAAGGTTTATATATGGAAGGAAACTTTCTTTGTTGGTTACCAGGGATGGGAAGGGCATCAGGAAAAATTCCTAGATACAAAAAAACAAAACCAAACACACTGCCATTGAGTAGGATCTGACTCATAGCGACCCCTCCTTGGGTTTCTGAGGCAGTATCACTACAGAAGTAGATTGCCCAACCTTCTTTCCAAGGAGTGGCTGGTGGGTTTGAACCACCAGCCTTCTGGTTAGCAATCAAGTGCCTTAGGTACTACACTACCAGTTGTTTGTTGTTGTTGTGTACACTACCAGAGCTCCTAAATTCCTAGATAAGTTGCGGGGGGGATATACATACACAGAAATCAAAGATTATTAGTGGTTACCAGAAGTAGAAGGGAGGGGGAACAGGGAAGCTTTTATTTGCAGGGCATTGAGTTTATGCTAATGGTGGTGGAATATTTTGCAAAAGAATAGCAACAATGGTGACACAACATGAAAAATGTCATCAGCGTCCCTAAGCTGTAAATGTGAAAGTTCTTTTGTTAGTGAATGTCTTGTATATGTTTTCACCACAGTAAAAGTGAAAAAAAAAATTACAGCCATAGGAAAGCCTATGGGGCAATTGTACTCTATTCTACAGGGTTGCTATGAGTTGGAATCTACTAGATGACAGTAGGTTATTATATGCCAATTGGAGCCCTGGTGGCACAGTTTTTAAAAGCACTCAATTGGTAACCAAAGGTCAGTGGTTTGAACCCACCAGCTACTGCACTGTAGAAAGATGTGGTGGTCTGCTTCTGTAAAAATTTACATCCTTATATTGTAATGTAACAGCCTATGGGCGCTTCTACTCTGTCATGTAAGGTTGCTATGAGCCATAATCTATTCAACAGCAATGAGATTTTTGGATTACTGTATACCACAGTGCTAAACCATTTACATACATTTTCCTCTCTTACTTCCCACATACCTGTAAGGTAGAAACTATGAACACATTTTGTAAAATATGACTGTGCTAAGTTGCACAACCTGCCAAGTCACACAGCTAATAAACAGTAGATTCCAAATTCAAACTCAAGACTACCTAACTTCTGAGTCCACTGCTATTCATTATTGTTTATGTAAAATAGCACTTGCCCTCTAGAATCTCATGTTATAATAAACACCTTTCTGAAAATTTATTAACGTGTTTGCTGGTTTCAGAAGATGTGATGTGTTTCTTAGACTAATAACATTCAACCTCATTAAATCTGGTAAAGTGAAAAGAAACAGGAAATGACAGCAGCATAGAAGATATTTGGTATAACAATGATGATAATGATGGATAATGATGTAGTTTCACAGCTTGGGTTATCAGACCCAGGTGGGTGGAGAAGTGCTCCAGATTCATCACAATCACTGGGAGTGGCTTGTGGCCTTCCACATACCTCTGAGGCTGCATGCTGCTCTTTAACAGAGTATCTTCACCATTACAGTTGCCCTTGACATTAATTTCAACCACATTTACCAGCATAAACTTGCATGAGGAAGAGGGGGCAGATGCACCTCTTCCAGTATAACTCTCTCTTTGTATCAAATTATGTTATATATATTAAATTATCCCATTGCATCTAGAACAGAATTGTCCAATAAAACTTTGTGATGATGGAAGTGTTCAGTGGTTACACTCCCTGATATAGTAGCCACTAGTCATAGTCGGTTGTTGGATATTTGAGACATAGCTAGTGCAACTGAGGAAGAGATATTTTTAAAGTTTATTTAATTTCAACTAATTTGAATTTAGTTAAATTTATTTTACCACATGGCTAGTGGCTACCATATTGCCTATCATAGGTTTTGAATGTTAGCATTGAATGGCTCCTTAGAGTTCATCAAGTGCTACACATTCATTTTATTTTAGAGGAATCTAGGACCTAGATTATTAAAAGTGGTAAATCTAAGCCTGCTACCCTGCTCTCTTGATACCTAGTCCATTGTTTTTCCCACTGAAATGTTTAAAAGAAAATATTTTTAATGTTTTCTTGAATTTAAGCATATTTTAATATAAGATTATTTTGGTAGGATCTTGCTTATATTTCCAAAAGTATTGTAACAGAAACTAGATTTTGAATTAAAATGTGACTTTTATTTTCTCATATTTATTTTACATTTTATAATTACTACATAGGTAATAGGGAGCTCTGGTAGCATAGTGCCTAAGGCACTTGACTGCTAACCAGAAGGCTGGCGGTTCAAACCCACCAGCCACTCCTTGGAAGGAAGGTTGGGCAATCCTACTTCCATAGTGATACTGCCTCAGAAACCCAAGGAGGGGTCGCTATGAGTCGGGGCCGACTTGACGGCAAATAACAACAACAACAACATAGGTAATAAGGAGCTCTGGTGGCGTAGCAGGGTAAGGCATTTAGCTGCTAAAAGAAGGTCAATGGTTCAAACCCACCAGCCGCTCTGTGGGAAGAAGCTGAGGCAATCTACTTCCATAAGATTTACAGGCTTGGAAACTCACTGGGGGTCACTGTGAGTCTAAATTGATTTGATGGTAGTGGGTTTGGTTTTATATAGGTAATAATAATGCTCTGGTGGTGCAATGGGTAAGGCAATTGGTTGTTAACCAGAAAGTCTGAGATTCAAACCCTCTAGCCTTTCCATGGAAGAAAGATGAGGCAGTTGGCTTCCATAAAGATTCATAGCCTTGGAAACTCTATAGGGTTACTATGAGTTGTAATCGAGTTGATGGCAGTAGGATATAGGTAATATGATAACATATTTATACAGGCATACCTTGTCTTATTGCACTTCGGCATAGTGCCTGAGGCATTTGACTTCTAACCAGAAGGCTGACAGTTCAAACCCATCAGCCATTCCTTGAAATGAAGGTTGGGCAATCTACTTCCATAGAGATACCATCTCAGAAACCCAAGGAGGGGTTGCTATGAGTCGGGACCGACTTGACGGCAGTGAGTTTGTTTTTTTGTTTTTGGTTGTTGTGTATCACAGATACTGCAGGATTTTTTTTTTTTTTTTTCAATAAATTAAGGTTTGTGGCAACCCTGTGTCAAGCAAAGAGCAAGGCTATTGGCACGTTTCTCCAAAATCATGTCCTCACTTTGTGTCTCTGTGTCACATTTTGGTAATTCTAATAATATTTCAAACTCTTTCATAATGCTATTGCATATTTAGTAGACTACAGTATAGTGTAAAGATAATTTCTTTATGTACTAGGAACTAAAAAAAATCATTTCACTCAATTTATTGTTTTATTGCAGTGGTCTGGAACTAAATTTGCAGTATCTCTGAGGTATGTCTGTACATTTGCCAGAAACAATAGGGTCTAAAATAAAGTTTTATTCCTATCCTATCCCTTACCCTTTGGTTACCTTCTCTGAAGGCAATAATAATAGTTTCCTGTGTTGTCAATGAAGGCAAACATGGGTATATGGGTGGATAGATGGGTGGACAGGCTGAACTATTAGGTATGTCTATGAAGTGGGGAGTGTACCCAAGACTATGTATAGAGTTGGCAGACAATAGTCCTATAAGCGTATTTGTATGATCTATAAAAATTCCCAGTCTGTGGTGTAGTAAATTACTTAGTGTGGCTTTTCTACCCATAAGTCTTTGTAAACTCCAAGGTGGGATTTTCTATGAGCAACTGAGAATCTCCTGATTGTAAATGTTATCCATGTGGTGTATTTCTGTTGGGCGTGGCACAATACAATGTTCTGGGAGGTTCCCACTCTCTCTCAGGTGCTTAGAGTTCTGATGCTGTGATTGGCTATTTTGACCACCCTGCCAGGCTCAAAAGGAGGCCTCCTAGAGGCAGAGCTCTCTCCAACAGCTGGTTGAGGAAGACGTGCTGCCAAAAGAGACACACACCCCCGAAAGAGACATGTGCTGCTGCCGAAAGAGATGCAAGAGACACTCATTGCTGAGTGAGACACCAAGGGACCAGCACTGCTGGGAAAGAGACTGTGAGAGACTGTTGGCTGAGGGACGGTGGGCTGGGAGAGAGGCTGAGCATTTTTCCTGAACTTGAATTGTAGTCTGTAGTGCTTCCCTAATAAACCCCATAATCTGTGAGCTCTGTGTGGCCACTGCAGCGAATTATCGAACCCAGGAGAGTGGTGCTTTGGGAGGAACAGTTGGAGAAAGGGCTGGAGGGAGGCAGCATGTCTGGCCTGGCAGGAATAGACCTTGGGTTACTGCTGGTAATCCTGTCTTCCTCTTGTGGGATTAGAGGAGGTCAGAACATGTGGCCTCCTTGCCGTTTTTGCACAGTCGTATAGTATGGTAGAGCTAGGAGCTCTGGTAGCGTAGTGCCTAAGGCACTTGACTGCTAACCAGAAGGCTGACAGTTCAAACCCACCAGCCACTCCTTGGAAGGAAGGTTGAACAATCTACTTCTGTAGTGATACTGCCTTGGAAACCCAAGGAGGGGTCACTATGAGTCAGGTCTGACTTGATGGCACATAACAACAATAGTAGAGCTAACAGGGGACATGATTTTAGTCACTTCTTGGTCACAGCTAGCTACCCAGAGTAACCAAGTAGTTGAACTGGTGGGCTCGGGACCATAGTTGCAGAGGACATCAAGTTCAATTGGCATAGCATACTACACAAAACATTGTTCCACATCCTACTTTGGTGAGTAGCAACTGGGATCTTAAAAGCTTGCAAGCAGCCATCTGGATGCAATGATGGGTCTCTCCTCGTCCATAGCAAAGAAGAATGAAGAAAACCAAAGATTCATGGAAAGAATTAGTCCTAGTAACTGTTACACCATATGATCCACAGCCTATAGGACTATGAGACCAGAACTAGATGGTGCCTGGCTACCACTGTCAACCACTCAGAGGGGGATCTATGTAGGAGATCCTGGATAGAGGAGAACAATGTGGAACAAAACTCAAAATCATTTGGGGGGAAAAAGGAGGGGATCAGTTTTGCTTGTCTGATAGAGCCTGGTGGAACCCCTGAGACTATGGCCCATAGCTGTCCTTCAGGTCTGGAATTGAACCCACAGCTGTGGCTTCCAGCCAAACAAAAGACAGACCTATGAGTTGAACATTTACCTGAGGTAGATACACTCCTTGGAGAGAACAATTATTGGAGAAAGAAGGACTGATAATGCACAGGGAAACAGCTCGGGGGCAGGAATGCATGGAGGGATAGGGAAGAGGTAACTATCGGGAGAAAGTGGGAGGGGAGCTGTTGCTTTGGGGTAAATCATAGTCAGTGTCATGAAACAAAGTGTATGTGAACTGTTGTATGGAAAGTGAATTTGCTAGGTACATTTTCAACCGAATTACAATTTAAAAAAGAAGAAGAATAGTTTCTTTGTGTATCTTTTCAGACATTCAGATATTTTAGGTGCATAAAAATATACTTTTCAAACAAATGGTGGGATACTATGAACTGTACATTTATTTTTTTCATAACCATGTTTTAGAGATCTTCTCATATGAATATACAAGGAGTTTATTCTTTTAAGCAGGTACACAATTTTGTAGTGTATATATCAACTATAGTTAATTTAATGTATTCCTTATTGATAAAGATTTATTTACTTCATTTCCAATATTTGTTCTTAAAAGAAACACTTATACATTTTTAGAAATGAAAGCCCCTGCCCCCCAAAAAAAAACCTGACTGCCATCAAGTTGGATTCAACTCATAGCAACCCCTCCTTGGGTTTCCGAGATAATATCACTACAGAAGTTGATCACCCAGTCTTTCTTCCAAGGAGTGGCTGGTGGGTTTGAACTGCCAAACTTCTGGTTAGTGGTTAGATGCCCTTAGGCACTTTGTGTAAATTTTTATTTTGATAACTATGGTAAATTACTGTCCAAAGTGGCTACATTATTTCATACTCTCATCAGTGATCTGTAATTTTTTATACTTTGATCAACCTAATGTGCTATTGAACTAGTTGAACATTTCCAATTTA
>NW_006921682.1:5107211-5110255 GCF_000298275.1 Orycteropus afer afer | reverse complement strand
ACTTCTGTAAAGATTTACCATGTCAAAAACCCAATGGGGGTCACTATGAGTCAGAATAGACTCAATGACAATGAGTTTTTATATGCATACCAAAGGAAATATGATCTATATCACAAAGCAAGCACACGTATTTTCCTCAGTTTATTGTTTGCTTTTTCATTTTGCTTTGGATGGTGTTTTCCAAAGATTAATTATAAACATTCATGTAGTCAGTATTGTGAATATTTTCTTTCATAGTTTCCAGTTTATGCCCATAAATAGAAAGGTTTTTCTTACTCTAAGATTATAAAATAATTATTTTATCTTTTTGGAATTTATATTGATGATACAAAGTATGATTCAAATAGTTTTTGCCCAGTTGTCTCTGAATCAGGTATTAAATAACACATCTTTTCCCCTCTGATATGAGATTCCACCTTCATCATAAAACAAATTTCAATTCATATTTGAAGCTGTACCTGACCTTGTAGTCTGTCTCATGAAACCTATCTATTCTTGGGTCAGTACAACTTATTGTAATTATTTTAAATTTATAGTGAGTTTTATTATGTCTTAAACCTAGTCTCTGTTGTTTCATTTCTGTTTCAGACTATTTCCCACTATTCTTGTCTGTTTATTTTTCCTTATAAAATTTACACTGAGTTTCTCTGTTTCTAAAGCAATTTCTGTTGGTATTTTTATTAGGATTCTATTACATTTAAAGGTTCATTCAGGGGTATCTAAATGGTGTTGGCATCAGTTTGGGTTATGTAGTGCTGCTATAACAGAAATACCACAAGTGGGTGGCTTTAATGAACAGAAATTTGTTTTCTTACAGTCTAGGAGCCCAGAAGTCTGAATTCATGGCTCCAGCTCTAGAAGTAGGCATTGTCTCTCTGTTGGCTCTCTCTGTTCAGCTTCTGTCAGTTCCCTGGGGATCTTCATGTAGCAATGCATCTAAATTCTATCTGTGTTTGCTTGCATCTATACCTAATCTATTCCTTGTGTATCTCAAAAATGATAGGTTTAAAACATATCTCTAGTTACCCCTAGTGCTGCTCTAACAGAAATCACAAATGGGTGGCTTTAACAAACAGGATTTTATTCTCTTATCATTTGGGAAGCTAGAAATCTGAGTTCAAAGTGCCAGGCTCTAGAGGCTGAGTGAAATCCCCTCAACCTTGGGCTTCAGCTGTGCCTCTTGCTGCTGACCCATTGAAACTGGAGGCTTTCTTCACTCAGGAAGATGCTGGCTGCTAAGGCTGACAAACTCAAGGTCGACAAGTAAAAAGGCACAGTCCCAATATTACCAAACCACATGGCAGGCCATTGATTCAAGTCCATGAAGAGTCCCAAGATTAGCAGATAACATGACAGGCTGTTGAACAATGATTTAGCTACATGCAGAATTCAAGCATGCCAAAAGCTACAGGCCATTCCTAAAGCTTCTCCTGGCATATGGGGAGCAGACCTAAATTCCACCATGGAGTTGATTATCTCTTTCACCATGGGGAATAACTACATCCAGCTGCCCAGACACTTAGAACCAGGCATCCAAGTTGACATATAATGTTAACTATCACAATACTTTACATTGACCTCATTACATAATGAAGAAAATCCTATAGCCAAATGGGATTATATCCACAGGTACAGAGGTTAAGATTTACAACGCATATTTTGGAGGAACACAATTCAATTCATAAAAACATCTCTATGATGTTTATTTTTATCTGAGAACATGGTATGTCTTTCCATTTGTTTAAACAGTCTTCTATGCCCTCTGGCATTGTTTTATAGTTTTTCTCTAATAGAGCTTACACATTTATTATTTAGTTTATTTCCATTTTATTCTTTTTATGCCTCTGGAGCAGCAGGATATCCTGGTAAAAAGGGGCAGGAGGCAAGGCTAGGCCAAAAGCCCATTAAAGCCAAGAAAGGGAGGGAGCAGGAGAGGCCAGGGACCTCCAGAGCAGCAGGATATCCAAGTAAAAGGGAAGGAGGCAAGGCTAGGCCCCAAGCCCGCTAGAGCCAGGAAAGGGAGAGAGTGGCCAGGGACCACAAAGTGGCAGGTTCCAGGTAGGAATTAGGTAAGGGGAGGGTGCAGAGGATTTCAACAGCTAAGGGAGACAAACTTGTCTGTCAGTTTGTTATTCTGTAGGGCTTGTACATGGCTTTGAAGCTTGAGGGTGTACCACTGGTTTTTTTTAGATGCCAGCAGAGTTGCACATGGTACACAAGTGCCAATGCACCTTACAGACTAAGACAGACTAGGAAGAAGGAGGAGGCACTCCACTTCTCAAAAATTAGCCAGGGAAATCCTTATAAATAGCAGAGAAACACTGTCTGATACATTACTGGACAACTTTATGAATAGCTCAGAAACATGGTCTGACACAGTGCAGGAAGATGAGCCTCTTAAGTTAGAAGGCACTCAAAATAGGACTGGGAAAGAGCTGCCTCATCAGAATAGAACCAACCTTAATGATATGGATAAAGTAAGTCAGGACCTCCATGTGCTGATGTGGCATGACTCAAATTGAGAAGAAGCAGCTGTAAACATCCATTAATTGGAACATGGAATGTAAGAAGTATGAATCTAGGAAAATTGGAAGTTGTCAAAAATGAAATGGAGTGCTTAGAGATTGATATCCTAGGCATTAGTAAGCTGAAATGAATGGATTTTGGGCATTTTGAATCAGACAACCATATGATCTGCTGTGCCAGGAATGACAAATTGAAGAGGAATGGCATGACATTCATCATCACAAAGGATGTTTCAAAATCTGTCTTGAGGTACAATGCTGTCAGTGATAGGATAATATCCATATGCCTAAAAGGAAGACCCGTTAATACCATTATTCAAATTCATGCACCAACCACCAAAGCCAAAGATGAGGAAATTGAAGATTTTGATCAACTTCCGCAGTTTGAAATTGACTGAACATGCAATCAAGATGTGTTGCATATGTAACATACTATACAAAACATTGTTCCACCTACTACTTTGGCAAGTAGTGACTGGGACCTTAAAAGCTAGGAAGCTGCCATCTAGATGCAACAAC
>NW_006921682.1:5096536-5105681 GCF_000298275.1 Orycteropus afer afer | reverse complement strand
AAAATCTTACTTAAGATAATTCAAAAATAGTTGCAGTAGTATATTGACAGAGAACTTCCAGAAATGCAAGCTGGATTCAGAAGAGGACATGGAATGAGGGATATTGTTGCTGATGTCAGATGGATCTTGGCTCAAAGGAGAGAATACCAGAAAGATGTTTACTTATGTTTTATTGACTATACCAAAGCATTTGATTGTGTGGATCATAACAAATTGTGGATAACATTGAGAAGAATGGCAATTTCAGAACACTTAATTGTACTCATGAAGAACCTGTACGTAGACCAGGAGGCTGTTGTTTGAACAGAAAAATAGGAACACTACATGGTTTAAAATCAGGAAGGGAGTCCATAAGGGTTGTATCCTTTCACCATACTTACTCAATCTGTATGCTGAGCAAATAATCCGAGAAGCTGGACTCAATGAAGAACATGGCATTAGGATTGGAGAAAGAATCAATAACAACCTATGATATGCTGACAACATAACTTCGCTTGCTGAAAGTGAGGATGACTTGAAGTACTTACTGATGAAGATTAAAGAATACAATCTGCAGTATGGATTACATCTCAATATAAAGAAACCAAAATCCTCACAACTTGTCCTATAAGCAACATTACGATAAATGGAGAAAAGATTGAAATTGTCAAAGAGTTCACATTACTTGGTCTTTAATTGATGCCAATGGAAGCAGCAGTCAAGACATCAGACAGTGTGTAGCACTGGGCAAATTGGCTGCAAAGGACCACTTTCAAGTGCTGAAGAGCAAAGATATCTCCTTGAGGACTAAGGTGTGCCTGACACAAGCCAGGGTATTTTCAATCACCTCATATGCATGTGAGAGCTGGACGGTGAATAAGAAGACCAAAGGATTGATGCTTTTGAGCTGTGGTGTTGGTGAAGAATGCTAAAAGTACCATGGACTGCTAAAAGAACTAACAGGTCTGTCCTGGAGGAGGTGCAGCTAGAATGCTCCTTGGAGGCAAGAATGTCCAACTTCGTCTCACATACTTTGGTCATGTTGTGAGAAGGAACCATTCCCTGGAAATAGATGTCATGCTTGGTAAGGTGGAGGTTGATGGAAGAGGGGAAGGCCTTCAATGAGATGGATTGACATGGTGGCAGCAGTGATGGGCTGATGTATAACAAGAATCATGGAGGTGGCTCAGGACCAGGTGGTGTTTCGTTCTGCTGTGCATAGAGTCGCTATGAGTTGGAGATCATTTAACAGCACCTAACAATAACATGCCTTTGACAATGGGTTATTTGCATATATGAAAGCTATTGACTTGTCCATATTAATTTTAAACCTTGATGAATTCTGTTAATTTTGTAATATTTTAGCAATTGAGTGTCTAATGTTTTCTAAGGATTCAGTACGTGATCTACAAATGGTGATGATTTTATCCCTTCCTTTTTTAATTTTTATACTTTACCTTTCTTTCATCATCCAACTGTGTTCATTATCTTCTCTAGAACCATATAGAAAGGTTGGATAATTTTTTCCTGTTCCTTATCTCAGCTAGGAGCTCTGGTGGTGTAGTGCCTAAGGCATTTGCCTATTAATCAGAAGTTTGGTGGTTCACACCCACCAACCACTCCTTGGACAGTTGGGTAATCTATTTCTATAGTAATATTGCTTCAGAAACCCAAGGAGGGGTTGCTATGAGTTGAGTTTGACTCAATGGCAGTAAGTTTGGTATTTTTAATCTCAACTGGAAAAAGTCTAGCCTTTTCTTTCAAAACATATGTTGGCTTTTAGATTGAGGTGGAACTATTTTATTACATGTTTTTTTTAAATCAATAATGGATTTTGAATTTTATAAAATGCTGTTCTAACATCTATGATAATGATTTGGTGATCTTCATAGGTTTATCAACACAGTAAATTAACTTAATTCCTATGGCTTTATAGTTTTGTGGTGGTTATTGGTAGAATTCCTGCCTTCCATGTGGGAGATTGTGTTGATTCCCCGCCCATGTACCTCGTGTACAGCCACCACCTGTCGGTCAGTGAAGAGCATTATTACTATAAAGCTGAACAACTTTCAATGAAGTTTCCAGACTAAAATAAAGGAAGAAAGGCCTGGTGAGTCTACTTGTGAAAATTAGCAAACAAAAACCTGGATTACAACTGTTCAGTGCTCAACCCATCGTGAGCATGACACAGGACCTGGCAGTGTTTCCTTCTTTTGTTCATGAGATCTCCATAAGTTGTCAGTCAATTCAGGAGCAGCTAACAATGATATCTTAGTTTTAAAAGCTTTATTGTTTTTAAATTTCATTCATTCTCCTCCCACAATTTGTTCCTGAATCCTTCCCATTGTTTTTCCTGTGTAAGAATCCCTGTGGTCCTTGCTGTGAATTCAGTGGCACTTCTTTTCCCTGTGTGAGTAAATGTGCATGTCAAAAGAGCAGAGTGTCAAATGATAATAACTGGGAATTGAGCCATAAATAAATGGTAAATGTTTGCCGCCCTTATTGCTATTTCTGAGTATGTTTGCACTTTTTTTTTTTTTTTATCAGAGTGTTCTGTACCTCAGGAACATTATTCTATATATGATGTAGTTGTTTTATTGTGGAATTCACTGTTGATGGAAAAGGAGAATGTCTAGCCTTGTAAAATTATAAACCTGCTCTGATATGAGTCAAGGATATCCTTTTCTGTGCCCAAACTAGAAAGATTTTCTCCCCTTTGTGCTCTTATTTTTCAGCAAGCTGTGTTATATCATATAGTAGTCCACCCACTCATTTCAACTGTATGCCCCAATTACATTTTACATTTTAGTCAGTTAAAAAATGAAAACAGAAAATATATTTGACGGAAGGCAAAAAATGTCAGTGTCTAAAACATAGAAATACTTGATAAAACACTTTCAGCTTTCTTCTTAACTCTGCTCGTGGCTAGTCATTTTCACTCACTGTGCTCAGGTTTCTCATTAGTAAAACAGGGATGGCTGGTCATTTCCTGTGAAATTGCAAGGATATGATTGTGGTCCTCTGGAGGGAGGGTCAAGAGGATAAGGAACTAAGCAGCTGGTCTCTAGGAGACAGCAGATGGGAGCAAAGTCCAGAGCCCAGTAAGAATGGCCTAGAATACCAGAATTGTTTTATGGAGGAACCCTTCTAAATACAATGTTCAGACCATCACTGAAAGCAGAGCAAGTGAGTACAGACTATGTTCATATGAGAAAGGACAAAAGACTGTACAAATGGAGTAGTAAACAATTTAAGAAAATAAACATAGCCTAAATTTAGTATCAAGGTGATGGACAAAATGCTTACTTAAATTTGTGATGGTTTGTTGCAAATGCAAAGATAAAGCCAGCCAGTAAATCCGAGTCACAGAACAGGACAGATTTATCAGTGGAGACTGCCCAAGTACAGGCTATTTATAAAAGATAAATCATCTGTGAAAAAGGAAAAGGTCAAATGTGAGATTCTCTCATTTTTGTTTGAATAAAATGGAATTAAGTTTCCTTCCAAGAAAAGAAAAATCAGCACATAAAATGATAGTCTCTCTCCTACCCAGTCATGTCTGACTGTGTTCCACCTGAGCCCTGTCTTGTTCTCTCTTATTTTTGTCCATGAATAATTTGTCTACTTCGTAAAAAATAGGAAATCTTACTCTGACCCCACACCATTTAGTCATAGTTGGTACTAGATCTATTATCTTATGCTCCAATGATATAGAAGATTGGTTTTTCCAGCTCTCAAATGGAAAAGCATAAGTACATGTTTTAAAGTGTTGGTGTGCATGCATGTGGGAATGCTTACATTCATATACAGAAATGTGTCCATTAATCCATCTTTATATTACAGTGCCTAATATTTGCTGTCAGTGAGCATCTGCCTTAGTTTCCTAATGCTGCTGTAACTCATATACCACAAGTGGGTGACTTTAAAGAACAGAAACTTATTTTCTTACAATTCTGAAGTCTAAAAGTCCAAATTAGCTTATGTTAGTATGTTAGCTGCTCCTGAATTGGCCCACAACTTATGGAGATCTCATGAACAAAAGTAGGAAACACTGCCAGCTCCTGTGTCATCCCTATGATGGGTTGAGGATTGAACTGTTGTAATCCATGCACATTTGGCTGTATTGATTCCTTCCTTGTAAGTAGCCCTGGATGTTTGTTGGTTGCTTGACAGTCCTCACGTGGCATCTGTTTTTCCTCATGCATCGAAATCTTTCTAATCTGTTCTTTTTATAATTCAGAAGAGATTAGAATTAGAATGCACACTACTCAGTTTGTGATCTTACAAACATAAAAGAGTTACATACACAGGAATGGGGATTAGGATTCTAACACATATTTAGAGGGAAGGAGTACAGTTCAATCTGTAAAATTATCTTTATATCACTCAGTATCTGTGTAGCATCAGATAAGCATGTAACACTGCTAAGCTGTGTATGATACAAGGGAGAAGAGAATTGGATACTGTGATGTGCCCTTGTTGGAGGGCAGCCTTTCAATTTCCACACAGCCATAGTTCTTTTAGGTTTACTCTATGCTTTATTCTTATAGTTAGTTCTGGTTTAGCATTTATTCATTCATTCATATGGCATTGTATGCAACAAGTATTTTAGAATGCCTACTGTTCTGGCTACCTAGTGCCACTCTAACAAGAATATACCACAAATGGGATGACTGTAACAAACAGCAGTTTATTCTTACAAGTTCGAGGCTTTAAGTCTCAAATTCAAAATGCCAGGCTCTAGGGGCTATGTGGAAGCCCCTCGACCTTGGGCTTCAGCTCTGCCTCCTGCTCCTAGCCCACTGAAGCTGGAGGCTTTTCTTCACTCAGCTGCTGGCTGCTGAGGCAGACAAGCCCGGGGTTGACAAGTAATAAGGCATAGGCCCGATGTTATCAAACTACAAGGTAGGCCATTAACTCAAGTCCATTGAAAGTCCGAGGTTGGAAGAGCATGGCTGGCTGCAGAACAATGACACGGCTACAAGCTGGATTCAAACGTGCCATAAGCTAGAGACCATTTCCCAGGGCTTCTTCTTGTATACAGGAAGCAAACCACATCCCTAAGGCAGCTACTCAGCTGCTCACAGTAGATTCCACCATGGAGTTGATTACCATTCTCATCGTGGGGAATTCTACATCCAGCTGCCCAGCCACTCAACCAGGCCCAGCCAAGTTGACACACAAACTTAACCACCATACCTACTGTGTGCCAGGCATTGTGCTAAGTTATGCAGTTGTAGTTATGTGCCATCAAGTTGGACCTGACTCATAGCAACCCCTCCTTGGGTTTCCGAGGCAGTATCACTACGGAAGTAGGATTGCCCAACCTTCCTTCCGAGGAGTGGCTGGTGGGTTTGAACCACCAGCCTTCTAGTTAGCAGTCAAGTGCCTTAGGCACTATGCTACCAGAGCTAAGTTATGTTGTTGTTGTTGTTATTTGCAATTGAGTCGGCCCTGACTTATAGCGACCCCTCCTTGGGTTTCCGAGGCAGTATCACTACGGAAGTAGGATTGCCCAACCTTCCTTCCGAGGAGTGGCTGGTGGGTTTGAACCACCAGCCTTCTAGTTAGCAGTCAAGTGCCTTAGGCACTATGCTACCAGAGCTCCTTAGGGATGCCCCCCCCCCAAAAAAAAGTCAGAATCCCTTCTTTCAAGGAGTTCTCTGGTTATTAGATGTTCAATAAAGTCTTAAAGATGCTATTATTTGTCTTCCTAGGATGCAATTGGATCGTAAAGGAAGCAATGCTTAATTCCCTTGCTGAGGGCTGGGTGACTGATGAAGTGATGATTAAATAGTTTTGAAAAATTAGTAGCTTATTTCTCAAGAAACAGGAATGAGGGGCATTGCAGGCAGACACAGATAATGCTTAGATCAAATAATCTTAAGAGAATTCTGGAGTTTAGGGTGGGATGAATCTAGAAAGTGCTAAGGCTGAGGATATAGACAGTACTGGAGCTCTGGTAGCGTAGTGGCTAAGGCATTTGACTGCTAACCAGAAGGCTGGTGGTTCAAACCCACCAGCCACTCCTTGGAAGGAAGATGGGGCAATCTACTTCCATAGTGATACTGCCTCGGAAACCCAAGGAGGGGTCACTATGAGTCGGATCTGACTCGATGGCACATAACAACAACAACAACAGATAATGCAGGATCTTATACACCATTCTAGATCATCTGGATTTCTCTGGCAGAAAATAATTTAGGAGGTAGAGGCAGGGGAATCAATTAATTAGTTATTTTAGCAGTGGAATTTGAAGATGTAACACAAAAACATCTAAACCAGAAAAGTATACTAAAGAGAGTGACAGATTTTTACATTCTGTGAGAAATAATGGAACTTCAAGAATAATAAAAAGGAAGATCCTAGTAATCCATATTTTTTAATTTCAGGTGTAAGAGGAATATTTTGTTTTACTAAGTACATCAACTCCTAATTTTTTAAAAAAAAAATCATACCAGTATCAAAATGCATAGGAATTGTGATCCTTTTCTCAAAGGAGCTCTGGTGGTACAGTGCCTATTTGACTGCTAACCAGAAGCCTGGCAGATCAAACCCACTACCTGCTCCATGAAAGGAAGATGAGTAAGGATTGGAAACCCAGTGTCACTGTGAGTCAGAATTGACTCAATGGCCATGCGTTTGGTTTTTAGTTTGGACCCTTTCCTTGCTCTACTTGTTTTTTTACTTTTGCAAGATTTAAGGAATAGTCCATATAATCAGAGAATCTCAGCATTCCAAAGGACTTGAGAAAGAATATCCTTTAGTAGTTTTCAAGATAGATCATAACCTATATCCTCCAGTAGAAGCTTTCTCAGTAGCTATGGTGTTGCTGTTGTTATGTACCCCATCTTCCTTCCGAGGAGTAGCTGGTGGGTTTGAACCACCAGCCTTCAGATTAGCAGTCAAGTGCCTTAGGTACTATGCTACTAGAGCTCCGCTCAGTAGCTATAATATGTACAAAAGACAAAGGTGGACCACTGGCCATGCCCTGTCCAATCCCAGCTCTGAGTTACAACTGCCCAGTTCAAACATCTGATTCTTGTCAAATTCCTCATTTCCTAGTGGGGAAACCAGAGTTTGCAAACTTTAAGGCTTTACTTACCCCATGTGGTAGTTGTGTTATGTGTCAACTTGGCTGGACCTAGTTTTGAGTGGTTGGACAGCTGGATGTAGTTATTCCCATGATGAAACTGGTAATCAACTCCATGGTGGAATGTATTATGAGCAGCTAAGTAACTGCCTCAGGGATATGGTCTGCTTCCAGTATAAAAGAAGAAGCTTTGAGAAAGGTCTCTAGATTTTTGGCACATTTGGACCCTGCATTTATCCAAGTCATCATTCAGCAGCCTGCCATCTTGGGACTGTGGCTTGCCGATCTTGGGACTGACTGTTTCTGGACATGAACTAGTGCCATGCCGTATTGCTTGATAATTTTGAGACTGTGCCATTTCATTTGTCAGCCTTGGGTTTGTCAGCCTCAGCAGCAAGCAGCTGCCTGAGTGAAGAAAGCCTCCAGCTTCAGTGGGATGGGAGCAAGAGGCAGAGCTGAAGCCCAAGATCAAGGGGCCTTTACCCAGCCCCTAGAGCTGGCACTGGAACTCAGATTTCTACACTCCTAAACTGTAAGAGAATAAACATTTGTTTGTTAAAAACATTCACTTTTCTGTTAGTGTATTCTTTTAATAGTATTTTCTGTTAGAGCAGCACTAGAGAATCAAAATACCCAAAGACACGTGTCTGATTGATTGATTAATGGGAAAAAGGACTAGAACTCGGGTCCTCTGGCTTTTTAGGACAAGTACACTTACCAGTCTTGGCTAACCTGCCTTTTTTCTGGATATTCAATAATAAAGATTATTCTTTTACAGGCTTACTGGGGTGCCATAAACTACTCATATATTTGTTTTCATGTGTTATATTTGCTTTATGTAAGTTTTCTGCAGACAAGTTTGTTTTAAGTCACATCTCATTACTTATTATTACTATTTTTCAAATGTTTGTTTTATCCCTACATCTGGATCTAAATTAATATGCAACAAACCGACTTGATGGATTCAACTCAGTTACACTCAAAATAGCCAATTCTTCCCATTTTGAAATCCTGTTTTTTTGTGGGATCTTCAACTGAAAACACCTTCAATACAAATTAAACTCTGTATACTCCAAGACTATGGGATGGTGATCTCTCTCAAGAATTATTTTCTGACCAGCCACCCACCCCACTCCTTCCTGTACCTTTGGTGTTGTATTATTCAATGCCATTGAGTCAGTTTTCACTCACAGTGACCCCATATGACAGAGTAGAACTGCTTTCTAAGGTTTTCTTGGCTGTATGTAGTGTTTGCAACAGCAGACCTCCAGATCTTTATCCTGTGAAGCTACTGGATGGAACTGGCAAATTTTGATTAGTAGCTGAACACTTAACCATTGCCCCTCCTACACCTGTACCTTTATCCTAGAGGATCATACTCTCAATGATAATTTCAAGTGTACTCTCTTCCTCTACTAGACTCAGTGCTTGTTGAGACCAGAAAACATTTTTTTTTTTTTAAATCCTATCTTGTAGCACAATATCTACCATGTAGACACTTAACAGAAACTTGCTTAATGAATAATAAGTAACTGTTGGTAGATGGATAAAGATAGATCTTTGATCTTGTCAAAAGACAAAATGTATGAATATATAAAATTTTCTTTCTTTGCTTCCTCTGTCTCTGTTCCAACAGCAAACTTTAGGCTCTAACCACTAGTGAACTGCCAGCTGCTTTGGGTGGCAGTCCCTCCAAACCTGCTTTGGCAAACCTTGGTTGTCTAGGATGATGAGAAATGGCCTCAAATAAAAAAAAAAAAAAAAGGAAAAGTGTTTCTGCCTTAAAATAATCTACTAACAATCAAGCAAATTAACACAGAAATAAGGAAGAGTGGGTAATCTACTTCTATAGAGATACAGCCTTGGAAACCTAAGGAGGGGTCATTATGAGTAGGAATAGACTCAGTGATAGTGAGTTTGGTTTGTTTTTTTGGTGAGTTGTATGTATGTGTGTATATAACTCACTGCCACAGAGTTGAATCTGACTCATAGTGACCCCTCGTTGGGTTTCCGAGGCAGTATTACTATGGCAATAGATTGCCCAACTTTCCTTCTGAGGAGCGGCTGGTGGGT
>NW_006921682.1:5077244-5096436 GCF_000298275.1 Orycteropus afer afer | reverse complement strand
GCAGAGCATGGCAGGCTGCTGAACAATGACACGACTACATGCAGGGTCCAAGCATGCCATAGGCTAGAGACCATTCCCAAGGCTTCTTCTTATATACAGAAAGCAAACCACATCCTAAAGGCAGCTACTCAGCTGCTGTGGTAGATCCCACCATGGGGAGCACCAGTCTCATCATGGGGGATAACTACCACCATCTGCCCAGCCACTCAACCAGGCCCAGCCAAGTAGACACACAAACATAACCACCACACCAATTCAGTAGTGTTCTAATAGCCATCATTACAGTTCAGTTCATCCTAGTAACTTGGGAAATCAGTAGTTGGTTAAGTTATTCTTAACCCTGAAATGTTAAGAGTAAGTTTTGGAAAGTGGTTGAAGTCTAGATTGGAAGGAAGGAGAAAAATGCTTAACTTGATGGGTGCACATCAGGAGAGATGAATAAAGATCACAAATGTATGAGATTAATATTTTTCCTTTTGCCAAGAAAGCCATTTTACTCCTAATTAGAAGATTAAACCAAACCAAACCAAACCCACTGCCATTGAGTCAATTCCATCTCATAGCTACCTCCATTGGGTTCCTAAGGCTGTAAATCTTTACAGAAGTAGATTTCCTCATCTTCCTTCCACAGAATATCTGGTGGGTTTGAACCACTGACCCCCTAGTTAGCAGCCAACAGTCTTACCCACTATGACACCAGAGCCCCTTAACTAGATTGTTGTTATGTGCCGTTGCGTCGGCCCCGACTCATAGCGACCCCTCCTTGGATTGCCAAGGCAGTATCACTACGGAAGTAGATTGCCCAACATTCCTTCTGATTAACTAGATTAGACTCTCTTTAATTGCATTCTGACCAATGATTTTTTGGGGTCCATGAGGGCAAGTTACCATATATTTGAGACACTCATTTACTTACTGAAGCTTATATTGATGAAGCAGGAAATACATTTTAGTATACTCTTTTATTTCCTTACTTAACTGTCAAAATTCTATTTTCAGAATGAGTTGTATATGCAACAAAATAGAATTAATGTATTGTCTATTTACTAGACTTCACTCATCATGTTTATAGAGCAGAGTTAAAACGAAAGCAAATCAATCTTGGATTGTATGCTAAAGAGTTTGTTTACTAAAGTACTAACAAGGTTTATTATACTGTGCTGGTATTCATGGCATAGAGCACCAAAGACATCTTCATAACAATGCTTTAAGTGTGAGGTTTGAACCCTAGACAAGCCAACCAGGTTTATGAACTTCTCATCAGAGCCTTTAAATAACTGACAATAAGGTATTCTTACAAAGCTACATAGTTCACATTTCTATTGCAAAAGAAAACCTCTAATGTCACTTGGTATGTGTCTGAGCAACCTATGGGGAGAGAAGTTTTGTTTTTGATTTTGGTTTAATTTTGTACTTTTCATAGGGGTAGATATACTCTTTTCTTGAATGATAACAGTGCTAAAGTTATGTATGCAATATGATTTACAGAATAGTAAATCATAGTAAAAGCTAATATTTATTGAGTTCTTACCTGCCAAGTACTGCTCAAAGAGTTTTACATACATTAACTCATTTAATACTCCCAGCAGTGCTATGAGGTCTGTAGTATTATTACAGATAAAGCTATGCAGGCACAAAGGGGATAATTAAATCACTTGCTCAGTGTTACAGTGCTGGGAAGTAGAAATCCAGATCCTAATTGCAGCAAGCTGGCTGTGGGGCTCAGGCCCTGCCCCACTACAGTGCACTTCCCGGGGTAGAATGAGAGGTAGGTGATGAACTAGCTCCAAGGGTACTGGTTTTGAACATGTCTGTCTCAAGAGCTGAAGGAATATCACCATGATAAAGGGCTTAGTCAGCAAGTACATTCAGTCCAGAGTCTCCTATGACTTCCCTGCTTACAGGGGATAGCTTTCTGAGATGCCTGCTTTTCTCTATCTTGTTCGGTGGTCTATTCCTTTATACATCTGCACCCTCAGTATATGTTTCCCACTTCCATTCTATCTCTAGATATAAGATTATAGAACTGTGATGGTAGATGATGATGGCCAGATTTTCCTGTCATAAAAATGTGTATCACCTATGAAGGAAATCGTTGTGTTCAGCATGGCAGAAGGGAGCCTCTGGGTGGAACAAATGGTTGAGAACTCCACTGTGAATGGTTTGAGTTCATCCTGAGGCACCTTGGGAGAAAGGCCTGGTGATCTGCTTCTAAAAGGACACAGCCATTGAAAACCCATGGAGTACAGTTCTAATCTGACACACATGGCATTGCCATGAGTTGAAGTCAACTCAATGGTAAATGGCAAAACTTATTAAACTCTTCAGATTTTGAATGCAATTCCACTAATAGTCTCCAGGATTCATATTCTGGTAGTGAATGAAAATCCCCTTGTAAAGAGATACATTTTATCTATCATTCATTAACTTATTTCCCTTGTATGGCATTAAGATGGACCCTTCTTATATGATATGTTGCTTTCCAATTGTTCTGGTTACCTAGTGCCATTCTGACAAGAAATATACCACAAATGGGATGGCCTTAACAAACAGGAGTTTATTCTTACAATTTGGAGTCTTTAAGTCCAAGTTCAAAGTGCCAGGCTCTAGGGGCTGGATGAAAGCCCCTCAACCTTGGGGTCCAGCTCCACCTCCTACTTCTGGCCCACTGGAGCTAGAGGTGTTTCTTCACTTAGACAGGTGCTGGCTGCTGAGGCTGAGAAGCCCCAAGGTTGACAAGTAAAGAGGCACAGTCCCGATGTTACCAAACCAAATGGCAGGCCATTAACTCAAATCCATTGTAAGTCCCAAGGTCGGCAGAGCATGGCAGGCTGCTGAACAATGACACGACTACATGCAGGGTCCAAGCATGCCATAGGCTAGAGACCATTCCCAAGGCTTCTTCTTATATACAGAAAGCAAACCACATCCTAAAGGCAGCTACTCAGCTGCTGTGGTAGATCCCACCATGGGGAGCACCAGTCTCATCATGGGGGATAACTACCACCATCTGCCCAGCCACTCAACCAGGCCCAGCCAAGTAGACACACAAACATAACCACCACACCAATTCAGTAGTGTTCTAATAGCCATCATTACAGTTCAGTTCATCCTAGTAACTTGGGAAATCAGTAGTTGGTTAAGTTATTCTTAACCCTGAAATGTTAAGAGTAAGTTTTGGAAAGTGGTTGAAGTCTAGATTGGAAGGAAGGAGAAAAATGCTTAACTTGATGGGTGCACATCAGGAGAGATGAATAAAGATCACAAATGTATGAGATTAATATTTTTCCTTTTGCCAAGAAAGCCATTTTACTCCTAATTAGAAGATTAAACCAAACCAAACCAAACCCACTGCCATTGAGTCAATTCCATCTCATAGCTACCTCCATTGGGTTCCTAAGGCTGTAAATCTTTACAGAAGTAGATTTCCTCATCTTCCTTCCACAGAATATCTGGTGGGTTTGAACCACTGACCCCCTAGTTAGCAGCCAACAGTCTTACCCACTATGACACCAGAGCCCCTTAACTAGATTGTTGTTATGTGCCGTTGCGTCGGCCCCGACTCATAGCGACCCCTCCTTGGATTGCCAAGGCAGTATCACTACGGAAGTAGATTGCCCAACATTCCTTCTGATTAACTAGATTAGACTCTCTTTAATTGCATTCTGACCAATGATTTTTTGGGGTCCATGAGGGCAAGTTACCATATATTTGAGACACTCATTTACTTACTGAAGCTTATATTGATGAAGCAGGAAATACATTTTAGTATACTCTTTTATTTCCTTACTTAACTGTCAAAATTCTATTTTCAGAATGAGTTGTATATGCAACAAAATAGAATTAATGTATTGTCTATTTACTAGACTTCACTCATCATGTTTATAGAGCAGAGTTAAAACGAAAGCAAATCAATCTTGGATTGTATGCTAAAGAGTTTGTTTACTAAAGTACTAACAAGGTTTATTATACTGTGCTGGTATTCATGGCATAGAGCACCAAAGACATCTTCATAACAATGCTTTAAGTGTGAGGTTTGAACCCTAGACAAGCCAACCAGGTTTATGAACTTCTCATCAGAGCCTTTAAATAACTGACAATAAGGTATTCTTACAAAGGTTCATCTCTACCTAATTTCAGGCAAAGAATTCTAAAAGCAGATAAGTTCTAATTTGGTTTCAGTACACAGTGATACAAAGTGAGAAAAGATGTCAGTGAGAATACTGTTTTGTTCCTTTGGTCTTGTACAACCTGAGGCTTAATTGACAACATGATGAATGTCCTTTAGGCCTGCATGCAGACACAGCAACATGAGGCAGTTCATTACTAGCACAATTCTCAGTATTTATATTTCAGTTTATTACCAGCACTCTCCTTGTGCTGGTAGAAGTTTATACTATACATTTTATAACTTCTACATGCAACAAATATCTATTAATGCCTAACGTGTGCAAAGCATTATGCCACGTTTATCTTAAGGCTGCAAAAAAGACTCAGATGGGAGTTTTGGACTGTGGGAGCTTACAGGATAATAGACCAATCTTGTTTGCAAATGACTGTAATATAGGCTAGAATGAAACGTGTCATAAGAGGAATTCAGATAATGCTGTAGGAGTTCTGCTTAGAATAATTCTTACCTTTCCTTGTCTTACCTCTTGTTTGACTCCTTCAAAATCAGTAAAGGACTGCAAAATCTTCACATCTTTTGTTTTTGCCTAGATATGAAAATAATGAATATTAATCATTCGGATGCCATGCTGGAAGCACTCACTCAACTAAGCCAGGAGATTTGGAAGACATCTTACCTGGCCAACTGACTGGAAAAGATCCATATTTGTACCCATTCCAAAGAAATGTGATCCCACAGAATGTGGAAATTATTGAAATCCCACACAAGTAGAATTTGCTGAAGGTAATTCAAAAACGGTGCGGCAGTATATTGACAGAGAACTTCCAGAAATGCAAGCTAGATTCAGAAGATGATGTGGGATGATAGATATCATTGCTGATGTCAGATGGATCTTGGCTGAAAGCAAAGAATATCAGAAAGATGTTTACCTGTGGTTTATTGACTATGCAAAAAACATTTGATTATGTGGACCATAAGAAATTATGGATAACTGTGAGAAGAATGAGAATTCCAGAACACTTGATTGTGCTCATCAGGAACTTGTACATAGATCAGGAGGCTGTTGTTTGAACAGAACAAGGGAATACTGCATGGTTTAAAATTGGGAAGGGAGTGCATCAGGGTTGTACCATTTCACTGTACTTAATCAACCTGTATTCTGAACAGATAATCTGAGAAGCTGGACTATATGAAGAACATGGCATGAGGATCAGAGAAAAACTCATTAACAACCTGCGATACGCAGATAATACAACTTTGTTTGGTGAAAGTGAGGATGACTTGAAGCACTTACTGATGAAGATTAAAGCCTTCAGTCTGCAGTACATTACATCTCAACATAAAGAAAACAAAAATCCTCACAACTGGACCAATAAGCAGTATCACAATAAATGGAGGAACAACTGAAGTTGTTAACGATTTCATATTACTTGGTTCAACAATCAACACCTTTGGGATGTCTTTGTAAAGACATCAGACAATGTATTGCACTGGGCAAATCTGCTGCAAAAACTGAAAACCAAACTCACTGCCATCGAGTTGTTTCCAACTCATGGTGACCCCCATTGGGTTTCTGAGGCTGTAAATCTTTATGGAAGTAGATTGCTCCATCTTCCATAGAGCGGCTGGTGGTTTGAACCACTGACTTTCCAGTTAGCAGTCAAGTGCCTTATCCACTACACCATCAGAAGTGCTGAAGAGCAAAGATGTCTTCTAAAGACTAAGGTGCACCTAACCCAAGCCATGATATTTTCAATCGACTCATATACTGTCAGAGCTGGACAATGAACAAGGAAGACCAAAGAAGAGTTGATGCTTTTGAGTTGTAGTGTTGATGGAGAATACTGAAAGTACCAAGGGCTGTCAAAAGAATGAAGAAATCTGTCCTGGAAGAAGTGCAGCTGGATTGCTCCTTGGAAGCAAAATGGCCAGACTTTGTCTGACCTACTTTGGTCATTTTGTCAGAGGGACCATTCCCTGGAGAAGGATACCATACTTGGTAAAGTGGAGGGTCAGCAAAGAAGGAGAAGGTCCTCAATGAGATGGATTGACACAATGACTACAAAGATGGGCTAAGGTATAGCAAGGATCATGAGGCTGGCACAGGCCTGGGCAGTGTTTCATTCTGTTGTACATAGGGTTGCTATGAGTTGGAGCTGACTTGACAGAACCTAACAGCAACAACAACAAATGTTAAAACTGGCAAAGTTGGAGAAGTTTCATTTATTTCTTCATTTAGTAGAAATTTATTGACTGCTTATTCAATTCCAGGCACTATAGAAGATATAGATGTCATAAGACATAATGCCCATCTCAAGAAGTTCACAGATTAATAAAGAGGCATCTCCATATTTTGTAAATATTTGCTGAATAAATGAATTAATTGCATTTTATTCCCTATTTTATTCCCTAAGTTGTACTAGCTGTGGTGACATAGTGCCTAAGGCATTTGACTGCTAACCAGAAGGTTGGAGGTTCAAACCCTCCAGCCACTCCTCTGAAGGAAGATTGGACCATCTACTTCTGTAGAGATACTGCCTCAGAAACCCAAGGAAGGGTCACTATGAGTGGGAAACGACTCGAGGGCAGTGAGTTTGGTTTTGGTTTTGGTACTTAGAGTAAAACACTCAAGGAATCTGAGGTTTGGAAAAGGCATGAGCAATTACATTAATGAGTCTTCCCTTCATTTACTTTTTAAAAAATGTAAGTATTTAATGTTTACTTCTTACTAAGTTTCTTATTGTTGATTTTATACTACTATTCTAGCTTTTGAAGTTTTTTTTTTTTACTCTATGCCAAATAGTGTATTAAATATCCTTTTTAACTGTTGAATACATTAAAAAAAAAAAAAAATTCAGCCAAGATCTTGAAATATATTAAATAATGAGACCAAAAACAAGAGATTTCCTCCCTCTAAGTTAACATCATTACCCTATTAATCAACACAACCTATTAATAAACACACTTCCATTCATTCAGCAAATATTTACTGAGCAAATAATCAAAATTGCTAACATTTATTTACACAGTGTTAGGATGAGCTGAATAAGGTTTTAGGCATTAAACAGTAATGAATACAATAGCTATAGCTTTTACATATCTTATAATCAATAACTACAGTAGATGTTGTTGTTCAAGCAGACAAAAATGCTATCCAACTGCTCTACTCTTCAGCATTCCTCAAACTTGTCATATCTTCTGCCAGTATTTTCTCATGCTGCTAACTGGGATAGACTCTTTTTTGTCATTTCTGCCTGTCAAGATCTTACACATTCAAAGGAGACCTCATAAATGTTACTGTCTCTATAAAGTCTTGCCCCTGCATCTGAAATCCATTAGCATGTGCACTACTTAAGTCATGCACATAACCCCCTGATTTCTACTGTCATTGTTTGTGAACCTCTCTTATTTCCTTATGAGCTCATACTCTCCTTTCAAACAGGGATCAGGCCTTTAGCCTCCTTGTAACAACCCATAACTTCGAGGACGAGGCATTGTATGACATAATTCCTTTAAAAAAAAATGTTTCAGGGAGTGTGACTATTGACCTTCTCTGTCCTGGAATAACAAAGATGTTTGGTAAAAGTAAAGGGATTGCTGCATGCATATAAATCCATATCTATAAAACACATAAAGAACACAGTTATGGATACTTCTTAGACATAACCAAACACTGCTCAAGTTTGATTTTCTGGATTTGAAAGCTTAGGACCATAATCTTGTGGGTCAACTGATCAATTGGTATAATAAAGTTTTTAAAGTTTATGTTGTACATCCTGGTGTGAGGAGTAATGTCTGGGGTCTTAAAAGCTTGTGAACAGTCACCCAAGATACAAGTACTGGTCTCTACTTACCTAGAGCAAAAGAGAATGAGGGAAACCTAAGATTTAGAAAATAAACTAATCTATAGGATGGTCTATTTAGAAATCAGAAGAACTAGATGTTGCCTGGCTACCATTACATATCATTCTGACCAAGGCTACAATAGATGGATCCTGACAGAATTGGAGAAAAATGTGGTACAGAACCTCAAATTCTTAAAAATCCAGACTTACTACATCAGCTGATATTAGAGGACTCCCCAAGACTATTGCTTTGATATACTCTCTAAACCTTGAATAGAGAATATCTCTTGAGGTCACCTGTTAGCTAAATAATGGATTGCCTCGCAAAATAAACAATATTACCATGATTACTTCACTTCTGCAAAAAAAATGTCTATACGAGACCAAATGGTGAACAATTACTTCCAAAGATGAGAAGGTAATGGGGCAGGACATCTAGATTACTGGAAATGGAACAACCAGAACAGAAAGAGAGGGAATGTTCACATATTGTGAAGAATGTAACTATGTCACAAACAGTTTGGGAAGAAATTGTTGAATGGGAAACTAATTTACTGTGAAAACTTTTACTGAAAATATTACTTCTGTAGTGATACTACCTGGGAAACCCAAGGAGGGGTTGCTATGAGTCGTGCCGACTTGACGGCAAATAACAACAACAACAACAAAAAAGAGTTAAATGGCTTGCGTTCCCTGATCAGTGTCCAAGCTCAGGAAAGCCTCAGAGTGACACTAGATCTTCTAAATACCTCCTTGACCCTAAAGACAAAAAACTTCCAAGAGCTTGTTTTGAAGATTCAACTTGGAGACAGTTTTAAACTTTGGACATACAATAGAACACAAGGAAATGTTTGATTAATAATGTGAATGGTCAATCTGTTCAGGAATTCATGAAATTATCAGATCTGAAAAACAAAATACAAGCTATTTCTCGTCTATTTATGTACTCTGTGAATTTTAGAATTCTGGGAAATAAGTCTAAATAAGCCCTAAATATCAATTAAGCTTGTAAAGAGCTCAAAGGTGCCTAACTAGATTAAATCTTTGCTGTGGAGTCAATTCTGATTCGTACCAACCCTATAGGACGGAGTACAACTGCTCCATAAGGCTTCCAAGGCTGTAAATCTTTACAGAAGCAGACTGCCATATCTTTCTCCAGTCAAGTGACTGTTGGGTTAGAACTGTCGACTTTTCAGTTAGCAGCCATGTGCTTTAACCACTGTGGCCCTCAAACTCCAACACGATTTCTGGATTAAATGAAAATACTTTTCTTAGATACTCTCCTTGTCAATGAGATAGCTGTGTGGTTAGCCAATATTTTCATTCCTTAAGGATTCATGGGAGCTCTGCTAGCATAGTGCCTAAGGCGCTTGACTGCTAACCAGAAGTCTGGAGGTTCAAACCCATCAGCCACTCCTCAGAAGGAAGATGGGGCAATCTACTTCCATAGTGATACTGCCTCGGAAACCCAAGGAGGGGTCGCTATGAGTCAGGTCCGACTCAATAGCACATAACAACAAACAACAACAAGGATTCATATGGAGCTCTGGTAGCATAGTGCCTAAGGCATTTGACTGCTAACCAGAAGGCTGGTGGTTCAAACCCACAAGCCACTCCTTGGAAGGAAGGTTGGGCATTCTACTACTTCCATAGTGATACTGCCTCGGAAACCCAAGGAGGGGGTCACTATGAGTTGGGTTTGACTAGATGACAGTAGTTTGGTTTTTTTTAAGGACTCGTATGACTGAGAATGTACCCTCCTCAGTCACCCAGGTTCACATTGGTTGAATCAGGTACTGTTTTCACATAGCTAATCCACTTCCATTAATATATCCAAGGCACAGACTTACAGTATTAGAAATACATCAAACCTTTTCTTTTAAAATAGACTCCACAGGGATAGAAGGGAGGGAAATAATGATGATCTGAATGCCCATTTCATACCTGGCACAGTGCTATGTGCTTTACATAGCTACAGGCCTGTGTGGTTGGAATTATCCCTATGTTACAGCTGAAGTAAAAAAAAAAAGTTGAGAAGAGTTAAGTCACTTGCCCAGGATTAGATTGTTAGTAAGCATCAGTGCTGGGACTCAACCCTACTTTTTGAAACTTACATAAGGTCCTCATTCTGATATAGCACAGCTGCATAATTGTTTATTAATGCATTGTTCATTAGTTATTTATGAAAATGTCCAGCTATCATGAGATGGATATCTCAGCTATCATGTTACTACTTTTAGGAGAGGAAGATTAACTCATTTCAAAGAACAAGTATTAACTTTACTTGAAGTTTTCCTGATATAGACTATAACCTTGTGAATCTATGAGGCTACATGAAGGAACAACAGTGGTACATTTGAAAAGTATCAAATAGTATTCTATCCATTTATCCCATCTCTTAACAAAAAAGTCACAATGGATTCTTTTCCTTCCTAAAATTCATTCCTTAATGGAAGAGACACTGCACACAACCCTAAAAGACTCTTGTACTGGCCTGTTCCTGACATTTCCGTCATGGATGACAATGGGATGTTTGTTCGTTTACAGTACATGCGCTTTTATCAGTTTATTTCAGAAGCAGAGGAATTTAAAATCTTTGTTCACTAACAGTTTGCTGAGTTTCCCTGCAAATAAGATGGTAATCATGTTTGTAAGTCTGAGTCAGTAATATACTTCTCTATAGATTATTGGTTTTTAAATCTCTTATCTTAGGTATCTGGCAGGGGATGTTCTGGTTTAATACATTTTCTAAAATGATGAGAAAATAATACACAGTACTAAAACTACATTAGCTTTTCTGATAAAATATGAATAGAGGGCTGGTTAAATTTTCTCTTTTCCCTATAAGACTTTTTCTTCCCCCAATATGTGCCTATATTCAGCCTTAGTTCTCCACATCTGCTAAACTCAGTTTACCCCTTCTGATCCTCTTCTCTTACCTGTCCCTCCCCTTCCTACCCTTTACCCAGTCTATTGACCTCTTTCTTTTCTTAGTCATGGCTCCATAGGGATTGGCTTCAGTGTTTCCTCCTCAGTTGCTATTCAGTGATGTCCAGGCACAAACTTCCCAAACTGTTGCCCCTTCTCACATTTTTCCAATCTTCCTCCAGATTCATCACCAAGCATTTTTAAGAGAAAGCTATACTTTCTCTATCCTTTGTAAACCACTATTTTTTTTTTTTCAGCAGTTGTTGTTTGACACTTGTTCATTCAACTGAAATTGTTTTCTCAAAAGCTATCATGTCATCCCTCATCACAAAACCAGACCACAACTTCTAGTTCCAATAGCATCTGTTGTTTCTGGGCATCCTCTCCTTTAAACTCTTCCTCTCTTGGCTCCTGACACTATAGTAACCTTGGTAGACATATTTTTAGTGTTACCTAACACATGAGTAGAAATTGGGTATTCCAAAAGTGAAATGATTCAGTCAGCCTCAAAGAGAGGTAGGCCAGAATATGAAGATTCAAGTTCTTATGATTAGTGAATTCAGTATTTTATCACATATTATGTTTACAAAGAAGTAGGAAGGAAAAGCCAGAATCTTCCATCCATATTGCTAATTTAAAAATGATTTTCTTTTCTTTTTAAACAGTTAAAGGATTTTGATAAATGTTTGATGTGTCTTGGGATTAGACTTAATAGTAAAAGAAAATATTTAAGTGTTTCTATTTAGTAACATTGATTTCCATTTTGTGTGCTTATTGTAAGAGTAAATGTTGGACTAGGGCAAATTATGATAACTTTTTAACCACAGTCAAACACCTTGAGGTAGTGAATCACTAGGCCCATAGGCTCAGGACCATGGTCATGGGAGACATCAAGCTCAATTGGTATAACATACTACACAAAAGCATTGTTCTACATCCTATTTTGGTGTGTAGCACCTGGGGTTTTACAAGTTTGTGAGAGGCCATCTAAGGCGCAACATCTGGAGCAAAGAAGAATAAAGAAAATCAAAGACACATGGCAATAGTTAGTCCAAGGGACTAGTGGACCATGTGAACCTCAGCCTACATTACCCTGAGACCAGAACTAGATGGTGACTTGTTACCAATGTCAACCACTTGGAAAGATATCAAAATAGGAGATCCTGGATAGAGTGGGCGAAAAATGTGGAACAAAACACACAATTAAAAAAAAAAAAAAAAAGACCAGATTTACTGGTCTGATAGAGACTGGTGGAACCCCCAGGACTATGCCCCCTAGTTAACCTTTAGGCCTGGAATTGAACTCACGCCCATGGATTCCAAGGGAATGTTGTTGTTAGGTGCCGTTGAGTAATCTCCGACTCATAGCAACCCTATGTACAGCAGAACGAAACTCTGCCCAGTACTGTGCTCCATAATCCTTGCTATATCCAGCGGAATAGACAGACATATAAGGTAAACATTTATACAAGGTACGCTTCTTGAAACAATCAACCATGGGAGATCAGAAAGGCAGGGAGGTATTTGTAAAGGGAGATAGCTAAGAGGGTAGGAATGCATAGGAAAGAAGGACACAGGGAAAAGGTAATCACAGGAAGGAAGTTGAAAGAGAGCTGATACATTATGGGGATTGTAATCAATGCCACAAAACAAAATTTGTATGAACTGTTGAATGGAAAATGAATTTGCTCTGTAAACTTTTACCCAAATCACAATAAAATAAAAATCAAACAAAAAAAGTAAATGTTGGACACAATTTGTTAAAAGAATTTTATGAATATTTGATGACACCTGCTTGGTTAAAGACAATGTACCCTGGATTTTTTTTTTTTTTTTTTAATAATTATGGAATGGTGTCCTTCCTATTCTGATTTAATCAGAGGTATTATTAACTTTAGATACTTCTAGAGTTATATCTGAGTATCTCTGGTGATGTAGTGACTTAGGCATTTGATTGCTAACCAAAAGTTTGGTGGTTTGAACCCACCAGCTACTCTGTAGAAGAAAGATAAGGCAATCTGCTTCCATAAAGATTTACTTTATGCCCAATGTTCCTTCCGAGGATTGGCTGGTGGGTTTGCACCACCAGCCTTCTGGTAGCCTTGGAAACCCAATGGTGTTGCTAGGAGTTGGAATTGACTTGATGGCAGTAAGTTTGGTTTTGGTATCAAAGGATATTGTACAAGGGAAGGTATTTCTGCATAGTGAGAGCTCTCAGCTGCACAAAAAGTGTGTTTGATAATCCATTGTACAGTCTAATACTAAAACAACACGGTTTCCTGTGATTCGATTAATTTTTCTGGGTTCTTGTTTTCTCTTTCAGCAAATGAAGATTAATTTGCTGAAAGACAAGGGGGTCAGCAGGGGCAAACTGAGCTTAGCAAATGTGGGGGGTTAAGGGTGAATGAAGGCACCTATTTGAGAAGAAAGAATCATGTGGGGAAAACAAATTTTGACCAATCCTATATTCAGATTTTCATACCATTGCTTTGGCTCTTCAAAGTCAGATTGTTGTTGTTATGTGCCATCAAGTCGGCCCGACTCATAGCGACCCCTCCTTGGGTTTCTGAGGCAGTATCACTATGGAAGTAGATTGCTCAACCTTCCTTCCGAAGACTGGCTGGTAGGTTTGAACTGCCAGCCTTCTGGTTAGCAGTCAAGTGCCAAATGGGACCTGGAAAATCTCTGTATTTCCATTGCATTCCCCACCCCCAAGCCATTTCCCATAATAGGTAGTTAAGTGTAGTCTTAGTTTGTTCGTACTTCTGTAACAGAAATGCCACAAGTGGGTGGCATTAGTGACCGGAAATTTATTTTCCCACAGTTTAGGACACTGGAAGTCTGAATTCAAGGCACTAGCTCTAGGAGCAGACTCCCTGTAGGTTCTGGGGAAAATCTTTGTCTCAGCTTTTCTAGCCTGGGTGTTCCTTGGCCATCACCACGTGGAATCCATCTCCCCCATTTATGATTTCTTATATTTGTGCTTAATGCACTCTTTTTATATTTCAAGGGTGATTAGCTTTAACAGGAGGTCAGGTGGCATAGCACCTAAGGCCTTTGACTGCTAACCAGCCACTTCTCTGAAGGAAGATTGGGCAATCTACTTCCATAGTGATACTGCCTCAGAAACCCAAGGGGGGATTATTATGAGTCAGAATCAACTTGATGGCAGTGAGTTTAGTTTGATTATGTTAGCTATAAGACACATCCTACACTGAAATTGCCTCACTGACATAACAAAAAAGTCCTGTTCCCAAACAAGATTACATCTACACGTATGGGGTTAGTATCCTAACACATATTTTGCAGGGACACAATTCATCCCATAACATGTGTCAAGACTTGGACAACAGGCTTGCTTAGTTCCTTTTCTAGTTCATTGCCTAGAAATACAAGTAGCACCCACTAGCAAAACTGTGCCTAGGAAAAGCAAGTGTTTGTTAGCCTTTCATGGTTATTCAGGCGCTCTGGTGGTATAGTGCCCAAGGTATTTGACTGCTAACCAGAAGGCTGGTGGTTCAAACCCACTAGCCACTCCTCAGAAGAAAGATTGGGCAATTGAGATACTACCTTGGAAACCCAAGGAGGAGTCGCTGTGAGTGGGAAATGACTTGATGACAGTGAGTTTTTTTTTTTTTTTTTTTTTGGTCTCAGGGTTATTCACGAACAAGGCTTGGATGATCTTGTCCTTGCAGGGCAATAAATAGAACTTGTAGGCCCCAAGTTTGAAAGAGCATCAGAAGGAGCTTTGATATATAGGATTGCAAGGATGAAAGAGCACAATGAAAAACATTCTTGAGTTTAGCTTGTGGTATAGGCTCAATATATATATTGTTATGACTATCAAATTATGGGTTCTCTAAAAGATTCTATACCAATGCCAGCATCCACATTAAAGACAAGGATGTGTGTGGTGATGTCCATAACTGTGGAAACATTCATAATACCAAAGACATATCAAGAACAATTTAGAATAAAGCAGCACTTTTGTGCAACAAAATAGTTATGTGGAGGAGAATTAGATCAAGAAAAGGCTGTATGGTGAGCATTTGGTTGAAAAAATAGAAGTCTGGACCTAATGACTGTGGTGATTGCCTTTCAAACCTATTAGATGTGTCATTTAACCAGACAACATATGCTTATTATTTATTTATTTATTTAGTTTTTGCATGAAAAGCAATTGCCATATGTTCAATAATTATTGAATTGTGACTAGCAGGTGTGCCATACAATAATAATAATGATGAAAATAATAGTATCTGCAGCTTCGAATCTCTCTCCACAAGCAAAGGTGAAGGGGGAAAAACAATGATTATTATTTGGTGTGTTTAATGTAAATATTCATCCTAGGTAATTTACAGCAAAGATTTATATACTTTCTTTTTTTTTTTGGTTTCATTTAGGTAATTGTCTCAGAGTTCCATTTTATTTTGCCTGCATAAACCTAAAGATACTTCTAATCATTTTAATGGTTGCATTCCTGCATATTTGTGATGGGTCCTCAAAAACTTTCAAAATGTTTTCACATGTTATATTACTTGATCCTCCTAACAACTGTGCTGAGGTAGGTAAGGGAGAAATTGTTCCCTGTTCCTACTTAACAAACTGAGATTCAGAGGGGTTAAATGACTCATTCTACCCCACAAAAAGATAGAAATCTGTTGAATTTTCTCAGATAAATCCATCAACTTCAGTGATATTAAAGTGACCACACTAATATAATGTTACATAGGTGTCATTGTCAATGTTATTCAGTTGGAAACATACCATGTATGGGGATGGAGGATGAGAAGAAGAAAGCACAGACTGATGAAATAAGGGCTGTACTACTGAAAGAACACACAAATCTGTGCACCTGTTAGGATCCACAGCATCTCTCCCTCCCTGCAGCTTGTCACTTCAGTGTTGAGTGGGTTATACTTTGAGGGAAGACTAATGCTATCTCGATCATAGAAGGGTCTCATTGGTCTGACACAGATTTGTGTACATACTTAATATCTTGTCCTGTATATGCTGATGAGAGCATACATATATTTTTATAGTGGGAGCAGTGTTCAAAACTGATAACCATCTTTTTTAATTGAAATAAATCTTTCCCCTCGATGGAAGCCTCACTCTCTGCCTGTCAGTTTGCCATACTGTGGTGGATTGCATGTTGCTGTGATGCTGGAATCTATGCCACCAGTATTTCAAATACCAGCAGCATCACCTGTGATGGACAGGTTTCTATGGTGTTCCACACTGAAACCAGATTAAGAAGAAAGTCCTGGCCATCTACTTTAGAAGATTAGTGAAAAAAACCCTATGTATCACAACAGAACATTGTCCAATTTGCTTACTTTGGATATGTCATTGGAAGGGATGAGTCCCTACAGAAGGATGTCACATTTAATAAAGTAGATGGCCAATAAAGGTGTGGGAGACAATGCACTCAAACGTGCAAGGGATAGGATGATGCAGGGCTGGGCAGTGTTTCATTTGGTTGCTCATAAGGTCAATATGAGTTGCAATTAACCTTTTGGCAGCTATCTATCTGGGTGAAATTTAAATCAGTTATATGTAGTTAAAAACAACAATAAAAAAAGGTAAAAACCAAAACAACAAAAACCAAAACAAACCCACTGCCGTCAAGTTGATTCCAACTCATAGAGACCCCCATTGGGTTTCTGATGTGGTAAATCTTTATGGGAGTAGGTTGCCCAGTCTTGCTTCCAAGGAGTGGCTGATGGGTTGAACCATCAACCTTCTAGTTAGCAGTCAGATGCCTTAGGCAATGTGCTTACTAAAGCTCCTTAAAACTTTCCTCCAATTCTTCCAGGAAAACATACTTCCTGTATAGTGACCATTGCAACTGTTATAATTTAGCCAGCTGTGATTAGAGTCTTCTGTGAATCTGAAGATGTGATGGAAGACAGGAGGCAAGGCAAACCCTAGAAACTTGAAATGAAGAAATTGAGATCCATAAGCCTCTTTCCTTACTCTTCCATTGAAGGAAAAATGCTTTTTCCAAGTCATCCTGTAAAAATGTTTAGACCCACTATGATCTATTGTGATTATGCAACATGGTCTGTTACTTCATCTTCTTCTGTTATCAATTTGCTAATCATTTTAGGTGATACAATTCACCTTCAAGATGTCTGGATGAAAAATCTGACAATTCACCTCACCACTTGAAGAAAAAAAAGTGAGGTGACCTTGTTTCATAAAGGTGTGAACCAGCATGATAGAATTCTGTTCTCAGTTTGGTATTTCTAAAGCCAAGTAGGGTACATGTGACCACTATGTATAATGTCATGCTGCAATTGTTTCATCTTTTGCCAGGTTTTGGAATGTAAACAGTGTTGAAATTGAAATCTTGGAGGAGAAAAGACCATTGGAAGTATTATTTTTTAAAATGTGGATTTTAAAAGGCAAATGTCTCTATGAGAAGTAGAAAATATCTCTTTTCTATTATAAGATACTTTTAAAGCATTAACCTTAACCTTCTGTGTGTAGAAGGAAAAGTTGGGAGTGAGGAAATATTTTTTATTTGTCTGTATACATGTTTATTCTTAAACCATATGAAATTTGCCATTGTTGTGCCTAGATTATGAAGGAGTTGTTCGGTGCGAGGAATTTGCTAACACACGACAATGCAAAAGCAAAAGGCAAGTTTATTAGCTAGCTCGAGTTAGGGTCCCTGCTCTCACCAATTCAGTGGCTTGAGCAAAAAACCTCGTGCTCTTTCATTATCACATTTTTATAGAAAAAAATATAGGGTGGAACAGATAATTGGTTTTTAGGACAGGGGTTTGGGAAGTTTGGGGGTGGGTTGGAATCCCCCAGTTTCAAAGGTGAGTGAGAGATTTTTTGGGGCCGGGCAGATCTCTTTGATATGTGCAAACTCTGTGCAAAATCCGGGGAGGTAAGAGCTGTCGGAGCCTTCAAAGGTGGGCGAGAGACTTTTTGGGGCCATGCAGATCTCTGATAAAGGCTCTGAGGCATGAGACGTGTTAATCTCTATACTAGAGGCATTAGGACTCAGCATGGGACATGTTAATCTCCATACTAAAGGCTTCTGGTTAAAAGATCTCTCAGGCCTCACATTTCCCCCCCCCCTTTTTTATGCAAATGAGGAATCATTCTCTTGTATTGCAGGAGATAAAGACTGATATTGTTGCCTCAAGACCATGAGTTGTACAGTATTAACCCAATCTTTTACAAATGACATAAGCTTATTTATAATGCAGGGACCAAAAGTTAATATAATTATAAGGACTATGAAGGGTCCTAAGAGAGTAGATATCAAAGTAGTTAACCACGGGGAGCTATTAAACCAAGACTCAAACAATCCTTCCTGAGCTTCACGTTCCTTTTTTGTTAGGGCAAGTCCCTCTCATACCTTGGCCATGGATTCCCGGACCACTCCTGTATGGTCGTCATAGTAGCAGCACTCTTCTTTTAGAGAAGTGCATAATCCTCCTTTTTGGAGAAGTATAAGATCTAACCCCCATCGGTTTTGTAGCACAACCTCTGATAGCAAGGTCAGGGATTTCTCTAAGTTTGAGATAGAGGCTTCTATCCTTTCAAGGTTTTCATCTATAGCTGCCCTCAGGGAATGCATGCTTTGATTTTGTACTGTTAAAGAAGCTGTTCCTAGACCGGTCCCTGCTAAGCTAACCAAAGTAGCTAGAGTAAGGGCTATAGTGAGTGGCTCCCTTTTTTCTCTGTTGGTTCCGCCCCATTGTACATACATCTCTCTTCTTCTGGGTGGTAAAGAATTTGGGGCAGAACAGTCATCACTATACAATGATCTGAGGACACATTAAGTACTTTCAAGTTTAAACAGGGTAAAAGTCCAGCTTTCGAGCAAAGCTACCAACCCCCTTCCCTGGGAATAATCCAATTAAAGGATGGGTTTATTTCAGTATATGAGGTGCAACGTTCTTGGGTGATGGGGGGCTTCCCCATGCATAAGCTCTTTCCCGTTACATGTATAGTAATGCCTATCTTACGGTTTTTCCAAGAGCAATTCTTTGGGTTCAGGTTATGAGAATAGCTGAAAGAGGTGTTAATGCCTATTGCTTCATAAAACGGAGGTTTTGCATTGTAACAGAGCCAATAGGTTTGAGTCAGGTTAGGACTAGTACGGTTAAGTGTTTGGTAGGCTGCTAGCATTAAATTCCAAAGAGGGTCTGTAACATCAGGAGTTACAGTGCTCGGTTCTTTCACCGATTTTCTTGTAGGGGGTAGGGTTCCTTTTTCCAGGGAGTTTAACACTTCATTTGGACCCACTGACCCGGTATCTAAG
>NW_006921682.1:5075415-5075984 GCF_000298275.1 Orycteropus afer afer | reverse complement strand
GATATTTGTATCCATATTTACCTGGTTTAACTTCAGTGAAATCTATTTCCCAATGACGGCAAGGCTCCCTCCCCCTCCTCCTTGTACCTGCGTGTCTGTTCTTCCTCTTTTCTATTTTCATGACCTGAGAGGCCCGGCACTGGTCCATCACACTCTGAGCTGTTTGTTTCTGATGGGGTATACGGATCTTCTCTTTATTCAATAATTCCAACATTTTCCGTTCTCCTAAGTGAGTCACTTGGTGGAGGTGTGTGAGAAGGTGCCATCCCAATCCGTTTAGAAGAATTAGTTTTCTTTTTGAGTTCATATACTATCCATTCCGATCCTTTTCTATCTGTGGTGATTTCTCAGCTCACCATATGTTTTCTCCAGAATAGTTGGGAATAGGAGGCAGGGGTTCCAGTTCTGGGCAGGGTAAGTTAGTTATTAAAGCTCGTACCGTTTGGAGGGCAGCTCTCTTAGCTGCCTGGTCCACTGCTCGGTTGCCTCTTGCTTCAAGGGAGTGTCCTCTCTGATGTCCCGGGGTGTGGACCACCACTACCATTCACGGCCGGGTCACAGCTGATAAC
>NW_006921682.1:5072278-5074259 GCF_000298275.1 Orycteropus afer afer | reverse complement strand
ACATATTGTAGCAAAGTTATTTGCGGGTTTTGACCCCTGTACTCATGCAAGTCGTCACTCAAGGCTTCGTTAAACAAAGTGGGCGAGTGCCTGAACGCTTGGACCAATCTTGTCCAGGTCAGCTGGCCGAGGATTTTATCCGTCTCGTCAACCCATTCGAAGGCAAAAATGTCTTGGCTCTGTGGGGCTAGGGGCAGATTGAAGAAAGCATCCTTCAAATCCAGGGTAGTATACCACACATGATCTGGGGGAAGATTGCTGAGCAGCGTATAAGGGTTAGGGACTTTGGGGTGTATGTCTTCAACTTGGCAATTTACCTCTCTCAGATCCTGCACCGGTCGGTACTCCCCCCAGTTTCTTTACTGGGAGGAGAGGTGTATTCCATGCAGACCGGCACCTCTTTAGTACCCCCTCCTGTAACAGCCACTGGATATGGGGCTGTATGCCTTCCCAGGCTTCCCTGGGCATGGGATACTATCGGACTCTTACTGGTGTGGCAGAGGGTTTTAAGTTCACAATAATGGGTGGTCGTTGTTTTGCCAACCCAATTCCTCCAGTTTCTGCCCAGGCTTGGGGAAACTCTTCTAGCCATGGAGCCATATCCGTTAAGCCTGCACATTGGTCTTCCACACCTTTACACAAATGGTATTCGTCTTGTAAGGCGACTGTCAGGACCTGTAGAGGGGAGCCTTCCTCATCGGTAACCCGGACACCGTCTTTGTGAAAGAATATATGGGCTTGGGCTTTGGATAATAAGTCTCTTCCTAAGAGCGGTGCAGGACAATCAGGTACAATTAAGAATGAATGGGACACTTGCTTAGTTCCCAGATTCACCTCTTGCTGCGTTGTCCAATGATACCGCTTTGCCCCTGTTGCTCCCTGGACCAGGCTAGTTTTTGAAGAGATCTTTCCCTCCTTCCTATTTAGGATGGAGTACTGAGCTCCTATATCCACCAGGAACTCTACTGGCTTCCCCTTCACCTTCAGGGTTACCCAAGACTCAGGGAGGGGTTCTGAGTCCCGTCTCCCCTAGTCGCTGTCCTCGCCTGCCACCAATGTCCTAACAGGAGCAGGCTTTTCATATATTTTTTTGTTCTCTTTCTTTGGGCATTCATTCTTCCAGTGTCCAGTCCCCTTGCAAAATGCACATTGGTTCAGGGCCAGGGGTGGGTCTCGGCGGGGCCTGTCATGATGGTCTAGTCTCCTTCCTCTCCCTCTCACTATGTCTCCCCGAGCTCCGGCAAAGAAAATCTTTGCTAACTCCTTCTGATTTTGTTTATTCTCCTTAGCTTGGAATTCCCTTTCCTCCCTCCGTATTCTCTCCTCCCTTTCTTCTGGAGTTTCTCTAGTATTAAACACCCTTTCTGCTACTTTCATTAAATCCTGTAGGGTCTGCTCACCTAGTCTGTCTATCTTTTGAAGCTTTCTTCTGATATCAGGGGCTGCTTGGTTTACAAAAGATAGGTCCACTGCTGCTCTATTCTCATCGGCTAGCGGATCCATGGGAGTATACAGCCTAAACGCGTCCATCAATCTCTCTAGATATGCTGCAGGGCTCTCTGTCGGCTCCTGCCTGACTAAGTTTACCTTGGCCAAATTAGTCGGCTTCCTCGCCGCTCCTTGGAGACCGGCCATTAGAATCTGGCGGTACTTTTGGAGACACTCCTTACCTTCTTGTGTTCAAAGTCCCAACCGGGATGAGATAATGGGAACCCTGCATCAATTAAATTCTGAAGCGTTGTAGGTTGTCCATTATCTCCAGGCACATGTTTCCTGGCCTCAGTCAACTTCCTTTCTTTTTCTTCAATGGTGAACAAAACCTGCAATAGCTGCTGACAATCATCCCAAATGGGGTTATGAGTAAACAATATAGAATCTAACAAATTAATTAGGCTTTGGGGGTTTTCAGAAAAGGGGGCGTTTTGCGCTTTCCAGTTATACAGGTCTGATGTTGAAAACGGCCAGTACTGCCAGGTTCTGC
>NW_006921682.1:5054344-5072125 GCF_000298275.1 Orycteropus afer afer | reverse complement strand
GAGGCTGGGCCTGTAATGACGGGCGGCGCACTTGGAGCATTCGCTCCATTCCCTCCCAACACTTGTGGAACCTGGAGAGGGTGGGGAGGTGGCGGAGGGGCATAGGGAGGTGGAGACATGCTGCTTTCTAGATCCATCAGATCGAGGTCAACCTGAGAATCAGGAAAAACCAGTGGAACAGCTGCTCGGGACCCAGGTCATCTCGGCTTCTCCTTTTCGCTAGTCCCGAATGAGGATGTTAATACCTTAACAGAGAGGTTGGGAAGAAAAGGTTTTAGCCATGGGGGTGGGTTAGTCACTGTATTTTGCCACACTAAAATGTAAGGAAATTGGTCCGGGCACCCACGGGGGCCTGGCACTTGGACTCGGTCGAAAACGGCTACGCTCACCTTTCCATCCAGTGAGCCTTCCGGCGGCCATCCCACTTCAAGAGAGGGCCATTCTGAAGAGCAAAAAGTTATTAGTTTATTTTTCTTAATTATCACAGACAAATTAGATGCTCTGGTTTTAAGCTCTGAAAAATGTTCAACCATCAGGGACAGAGGGGTAGTCTGTTTCTGTCCCATTTCAACCTCCTTCAAGGAAACACAGAACAAATAAAAGACAGTGGCCACACAACAAGAGACACCAGAACAAACAGCACAAATATCCAACACCCAGAAGAGATCTTGTTCCAGCACCACAGATTGGCGGGGCCTCTCCCCTCCCCTGAAGTGGGCTGCTCTTACCCAGAAAAAGCGCCCACAGCCTGCCTGTGAGTGGAGAAAGGGCTCTTTTCCCCACTCATTCAGTGCGTCCGCTGATTTCCAGTCTTTCCTGATGGACTAGTGCCCCCACGCAAAGGGCGTATCTAGTCCTGCCGGCCTTTCCTGAAACTTTCCTACTATTGCAGACAGCTTCACTCGCTCCGAATCCTCCTTTCCTGGACCATGCACCAAATGTTGTGCCCAGGTTATGAAGCAATTGTTCGGCGTGAGGAATTTGCTAACACAGGGCAATGCAAAAGCAAAAGGGAAGTTTATTAGCTAGCTCGAGTTAAGGTCCCTGCTCTCACCAATTCGATGGCTTGAGCAAAAGACCTCGTGCTCTTTCATTATCACATTTTTATAGAAAAAAAATATAGGGTGGAGTAGATAATTGATTTTTAGGACAGGGGTTTGGGAAGTTGGGGGGCGGATTGGAATCCACCAGTTTCAAAGGTGAGTGATAGATTTTTCAGGGCCGGGTGGATCTCTTTGATATGTGCAAACTCCGTGCGAAATCCGGGGAGGTAAGAGCTGTCGGAGCCTTCAAAGGTGGGCAAGAGACTTTTGGGGGCCATGCAGATCTCTGATAAAGGCTCTGAGGCGTGGGATGTGTTAATCTCTATACGAGAGGCATTAGGACTCAGCATGGGATGTGTTAATCTCCATACTAAAGGCTTCTGGTTAAAAGATCTCTCAGGCCTCACACCATGACTTCTTTCAAACTGCAAATTATCAGTAAAATTCAGATTAAATAATTATTGCAAAGAAAAGGAAGATATACAAATATCCCATCTAACATCATGGAGACATTCTATACAATCTGACACTAGGTTTGTGGCAGAGTATCTAACATACAACCTATATTCTTTTATTGTTGTACTTTCTCTTGTAAAATTTGCTGTGAGACAAAAATCCATTGGTTTTTAACTTAACTTGATTTGAGTGACTAAATGACATACCTAATTACATGTTAGCCTTACCATGACTTTTTAATGACTTTTCCATTTAATTTAGTTTTGGAAATTGATTCGCCCTTTAAAAAATATCAGCATTTAAAGTAATTTTCCTTTTTTTTTTTTTTTTGCCTGTGTTATAACTGAATTTGCTTTCTAAGAAAATCATTTTAAATATGCAGCCTTTCCAAAGATGTGAAAAGTGCTGTGTCAGCTGGAAATGGCAACTCTGATAACAAGAACATGCATGTGGCCTAGGGTGAAACTAAGACAGAAAGATTCCATTGAAAGCCAACTTTGTTGCCTTAGTTTTGCAGGCATTGATGGGAAATTTGTCCTGATTTTTGGTCTGAGTTGTCACTGAGTGGTACAAGCAGTTTGCAATCAACCACTAACCAAAAGTTTGGCAATTCAACCTCACCAGTGGCACCGTGGAAGAAAGTCCACAAGCATCATCCTGAGTCCTATTTGCTACAGGGTTGTCAACTACATCTTCAGAGTTGCTACTTTGCTATTTTCTCTGCAGCACCTACCTGCTTATTTCCTCCTGGCAGCTCCTCTGTCAGCTCCAGCTATAGTGCTGAGGGTCCAGTAGTGTTTGGTAAAGCTAGAAGGTAAGGTTCCAGATTTCATTGTTACTTTCCATCTCCTCATTGGTTTCCATTCTTTCAATCTTCTAATAAGCATATTCATACCACTCAATGTCTCTGGTCTGCAAAACAACAGCAGTAACACTGAAATAGGCACTCACATTAGCAAATTAAAGCAGAGATATGAAGGCTTTGTTATGTTTAATATGGTAAATATACTGTAACCATTTAATATTCAGATACTTTTGTTTAAATTTATTAGTATAGTTGCTTAAGTCCTCATTTTAGCTTTGCTACAGCCAAACTACATGTTGTTATTGTTGTTGTTGTTGTTGTTATGTGCCGTTGAGTTGCATCTGACTCATAGCAACCCCACATTGGGTTTCTGAGGCAGTATCACTAAGGAAGTAGATTGCCAACCTTCCTTCCGAGGAGTGGCTGGTGAGTTTGAACCTCCAGCCTTCTGGTTAGTAGTCAACTGCCTTAGGCACTACACTACCAGAGCTCCTGCCAAACTACATAATGATTTAAAAAATGCAGTAGTACAGTTTATCAAAGTTCCTAATTTCTTGGAAACTAGAAACACTGAACATTCTCATAGTTATATTATTAATTCTATGAAAACCAAAAGCCAAACTAAACTCACTGCCATAGAGTCGATTTCTATGAAAGACATTAGCAAATATTTGTTCATGCCTCCCTTTCTCCATTTATGAAATGGGAACATAATTCTGATAGATTTTCCTGAAAGTAACAATATGTATATTTATTTGATGTCACTTACCAAGTCATGCATCTACTAAGTTGCTGTGGCTCCAACCAGTCCTGACCTTTGAGACCACTGCCTCTGTGTTCAACTGTTACTGATAGACATATCGACCCAAGGAGGGTAATTAAAAACACCTGTAGGTTTTTAATCTTATGTGATTAATGATTTGCATCCAACCTTAAGCAGCTACTTTCACTACTTAGAAATTACAAAATTCTCCACCTCCATGCCTGTGCACCAACTCTCAGAGAGTCTTTCTTTTCCTGTTTCTTCTTTACCTGATTTAACCCAAGGTTCAGATCTTCCATCACATCTTTGGGAAAGAAGTTATAGGCACATATCTCCTTCCCCTCCTCTATAATATTACCTCTTTCCCAGACTAGTTTAGGTATTGTAACAGGCTGCCTCCTAGATTCACGGGTATACTCAAATCAGAGTAATCAGTACTCTCTATTCTAATAAACTTAACTGAGTTCATAAATGTACTGTAAATGTCTTGAATGCAAGCATTTATCTTTTTACTGGTCTGATAGAGACTGGTGGAACCCTTGAGACTATGGTCCTTAAACACCCTTAAAGCCTAGAACTGAACTTACATCTATTACTCAGCTTTCAGCCAAACAATAGTCAGGCCTATAAAATGAACAGTAACACCAGGGAGGTATGCATTCTTTAGAATAATCAAACATAAGTGACAAAAAGGGCAGCATTTGCCCAGGGATGAAGCTCGACAGGCAGAAAGGGAGAAGAAAGAAGGACAGATGGAAATGGTCAACACAGGTGAGAAGTGACAAGAGTGCTGTTACATTCTGGGGATTGCAATCAATATCACAAAATGAAATGTATATGAAATGTTGAGTGGAAAACCAATTTTTTTTCTGTAAAGGTCATCCAATTCATAATACAAAGTTATGAAAAAAATGTCATTCATTTATCTTGAGATTTTCAACATTCAGCATATATTGAATGAATGGATTCTAAATAAAAACCCTATGCCTGGTAATGTGGACATGGAAATAAAATTAATTTTTAATTAATTAATAAAATTAATTTGTCATGACTGTGAAGGCTCTTTAATATTATCTAGCCCAAACTATCAATTTACAGTTGAGAAAACTGAAGACCAGAGTATATGTTCATTCATGTCTATTTGTTCATTGTTAATTTACTGATTCATGTGTTTATTCAATGAGACATTGTGTCTGGCACTGTGCTAGCCACTTCATATACAATGCTGAGTAAAACAGAATAAAAGCCCAGATCCTTCCATCATGGAGCCCACAGCTTAGTGCAGTAAAGTAACAGGGATCCAATAATCACACAAGACCTGTATACTCATCACCTGTGCTACATGGAAGCTATGGGAGCCCACTGACATAGGAATCTGACCTAAATGGAGGAGTCAGAAAGACTTCTCTCAAATAACCCATGTTTGAACTGAAATCTGAAGCACTTGCAGAACTAACAGGCACAGTGATGGGGTGAAGTATTCCAGGCTGAGGGTCAGTGTAGGAGGCAAGAACAGCTGCAGAAGAATGAGTAACACACTGAGAGTAGAGCACAAGATGAGAGTTAAAGGTGGCCAGGGGACAATTCGTGTTTGACCTGTAGCTCATGTTAAATATTTTAATTATTAAGGAAGAGCGCTAGGAAGCCACTGAAACGTATGAGAACCAGAGGCACAGGGAAGTGGCACGACCACATTTGCATTCTGAAAAAAATTTCTGCTGCAGTAAAGAGAAGAAGTTGGAGGATTGGACAGAGCAACTGCATGGTGGATCAATTAAGAATTTGCAGATGTGAATGCCAGACATTTGGGCAACTTGGAGAACAGAGAACACTAAAGGCATTTCTGTCTTGTCTTACTTTTTTTTACTAATGAGATATTCATTTCCACCTTCTCAAGGAAGCCCTTAATCTACTTGCACTTCTTGTTTGCTCAGCTTTAGCGTTTCCCATTTCCTAGATAAGGGGACACAGGCTAATGAACATTCCTTTTTAATGGCCGAAAAGTTTTCAGTTCCCTAGGGCTCCATCACTCCTGAGCCCATTGCTCGCAGTGAGGAGTCCATGATGTAATCACCAGTGATTTAAACACTGTGAAGACAGACAGCATCATTACAAAGAGTAAAAGGAGACCCTAGGAGTGACTGTGAATGAATAAGTGGCTGAAGGCACTATTTACTGAGAACTAATGACTGCAGCCCAGGAGCAATCAACCCCTGGGAGTAAAACAGCAGTGCCCTCATGCTGAGGGGCTCTGCAGTGAAGCAAGTCACGGTTAGCTGCCTTAGTTATGGTATCGCCCCTTAAGAATAAGATCCAGAACTTCAGAATAAGGCACCTCTCACATACAAAGAATTTACCACGTGTAACAGGACCTCTGGTGGCATAGTGCCTAAGGCATTTGACTGCTAACCAGAAGGCTGGCAGTTCAAACCCACCAGCCATACCTCAGAAGGAAGACTGGGCAATCTACTTCCCTAGAGATACTGCCTCAGAAAACCAAGAAGGGATCACTATGAGTCAGATCTGACTCAATGGCAGTGAATTTGGTTTTGACTCTTTGGTATGGTGCAGAACAAATCCATCCTGGGGGAAGTGCAGCCGTAATGCTCCTTAGAAGTAAAAATGGTCAACACCTACTTTGAGCATGTTGTCAGAAGGGACCAGTCCTTGAAGAAGGATATCATGCTTAGCAGAGGATTAGCAAAAAAGGGGAGGAGGCTCAACAAGATGTATTGACACAGTGGCTGGAACAAAGACCTCAAGCATAACAAGGATTGTGAGGATGGTCCAGGACTGGACGGTGTTTCATTCTGTTGTACATAGTGTACCACATAACAGCAACATTTTGCAATGGTTAACACATCTGACTGCTAACCAATAGGTCAGCAGCTTTGTGGGAGAAAGATTAGACTGTCTGCTTCTGTACCAGTTTACAGCCTTGGAAACCCTATGGAGCAGTTCTACTTTGTCCTACAGAATCGCTATGAGTTGGGATTGGCTCAGTGGCAATGGATTTGGTTTTTTAGTATGAAACTAGGGGAAATTATTTGTTTAGAATTCTAGCTGAGAAGTCATATATTAACGAAATGCATATTTTGGGGAAAGAAATTAACTTTTGATGCTCTTTTACATATTAGGCTTTCACAATTTGATGCTGTGCTGAGATGTGGGCATAGTACTCGATACTCCACTGAGATGCCTGGGAGCAGCCAGTCAGAGGGGCAGGCTTGGCCTCAGATTCTGCTTGAAGCTCTTATCTTGGCCCTTCTCCCTTTCAAGGACTCTTGTCTTCTAATTACTTTTCTCTAAGCCCTCTCTCTTTCCTCTCAGGCACTTTTGGGACCACCCAACCAGTACTGCAGGGCACTTTACTTCAAGGCCACAAATCACTGACTTTATGAAAATTGCCATACTGAAGTGAATTCATGACAGCCTTGTTCAGATTCACAACAGCCAGGCTGGAGGAGATTGAGGCGAGACATTGCCAATCTGTGGGAATTACATAAGTAGAACAAAACAAAACTAAACAACGACAAAAACCCATTGTCATTGAATCAACTCATAGTGACTCTGTAGGACAGGGTAGAACTGCCTCATGGGGTTTCCAAGGCTGTAAATCTTTACCGAAGTAGATTATAACATTTTTTTTCCTGCAGAGCAGCTGGTGAGTTCTGTTGGCTTTGAATGGTCACCTCCTGACCTTTAGCGATCTTTTGTTTTACAGCTGAGTGCTTAATCACTGTGCCACTAGGGCTCCAGGAATTGTTAAGACTCAATAAATGCTATTTGAATTAAAAAATAAAGGATGTTGTTTGCTTAAGGTTAGGCAGTTGAAGAGTGCCAGGGCCAGAACCAGAAAACAGATCTTTAATAATCTTTTTACTATTAAATGCAGTTTGTGGAGGGAGAAAGGAAATACAATTTCTTGGCTTTCATTGGTACATTTTGGGCAAGAATAGAGAAGTAGAGAAAAAGAACGACTAGGAGCCCAAATGCGATTTATTCCCACCTATTACAGGAGCTCTGGTAGCTTAGTGCCTAAGGCACTTGACTGCTAACCAGAAGGCTGGCGGTTCAAACCCACCAGCCACTCCTCGGAAGGAAGGTTGGGCATTCCTACTTCCTTAGTGATACTGCCTTGGAAACCCAAGGAGGGGTCGCTATGAGTCAGGGCCGACTCGATGGCAAATAACAACAACAACAACATTACAGCGAAGTTGTTGTTATGTGCTGTTGAGTCGGACCCGACTCATAGCGACCCCTCCTTGGGTTTCCAAGGCAGTATCACTACGGAAGTAGATTGCCCCATCTTCCTTCCAAGGAGTGGCTGGGGGGTTTGAGCCACTCCTCGGAAGGAAGGTTGGGCAATCCTACTTCCGTAGTGATAATGCTTCGGAAACCAAAGGAGGGGTCGCTATGAGTCAGGGCCGACTCAACGGCAAACAACAACAACAACATTACAGTGAAAATTGAAAAGTCTCCTGTAATATGCTTCAAATGCAATATTATTAGTTTATTTCCTACATTTTGTGAACCTACTGTAGTTTCTTGTAGGACATTTATATATTTTTTGTTTCTTGTTCTCTGTAAGAGCTAAAGAACTGTTGCTGCTGTTATCTGTAGATGAGAACAAATTTCATAAAATACTGCAGTATTTTGCATTTTGGATGTCAGAAAAGACTCTGAAATTTGCTCTTGAATGGAGAGTAGCTAAAGTAAGTGGAAGAAATAATAAAATCAAAAAGCTGAACAGAAGATTTCGAAGGGTGTTTCCATAAGACAAAGGAAAGTATTATAATGAAATGTGCAAAGACCTGAATAAGTGGAGAAAAGATTGAGGTTTTCAAAGATTTTATTTCACCCAGATCCACAATCAACACATATGGAAGCAAAACCAATCCAAAGTCACTGCCATGGAGTCAGTTCAACTCATAGCGACTCTCCTTGGGTTTCTGAGGTGGTATCTGTATGGAGGTAGCTTGCCCAGTCTTTGTATTGGATTGGAAAAATCTGCTGAAGGGGCCCTCTTAAAAGTATTAAAGATGTCACTAAGCTATGCCTAACCCAAGCCATGTTATTTTCAGTCACCTCATATACATGTGAAAGCTGGACAATGAATAAGGAAGACTGAAGAAGTTGATGACTTTGAATTGTGGTATTGGCAAAGAATACTGAAAATATCATGGACTGCCAGACGAATGAACAAATCTGTCCTGAAAGAAGTACAGCCAGAATGCTCCTTAGAATCTAGAATGGCAAGACTTCATCTTACCTACTTTGGTCATGTTTTCAGAAGAGACCAGTCCCTAGAGAAAGATAACATGTTTTGTAAAGTAGAGGGTCAGTGAAAAAGGGGAAGACCCTCAACAAGGTGGGTTTACACAGTGGCTGCAATGATGGGTTTGAGCATAGCGAGGATTGTGAGGCTAGTACAGGACTGGCCAGTGTTTTATTCTGTTGTACGTAGTGTCACTATGAGTAGGAGCCAATTCAGTGGCACCAAACAACAACAACACTCATGCATAGGAAAGTAGCTTTTAAAACATTACCTTATTCCTTTCTGCAGTTGTGAAGTAATTTTTTAAAAACATTTTATTGTGATTTGGGTGAAAGTTTTCAAAACAACTTGGTTTTCCATTCAATGATTTATACCATTGATTGCAATCCCCACAATATGACAGCACTCATCCTACTTCCTCCCTGTGTTTCCTGTTTCCATGTGTCCTTCTCTTCTATCCTGCCTTCTGAACTTTGTCTCTGGGCAAATACTGCCTTTTTGATCTTATAGGGTTGATTCTTCTAAAGAGTGAATACTTCTCTGGTATTATTTTTCACCTTATAGCCTGTCTATTGTTTGGCTGAAAGTTGAGCCATGGAGGTTACTTCAGTTCCAGGCATGGAAGTTCCACCAGTCTCTATCTGACCAGTAAGTCTGGTCTTTTTTATGGTTTTTAACTTTGTTCCATATTTTCCTCCCACTATTCAGGACATTCTATTGTGATCCCTTACAGAGCTGTCTGTAGTGGTAGCCAGATACCGTTTCGTTCTTCAGGTCTCATAGTCTTGGAGGCCAGGGTTCACATGGTCCATTAGTCTTTTGGATTATTTCCATGTGTCTTTGATTTTCTTTACTCTTCTTTTCTCTGGATGGGAAGAGACCAATAATTTGCACCTTAGATGGCCACTCATGTGAAGTGATTTTTTAACATATAAAATGAGTGCATTTTTATGTCTTATTTTTAGTTATTGAATTGTGCAGGTAATCCAGATTATGAGGGCATTATTCCTTCTAGAATTTAGAAAAACAGTCATTCAATCACACAGGAATTTTTAATATAGAACAACTTTTGACATCAAGTTTTAGATGCCTAGTTTTAAATTGTTTGGCTGAACTAAAATTTAAAGTCAGTCCAAACACTATGTGAAGGGACCTAGCCTTTTACTTCTCCCTTTTTTTCTCTTCATCAGAAACCGGTACAGAGAACACTGTCATTTAATAAGAAAGAGGTTTCCTGCTTTGTTTCCTTTTATCCAACTGAGAAATGCCTAGGGGGAAAGATTGTTTCCTTTCTGAATGTGGTAAACCACGAAATGGAAAATGTACACAGAGGCATTCATGCCTCTTTTCTGTTAGCCTTGGGAAAAGGTGACAGGAATGAGTGAACAATACAGCTAAATGTTTAAATGTACTTATTTATCATTAGTAATTTGATTTCAGGCTTTCACCTAACATGTAACTTCCTTAGTTTGTGTATTTCAAAATTGTTTTTATTTTTCTCCAAAATAAAATTTGTTCTTGTGAAATCCTGTTAGATTTATGCCACTCTAGTTTCAATCTTGGTGGTGATTTCTGTATCTCCCATGAGTGGTTTAATCTGCATGTTTCTACTTGTATTGCATAAAACCGTATGATACAAGACAGGCTCTATTGTATAATTTCTTTGCACTTTCTTTGGAAAATAAAAACTGCAAGGACTAGAATGTGGATACCTGAGTTGCGTATCTTCAGATATCATTAACTATTAGATTATTTAGAAAAATATATAGTAAATTAGAAGCTGGAATTGGCAAATTTACTGGTTTCAGTTCATTTGGGGAAATGGCTATTGGTTTTAGTTCCTGGCTTAAGAATTATATTTGACCATACAATGACAAATATCATATTTTCAGTTCTCTGTTCATCCAAGATTTTAGGGAAGGTAAGGAATTAAGGATTCTATATGTGTGTTTAATTGCCATATAATGAAATACATATGTTGCTGAAAGTATATTATAAAAGATTATTTGATCAACCATATTTGACTAGCTGTTCTTGAACTCACTAAACACAATGAGTTTAAAATGTTGCCTCTAATTATTGTCTTGCATATGGTCTCATTCTTTCAGGGACAAGATGATAATGTGCTAGGGATAGTCATTCTATTTTATCAGACAGCCAGCTCCTCATTGCACTGAACAGTGTACATGACCACGCCAGAAACATACAAACATACACAGAATTTTACAGCTACCTGGCCCATATGGATTGATGGTGGAAGATCTGGGATTAGAAGCCAGGAATTCCTTTGACCCTTAGTTGTGTATCAAAGATGAGTAAAGATGCAGGAAGTCAACTGAGGCCCAGATGGATTTTCTTTGGTAAATGAATAATGAAAATAGCAGTGCAACCATGCCAGATATACCTTTGCCAAAATTGATCAAGCATTTATTTGACCAAGTAAGACAAGCAATTATACCTTTCATTGGATGTTAATTCACTGATCGTTGTCCTTATTTCATTGGATCTATGCCATACTCAAGACCTGCATTAGCCAGTGGACTGCCTTACTTTTTGCCTCACACAAATTTATAAGCAGACTGGTTTTCATCCAGTCTGGATAAAACTCCTTGTGGTCCTTGCCATTATGCTTTTAGCCTTTTCATCTTTCAATTTTATTCACCCTTCTGTATCATTCTGAATTCATTATACTCTTAGCACCCTCACCTTCCACCACTACCAGCTAACCTTTCATAATCTTACCATGCCATCCACTTCCTCATCTAATCTTTACATCAATCTGATGACATAGGTATTACTGTCATCAACATTTTATTCTTAAGGGAATCACTATTCAGAGGGATTATATCAGTTGCTCAGGGTCATTAATGAATGGCAAAACCAAGACTCAACTTAGGTCTGGATGATTCCATGCTCTGTGCACTTGCTATGATGGATGTATACTATTTCTAAAATGATCACCTCTAGAATGATTTTCCTTGCTATGTATAGCAAGGATTGTGAGGATGGCACAGGACCAGGCAGTGTTTCTTTCTGTTGTACATAGGGTCTCTATAAGTCAGAGCTGACTTGACAGCACCTATCAACAATAACAACATAATTTTCATTTCACAACTAGTTTTGAGTCTCTGAAAAGGTTTAGAGACACCTCTGTAAAGTAAGCTAACTTGCCTTTTTAATGTTATTTGGTGATGCGGTGAAGATGTTATCAACTTCAGTTACATTAGTTTATATTGATGGAAGCAAACTGCATCTATGATGATAGGGTTGGGATAGGAGTTATTGTCTCTTCAATTTTGGGTCTCTCTTAGATATTTAGCATCATCCTAAAGACAAGCTTTATCTAAAGTCTTCACTTTGGCCCTCTCTTCTCTTTCCATTAGACACAGTTGAGTTTTCTGATTGTTCCCTAGATAACATCCTTCCTACATAGACTCACTGCGTAGTCCTTAGCCTGTACTGCTGCTGATGGTGCCCATACCTGATCTGCCTACTTGTTCATGTAGCCATATAGAGACTCAGTTCTAGGTCCTGAGATGCGTTTGATGTGGCCTCCAAATTTCCCACTCACATGGGAGCTGGAGAGTAGGATTGAAGCACATATTAACACATAATTCTAATATTTTCTTCCAATTATGACTTAAACATTTTTTTGCTTGTGGAGACTCTTCTGATTTGAAAGTTTTTGCTGATCTTCCCCATAGTTTGTCTGGGAAGAAAAAAACAGGTTTATATTAATCTCCTCCTTTGTTTCTGTCTTTCAGGGATTATTTCTGCTCTGTGTTAAATTTGAAGTCCAGATTAGGTACATATGAAATATTCACCTATGATTTCCATCAAATTTGAAAAAATCTAAAACTAAAGCATTCATTAAATGACAGAATTGTCAATTTGCTGTGGGGTGAGATCAAATCCTATCAAGCAACATTGGAATCTAATTATGTTTAAGTATGCATTGAACATCTTCTGGAAAACAGTATGCTTAAAAGAGCAAGGGGTTACCTTATTGGATTCATGTCACTGTACAGAATGACCAAATTTGGATAAATGAGCAGATGCTACTAATAAGCACTAATACAATCAAGAAAAATGACCAAGGAATTTCAGTGTTTAGCTACTGCAAATTTATAGGAAAACAATGAGTTGCCAAGCAATTAAGATCCTAAGAAATATGTTGGATTGAGTTGAGAAGGAAAGAGGTTTTTCTTTAAGTTGCTGAAAAGAGATAACCATGAAGTGATGTTGGTCTTTCCTTGCTTTTGATGAAAAAAGAGGATCTTTAAGAAAGAAAAACTGAAGCCTGTTGCAAAGGAAAGATAAGAGGAGAAAAAATTGGGAAGATCATCATAATGAAGTATAAAAATAGGAATTTACTCAGGTTGTAAATTGAGTCTAATTATATTCAGAGACAGGTTAAAATAATCAGAAGATAAGGAACCTAATTATAAGATAGGCTTGGTAGCATAGATGGCCCAGTAAACTACAAAAATAGAAAGATAAAAATAGATTGCTCTTATAAAAAATATTTAGGAGTTTAAAAATTAGTGTTTAAGATAAAGAAAAACTTAGAAAGACACTAAAATAAACTTGAACTATGTTGGTTTCGTAGGAGCTCTGGTAGCATAGTGCCTAAGGCACTTGACTGCTAATCAGAAGGCTGGTGGTTCAAACCCACCAACCACTCCTTGGAAGGAATGTTGGGCAGTCTACTTCTGTAGTCATACTGCCTCAGCAACCCAAGGAGGGGTCGCTATGAGTCGGTCTGACTCGACAGCACGTAACAACAACAACATGTTGGATCTGAAGGGAAATGAAAGCCTCATTTTGTTTACTGAGTAAAGAAATACTAGCTCGTCCCATGACTGTAACCATTTAAAAAAGCTTTTGCATTACAGGATTTTGAGTATTGAGTAAGGGTTTAATTAAAAATTTTATGTTTGTATAGCTTTAGTCTAATATCTCCTTTTCTTTCACTTCATTTTGAAAGTCCATTTCTCAGAGTCATTTGAAAGCACAGTTTGAGAGTTGGAATGTTTTTGGTTAAAGTCAGTGGTTTGCTGAGAAACTTTGTTGTGTCCTTCTTTTACTAAGAAATTTAGTAAAATATATCTTGTATGGAAAGGGCTGCTCAAGTCTGTTACTTCGAAAACAATGTTTAATGCACTGACTAAATTCCACATCTCCTGTGTAATTCTCAACACTGACAGGAAATTAGAATTAAAGTCCATGGTTCTCAGTGATAGGGTGGTGGGTTGGGAATGAAGAATCCAGAACGGAGTGCTTGCTAATAAATAGTTTTCTTCCTTCCTATTCTTAGCTCCGTGTTCTCAGTTCCTCTACATAAAAATAACAAGATGTGTACATTTTGAGGAGGTTCTGTAGCATATTGGATAGAGAAAAGTTTGGACTCAACTCCAGCTCCATTGCATGGCTGGGAGAGACCCTCAAAAAGAATTTCATGAACTCCAGTGTCCTGCCATAGTCCAGCTTTCCCACAAAAGAATTCCGTGTGGACAGTTTTACATTGCATTAAGCCTTGCTCAATGCTGTCTGATTTCAGCAGTTTTCACTGTTGCCATCCACTATGTGATCCTCTTCTGTGAGGGTGAGAAGGATGTCATGATACAGCAGTCTGTCCTGGACAGTCAGCATCTTGTTTCTTTTATTCCTGAAACTTACACTAAGAAAGTGTGGACCTTATTTAAAAACAGAAAGCATGCCAAAAAAAGAAAAAAAAAAAAAACAGGTAAATTCAACCTAATTTTAATATTTTTTTCCTTTCTAATTCATTTTTCCCACATATAATTCCTTCTTTACAAAACAAAACGAAAATAAATTAAAACCAGTGTGATACACATTCGTACTGGTCCAGGACACACAGCAATTAATACTTTTTGCTCTGTGAAAAATGGGTTGTTTTTAACATGGACAACTTTGGCAGAAAAGAGTCTACTAAAGAAGACAAATGTGAATTCAAAAGGATAATATTACCTTATTTTACTTGATCCTGCTTTGTGCAGCATTACTGAGGTCTGCATTGCCAAATTAATATTAATCATTGACCACTAAGGCCATTAAAGCACATGATGGTCAAACAGATGCACTTGGTCTTCCATGATGTCAGTTAAGGATTGAGACATGTTAAGAGCCCATGTGTATGTACCACAATGTCTGGCACTGTAGACGTTTGCTCAATAGCTCTGAGCATTTACACTTCAAGGAACTCTTGGATGCAGTTCAAGTGGGGAAAGAACTTTTTAATTACACTTCTGTTGTTTTCTATCACCAGGAACTAAATTAATGGGAAATTAATTCACAAAGTTTATTATGCATTTCCTTTTTAAGAGAGGAGTCTTTTTTCCCACAACCTCCTACTTTTGTTTTTAGCTTTTTTAGATTTTTTTCCCTCAATACTGAAATACCCTCTTTCTTATTCCAACTATATCAGATACAGTCAATAGGCTTAGCACTCTGTGGAAGTCTGACAATTATGGCAGGCAGCCTTGGTTCAAACCTACAAGTAGAATAAATAAGAATTGTTCATGTCTCAGTCGTTTTCCTGATGATGTCTGTTAGTTTTGAGGTATTGGATATCCCAATAAGCAAGGTAAGCATGGGCTTACTTGTGCTTACTTACTGATCTGTAGTGAACAATTTCACATTTTGCACCACATCAAAGATTCTGCTTTTAGGTATGGCTGGCATCTGTCTCTCTCCCTACCCTTCAGCACCTTCCCACAGAATCAAAGCCTCTTTTCAAATTTGTAAACCCTGATGGGGACAGAGTACACAGTCAACCTGTGCTTACTTTGGTTATTTGGTAATCCACCCCTGGTTTTCAGCACTGCCCAGAGAAAGAGTTGCTACAGGATAGAAGAAAATACAAACTTTTTTTTTTTTTTTTTTTTTCCAATTTGGTGAGAAAGAAACATGAAGTAAAATATCCAAGCATATTCCCTTAAAAAAATCACACTTCATCTGTACTTGATAAATCAAGCAGTAAAGGAAAGAAGATGACTGTAATGGGGAAGACAGATGGGAAAAAAAAGTTCAATTTACTTAGTCTTTAATATAATGTTGTTGTTGTTATGTGCCGTCAAGTCAGACCTGACTCATGGCGACCCCTCCTTGGATTTCCAAGGCAGTATCCAAGGAGTGGCTGGTGGGTTTGAACTGCCAGTCTTCTGGTTAGCAGTCAAGTGTCTTAGACACTATACCACTTAATATAATAGTAGGGTAAAATACTAAGACAACACTACAACGCACGTTTTGTCGGTTTGTTTCTGACTCATGGTGATCCCACGTGTTACAAGAATAGAACTGCTCTGTAGTGTTTTCATGGCTGTAGTCTTTATGGAAGAAGATCACCATGCCTCTCTTCTGCAATGTTGCTGGGTGGTTTGAACTGCCAATCTTTAGGTTAGTAGCCAAGCACAGTTTGAATCACCTATAACTAAAAGTAACAAAGCATTTTGAAAACAGGGTTATGTAAACACTGGGTGATGTTAATAAAACAAAGTCAACAGATTCACTGGTTGTGCATTTTCAAATATACCAAAGTGTTTAAGCAAGGACATCCATTATTCTGTAAGCCAAAGCCAATCTGAGTTTTCTGATTCTCCTATCCACTTTGCTTTTAAATAAAATTGTTATACATAATTTTGAATTTTCAGAGCTGAGAAAGTAATAGATGTTTTTCTTTTACTTTTCAGAGCCAGAAAATTCAGGCTTAAAATCTTAAGTATATTAAGGCCTAGTGAAGGGTGCAGTTATAGGTCACCTCAATTAGACACAGTAAATATTTAGATTAGAGAAGGAAGTTTTGGGAGCTACAAATGTAGCGATTCAGGTGTAGGAAGAGAGATGGGGTTATGGATTTGCATTTCAACTGCAGAGCATTAAAACTGGGATTAAAAACAAGGGAGAAGATGGGAGTGGATTTCCATAGGAAGAGAAGCTGAACCAACACTGAAGAATGTTTACATGTCCTTTGTGAAATGAGTCTGAATCCTCACAAAAGACCTGAGTGTTCAAGGCATGTAAGTTAGCAGCAAAGGAAAAGGGCAGGATGGTTTTAAATTTGTGAAGCTGTTGATCAGAAAATCAGTCTAGTGTGAAGGAATTTGTGTGCTTTTGAAATATGTCTAAAGTGGCAGAATATGACTTAAGTGTTTGTTTTAGGCAGATGTAAACAATAAGATAGCTTACATATGTTAAATGGTTTTTCCATTTTTAATTCTGTTCTTTTTTTTTTTCTCGCTCTCTATTGTTAAGGCACAGCTATTTCCTTCTTCTTTTGCTTACCCCTTTGCTCCGTGATCCATCAGTTAAACTATTACTTTATATTTGATAATTATGCAAGGCTGTTTTCATTGCACAAAAAGATGAAAGGGACTTTGACTGGTCATCTAGTTTAATTGAATGTTGCCTGTATTTTTGGCACAATGTTGATTTTATGAAAGAAACACAAAATTTTTCATGATGCTTTGTGTTTCTACAAATCTAGTGTAGTGCCTAAGGCACTTGACTGCTAAGAAGAAGGGTGACGGTTCAAACCCAGCCACTCCTCGGAAGGAAAGTTGGACAATCTACATCTGTAGTGATATGCCTTGGAAAACCAAGGAGGGGTCGTTATGAGTCGGGTCCGACTCGATGGCACATAACAACAACAACAACAGGTAAGCAAATACATCCTCAGAGTCTCGTTTGAAGATTTAATTATCATAGTATTTTTTTAAACAAAGATGTGATAAATAAGAGACCCAACAGTCAATTGGCATGTTCCTTCTTTATTTTAAGGCTGAAATTTAAAGTGATGGATGGACTAGATTTTATCTTCATGCCATGACTTTGGAGAGTTCAGGAGATTTGAGGCATAGTGTTTATAGCACAGATGTCTTTTCATTGATTTTACTAAAGTGTCCCCCGGATTTCAATGTACAAGTAACTCATTGGGGAACAAAGAGGGAAATCCTTTGTGATGAATCAAATGTCACTCTGAGATGAAAGGTTCCTTAAACTTTTTTATTTCTTTATAATCAGCATTGACCTTCTAGATCAATACCAAACAGCAGCCAAAAACTAACACACAAAAAAAAGGTGACAGACTATCCCAGAGTTGCAGCTGTCTCTTTCATGGTTGCAAGCACCTTTTTTTCTGGAAAACAGTTGAGATTAGCTAGCACCTCCTAAGTGATGCCTGGGAGGGGTGAAAGGAATCATGAGCTCTCTTTTTCCCCTTTCTGAAGAGCTCAGTACACAAGGATAGTTTTTGTCTCTGGAAATACAGCATTCGAGACACCTTTGTACCCCTCCTCACCACTCCTTCAGACATGGACTTTACAAAAGCAACACTGATGCCAAGACGCATGTTTGGAGTCTCTCTGTCTCAGCCTGGACAATGCATGCTCACATTTTCTTTTCTTTTCTTCTCCTT
>NW_006921682.1:5041178-5053989 GCF_000298275.1 Orycteropus afer afer | reverse complement strand
GGTGTTTTGCAGACTCTACATTATTTTTTAGTGCTTCATAGCATTCCATTATATGTTTATATCATAGTTTGGTCATCCACTCTTCCACCATAAATCTTGGAGATAAGTCCCTTGTCAGATATGTAAGTATCGGCAAATAAGAATTTGTTGCTGTCACTTTTGTTATGTGCTTTTTCGTGGTGTCGATTTCTTTATTCCATATAATTTTCTATGCTGAGCTTGTTTTGTTTATGAATCGTGTTATAACTTCCTTCATTGCTATTGTTTTAGTATTTGCTGAATATTTATGCTGATCCTCTTTTTTAATGTGAAGGTTTATAATTTTTCTTTGAGATTACCCTGTGTTTTCCCCCCAAGTTTAGAACAGTCCTTTCTATCTTATAGTTGTCTTGACTTCCCTACCATCTAATAATTCTAATGACACATTTTTTTCCCTCTTTTTGGTTTGTAGTTGTCCCCATTTGTCAATTGATGTCTCTGGTTCCCTGTTTACAATTTTGTAGGCTTTGGGTACTTCCATAGCTGGGTTGGTTTCTGGGTTGTATCATCATGTGTGTTAATAATGGTCAGTTATTGTTGGTTGTTGCTGCTTCTCTGTCCAGAGGGCTCCCCTTAGCATCTCTTGTAAGGTTGGTCTGGTTTTAACAAATTCCCTTAATTTCTGCTTATCTGGATATGTCCTAATTTCACCATCATGTTTGAGGGACAATTTTGCTGGGTACATAATTCTTAGTTGGAAATTTTTCTCTCTCACGATTTTACATGTACCATCCCATTTTCTTCTTACCTGCATGGTTTCTGCAGAGAAATCTGAGCTTAGTCTTATTGGTTGCCCCTTGAAGGTAACTTTTTGTTTTTCCCATGCTTCTCTCATGATTCTTTGTCTTTGGTTTTGGTAAGTTTGATGATGATATGTCTGGGTGATTTTCTTTTAGGGTCTATACTGTTTGGGGTTCATTGGACTTCCTGAATGGATATATTCTCATCTTTAATCATACCAGGAAAATTCTCTTCCAACAAATCTCGATAATTTTCTCTGTGGTTTTATTTGCCTCCTCCTGTTCTGGAATTCCAATTACATATATGTTATTCCTTTTGATGGTATCCCACATGAACCTTAGGCTTTCTTTATTTTGTTTTGATATTTTTTCTGATTTATCTCTTTCCAAAGAAGTGTTCAGGTATTTGCATTCAATCTCCCTAATTCTGTCTTCCCTTGATTCAGTTCTACTCCTTTGCCCATTCAATGTCTTATCTATTTCTAAAAATTTAGTATTAATCTTCTGGATTTCTGTGTGTAGATTTTGTGTCATTTCTAATTTTTCATTTATTTTGTCATTTTGTTGTTGTATTGTCTTTCAAAATTGTTGTAGGGTTTTGTCTGTGTTTTCCTTCATCTGTCTCTCAGTCCTTTAAAGATATCTAAATATAATTCTTTGAATTCCTTATTAGGGAGTTCCAATGCTGCGCCTTCCTCAGGGATGTGTTTTGAGTCTGTTGTCCTGGTCCCTTGTTTCTCCTGCTTTATCTTGCTTCTTTGTGTGGACTGTGATGCCCTGTTGTCTCAGAGGCATTGTGACATTTTTTGTGTTTATATTTAATCGGTGATTGTATGTTGGCGTGACTTGCCCACAATTTTTGTTTCCTTTGTTTTGTTTGTATGTTATCTACACAAGCAGGGTACTGTGCTCCTCTGTTCACTAGTTGACAGCACTTATACACTCACCACCTGTCTCCTTTCCTGTCGTCAGCCTCTGTATGTCCCTGCTGACCTTGGCAAACAGAGCCTATCTTAGGTGGAATCTGAATGAGAATGCTATCACTTTAAAATTCCAAATGTTAGCCACTTGTAAAGGTTCAAAATGGCTACACCCTTGGTCACTTTAAATATCCAAAATGGCTGCCACATGTAAATAATCAAAATGGCTGTACCCTCCAGACAGTGGAAAGTCAGCAGCTCAGGTTCTCTTCTTCCTTCCTGTTTCCCTTCCTAGTCATAGGCCACCAGTGCAGTCATCCCTGCAGCCCTTGGTGACCAGGACTGATCTTTATGTCAATTCTCAGGTCCCAACACCACTTGGAAATATTCAGGCTGTTGGTCCCATCAGAATAGCTGAGAGTCCACAGCTCCGACCATCTCTGTACTCACTGTTTTCATTTAGGTTTTTCCACTAGTTCGTACTTAATCCACTTCTGTATAGTTCCTTTCAAAGCTCAAGCTCCAGGATTATCTTCTGTATCTCTGTCAATTGGTTTTTCTTTTCTTTTTTTGAAGAGGGTCTATGTCGCTTGTCTGCCTATTCCCCCATCTTACCAGAAGTCCTCTCACATTTTCTTTTTTAGGAGAAATGTTTTTTTTTTTCTCCAGATTAGGGAGAAAATCTTGGTGGAGAAGTAATGTTCTTAATGAGAGAGGAATAATATATCCTTTTCTAGGATCTCTGGTGGCATAATGCCTAACACATTTGACTGCTAACCAGATGGCTGGTGGTTCAAACCCACCAGGCACTCCTCAGAAAGAAGATTGGGCAATATACTTCCGTAGAGATAACACCTCAGAAACCCAAGGAAGGGTCACTATGAGTCAAATCGACTTGACAGCAGTGAGTTTGAGCTTTGATAAAGAGGGGCTGCTTCATAATGAATTTTAAACTGTGATGAACTCTCACTACTTGCAAGATCCAAAATGTCAACTGGGACTTCTGAATTTAGGAACTGAGAAAATTTCTGGTTTAATTATTGAAGCCTAAATGTGGTAAGAATCCCTGGATGTTGCAAACAGTTAATGTTCTCAGCTGCTAACCAAAAGGTTGGAGGTTTGCGTCTACCCAGAAGTGCCTTGGAGGAAGGACCGGTGATCTACTTCCAAAAAATCAGTCATTGTAAACCCTACTGTTCTACTCTGACACACATGGCCTCGCCATGAGTCATATTCCACTTGGCAACTGGTTTTAAGCATGATAAAAGATAGTTCTGTCTTGGCACTGAGAATGTGGTCAGGCAATGTGGGAAGTCCTTTTGGCTTCTCTACTCTTTCTCTGCTCTTTGTCAGATTAAGGGGTGTCTTTCTTGTCTGTGCCATGCTTATGTTGCCAGTTTTTGGGTACCTGCAGGAGTTTTATTAAGAACCAGAGTTTGATATAAACTGATTGCTGGATTGTGTTTGTGGGAGAACTTCTGGCCTTTCCTGAGGCTTTCAGAAGATGATTCTTGCTGTTGTGTTGTTTCTGCTTCTCTCTTTTCACCAAACTTTAATTTAAGGATAAGTAACTCCTATTTCTATAGTGAAATTTGCTTGAGAAATGAGAGATAAGCATGTATTTCTCAGAAGAAATTAGTTTTTCTTCCCAAGGAACAGATTGCCATTAAGCTATGGTTTGAGAACTATTACTGTTTTGGGAGCCTCTCACCTGATAGCAGGGGACAAACTTGGGCCTGCCAGAGGTAGGACTAGACTTTCTGATCACTCTGTGCTAAACAAAGCTATACCAAAAACAAACCTAGGAAGAAAAATGAATTGATCAAAAGAGTGTTTGAGCCAGGACCAATTCAAATTAGTGTTTGTTAAAAAGTTTGTTTATAGATGATCTTTTTAAAAATTTCTTAACAATTAAGACCTAATGCTTAAGAGCACAGGAATTGTATTGAAATGAGCTTGGATTTGTTCTTGTTATATGCTGTCGAGTCAGACCCAACTCATAGTGACCCCTCCTTGGGTTTCTGAGGTTGTTTCACCATGGAAGTAGATTGCCCAACCTTCCTTCTGAGGATACTATTAACTAACTAAATGTATTAAAGTTACTCAATTTTCTTTAGCCTCAGTTCCACATCTGAAAAATATAAAGGAAATAATTACAACTGTTTGACTGATAACCGGAGGTTGGACTTTCAAACCACCAGGCACTCCTCAGAAGGAAGGCTGGGCAATCTACTTTCATAGTGATACCACCTCGGAAATCCAAGGAGGGGTCACTATGAGTCGGATCTGACTCGATGCCAGTGACTTGCTTTTTGTGTTTTGTTCTTTAAAATAGGTTACAAAGGAGCCCTGATGGCATGATAGTTAAGAACTTGGCTACTAAACAAAAAAATCGGTGGTCTGAACACACCAGCAGCTCTGTGGAAGAAAAGAGCTGGTAATCTGCTCCCCTGGAGATTAGAGCCTAGGAAACCTTGTGGGGCTGTTCTATTGTGTTATATAGAGTTACTGTGAGTTGGAATTGACTTAATGGCACAGAACAGTAATAAGTTATGGTGAGTACTAAATGAGGTTACCAATTTCCTTTGAGGTTATGAAACTGCTTTCAAAGATTTCTGTTCATCTGAAGAATAAATTAAAAAAAAAATTGATATAACATTTTTATGTGCTTGAACTTCTTTGATTATCCTATTTGGAATATGCAATCTTTCACTTAATAATAGTGAACAACAATTTGTCAGTTGAAAGAGTCAATGAATGGGAGAATGGAAGAGTAATGAATGATGTCCACAACTCTCTTAGTTATGGATTGGATGTACATTAGGACAGGGAATCTCAGAAAATTTAAAGCATATTTAAGTAGACATTTTTTACAAGATAAATATTGCTTGGTGTGGTAAATTAATTATAAAAATTTTGCATTTAGTATAATGTATTCCATAATTTACTTCTCTCTGCATTTTTCCACTCCTTTTAAAGCAGGGCACCATGGTGATGATGCCAGGCTATTCTCATAGAACCATCACAGTTGAGAAGTAGTTGTGTGTGTGTGTGTGTGTGTGTGTGTATGTATGTATATATATACATACAAGCATATAAATATATATAACATCAACAGCGAAACTCCACTGCCATCTCAAATACAAAATGTGTACACAGGCTGAAATTGCTCATCTTATACTTCTTTTGCACACTTTCATATGATTCTAATTTTTTGATGGTTTGTATCATAGCAAAGAGAAAAAAAAGGACAGCCTAATACTATTCAAGAGACTCATCCAAATCCCACAAAGAAATAAAGTATTAGGCTGTGTAATACTTGTTTGTGAAAAGAAGAATACCGAATAGAGTGTAGTTCTAAAGGTCATGCCATTATTTTTAATTACCTGCTGAATAGAAGAAAATTTATTGTAGAAAAAAGAAGGCATTGGTTATAACTTGATGGGCTTGTTATAGATATAAACAAATTAAATCACTTTTAGAAAGCCATTTTAAACTCTAAAGGTACCAGCAAATTTTTATTGATTGATTTTGTAGTATTAAGAAGCAAATTAATTTCATGTCATATTTATGATTTGTTAGAGAATCACAGATAAATTCATCTCAGAGGCAGAAAAGACCTTAGAGACCATCTAGTTCAACAGCCCATTTGAAATATATTTGCATGTTCTCTATATATTCAGTATAAAATACAATGCCAAGCTTTCTTTGGTATTCTCTCTGTGTGTCTATAGATAGCATTTTTATGATTTGTTATAAAATCTTACTACTGTAAAGCATTCTAAAGACTTGCAACTACAGTTTGTTTTGTGACATATACTTGGTTGTATATTTTACAGTAAATCTTTGATTGGAAACATACTTCCATTTAAAGCAGTGGTTCTTAAAGGGACAGTGCTCTACCCTAGGAATTCTGTACATTTTTTAGCACTTTATTTTGTTACCACACTGACTGGCAGAAGACAGGGATGCCAGATGCCCTGCAATACACTGGATGATCTTGCACAATCATCCAGCTTCTAATAAAATATTTGAATGATCTACTGGATTTTCATATAGGTGAGAAACATGCTTATAATTATCTCAGCCTAGAATTAATTTCATTTTGCCTGTAGCACAAAGTGTTGTTTTCACAGTTTTAATATGCTCTGAATTTTCCAAGACAACTCTTGTGTAAATCAAGGAAATATTTTCTTTTATTTTGTTCATAACTTTTCCAAGAGATGTTCAACATTTCAGAAAATTACTTGCCCCAAAGCAACACTGCTTGTGATATTTGAGTAAAGAATACAAAAGAGACCATCAGTCTCTGTGTAAAGCTGTAGTTGTAGCATTTCTACCTATGATACTACTTTTGGATGCAAACATCCAAGGACTTTGTTATTTTCTCTAATGTAGTTTATTTTTCTAAGCATTTAGATATAAAAATATTTGTAATTTTATTTTGAATTAAACTTCCTATATAGTGCTTTCATATTACAATTATGGAATTATATTGATTTTTAAATTATGTACATAGGTAGGTTATATTACCTATACGTTTTAATTCATAGATGATATAAACTATTTTAATTTATTATAGTAAAAGGAATATTGAAATGTGTATCAACAATGGATGGTGTTAGATCTAATAAGACTGAGAAGCCCCCTGAATAAAAGGACAGTCTCCCTATAGGCTCTTATCAGGCCCTTTAGCACATTCAGAATTACAGAACAGTATATTAGTTATCTGAAGTCTCTGAGTGGTGCAGTTTGCTAATGCTAGTTTGCTAACCAGAAGGTTAAAGGCTCAAGTACCCCCAGAAGCACCTCAGAAGAAAACCCTGGCAACCTACTTCTGAAAAATCAGCCCTTGGAAATCCTACATGACAGTTACTTCCACTTTGATACAGATGGGATGGCATGAGTTGGAATAGACTCTGTGACACCTGGTGTAACTGGTATTAGTTATCTATTGTTTGACAGTATTACCAAAAATTTAGTGGTTTTAAAAAAAATCCATTCTTATACAGTCTATTCCAATTCACAGACACCCTATAGTAGACCTAGAGTAGAAGTGCCCCATAAGGTTTTCAAGGCTGTAAAGCTTACAGAAACAGACTGCCACATCTTTCTCCCATAGAGGGGCTGATGGGATTGCATCATTGACCTTTTGGTTAGCATCCCCACACTTTAGCCACTGTGCAACCAGGGCTGCTTGTATCTTAAAATATCACATGTTTCTATGAGTCAGTACTTGGGACATGGCTTAGCTGGGTCCTATCTAAGTCTGTAGTCAGTGTGTGGGCCAGGCTGTGTACCATCACTGAGAAAGATCTGCTTGCATCCTTATGGAGCTGTTGACAGTATTCTGTTCATTGAGGCCTGTTAGACTGAGGGCCTCAGTTTCTTGCTAGGTATTGGCTGGGGGCTGGTTTCAGTTTCTTGCTCTGTTGTTGTTGTTGTTATGTGCCATCAAGTCAGACCTGACTCATAGCGACCCCTCCTTGGATTTCCAAGGCGGTATCACTACGGAAGTAGATTGCCCAACCTTCCTTCCGAGGAGTGGCTGGTGGGTTTGAACCACCAGCCTTCTGATTAGCAGTCAAGTGCCTTAGGCACTATGCTACCAGACCTCCTTCTTACCCTGTGGGATTGGCCAATATGGCCACTTAATTCATCACAGCTACAGAGAGAGAGAGCGGGAGAGAGAGAGAGAGAGCATGAGCGAGACAGACATTGCAATGTTAGGCATAATCATGAAAATGACAGCCCATCAGCTTTGCTGAATTCTATTGGTTAGAGGCAAGTTACAGATCCCACACATACTCAAGGGAGAGAATTGCACAAGTGCCTGACTACTAGCAAGGGCCCTGGGTGATGTAAGCAGTTTGCATTCTGCTACTAACCTAAAGGTTGATGATTTGAACCCACCTAGCAGCTCTGTGGGATTAAGATCTGGAAATCTGCTTCTGCAAAGATTACAACCAACAAAGTACTATGGAACAGTTGTACTCTTTAACACATGGTTTTCTATGAGTTAGAATCAACTGGACAGCAATGGGTTTGGTTTTTTGGTTTTTGACTACCAGTATACAGGGATCATTGGGGCATTTCAGACTTTGTTTGCCACAAGCAATTTCCAGTGCAGTTGAGAGGGGGGAAGAGATGAATTTTGGGGATCAGAGTGGTGGTTGTTAACTTTCATAGTATTTATTTTAATTAAATTTTATTTTCTCTGTCAACGTGAAGGCCAATATACTCAGAGAAGAAATTAGTATAACATGATCAGTTCATTTAAATCTTCTTAGACTAATAATCCTTGCTAACTGATTGTGCCTACACATCTAATGAGCAAAAGCCCTTTCCTATGAGTTAGAATACAGTGATGCAGGAGTAAATAATCCACATTTAATACAACTCAGGATCTTTTCATCCTGGTGACCCAGCTGGTTCTTCTTGAGTCATTCAAAGTTTGAACCATCATTAGATCTGGAAGAGGGGGATAACATTTCAGGAGCCAAATTTATTCACTGCACAAATGTTTGTTGAGCTTTTACTTTGTTTTAGAGGAAAAAACTGCTCTCAAGAAGATTACACTAGATGACATCCATCATTTTAGCCATTGAAAGGTAAGAAGGGAAGAGTAGTTAAGTGGAGAGAACGTGAGTTTTGAAGGCACAGAGTCTTGGATTAAAAGGACTAGACAAAACCACTGTGAACTAAAACCACACGGTAGGTATGAGTTTACTTGCTGTGTGGTTTTAGTTCACAATGATTTTGTCTGGTTTTTTATTTCTTCATTTAAAGAAATGGGCCTAATAATACCTATCTCACAAGATTTTGTAAAGATTTCATGAGTTCCTGTATATAAAGCATCCAGCACATAGGGGCTTTCAATAAATGTTCAATCCTTTCTCCCTGTAAATTACTTATAAAGAAAGACTGTCATACCTAACCTCCTCTAAGAAAGTAAAATGTAAGTCATAAATGCCAAATACTTAAACAATCACCTTTAACTCTTTGTTCTAATCTTTTTGATTAGGTACAGTTATTTTTCATCAGATATCACAATCATTCTGAGTTTCTTGTTTATTATTTTATTATGGCTAACATGTTTTCTGGAGCTCTGCTGGTGCAGTGGTTAAGATATTTGGCTGCTAACCAAAAGGTTGGTGATTCAAACCGAGCAGCTGCTCTGCAAAAGAAAGATGAGGCAGTCTACTTCTGTAAAGGTTTACAGCCTTGGAAACTCTATGGGGGTCACTGGGAGTCTGAATTGATACTAGTGTGTTTTCTGATTACCTAATTACACAAAAGACTGGAATGCCTCAAAGGAGCATTTCTGCTTGACTTCATAACTAATATTCTCTATGAAAATGTATGGATTTAGATATAAATCAATAGACTGGAACATATGCATTTACCTGCTTTGATGTAATTTAGTTTAGGGTAGAGAATAAGGAATATTCTTTACACTTGTGATTTGAATGGAAGTTTACAGAGCAAATTATCTTTCCATTTAACAATTCATACACATTTTGTTTTGTGACATTCATTGTAGTCCCCACAGTGTAACAGCACTCTTCCAACTTCTTCACTGTTTTTACCATTTCCCTTCATCCTTCTTTCCTATCCCTTTTTGCCTTCTTAGCTTTATCCCTGGGCAAATGCTGCCCTTTTGATCTCATACAGTTGATTTTTCTAATGGATGCCTACCTTCCTGGTACTATTGTTCATCTTACAGTCCTGTCTAACGTTTGGCTGAACGTTTGGCTGAAAGTTGAGCCACAACTGATTGAGTTCAGTAGTTCATTTCCTGGCTTGAAGGGTGTCTAAGAGAGAGTTTTGGGGGCTCAACCAGTCTTCATCAGACCAGTAAGCTTGATCTTTTTTTTTCTTTTTTAATGATTTTGAATCTTGTTCTATATTTTTCTCCCACTTTATCTAAGACCTTCAATTATCATCCCTTTCAGAGCAGTCAGTAGTGGTAGCCAGGCACTATCTATTTCTTCTGGTCTCAGGGTCATAGAGGCTGGAATTTACATTACTCACTATTTCTTTGAGTTAATTGTCTCCTTGTGTCTTTGAGTAACTTTACTCTTTTTTTGCTCCAGATGGGGAGAGACCAGTAGCTGCACCTAAGATCAGTAAACTATAGTTAATGATATGAATATTGAATTATTTGTGAATGAAGAGTACTGGTGTTTGCAACTTACTTTGAAGTGCATCAAAACATCAATGAGTTTATGAATGGAAAGAAGAACAAATGGATAGACAGATAAAACAAGCATAACACCATGTTAATTGTAGCATCTAGGTAGTAGGTGTGTATACATACCTGTACCTGTACAATTGGTCAACTTTTAATGACAGTAATTTGGAGAAAATAGTTCTTTAAACAATATTATTCATTTTAGACAACTGTGGGCAATCTACTTCCGTAGTGATACCACCTCTGAAACCCAAGGAGGGGTCGCTATGAATCGGATCTGACTTAGTGGCAGTGCGTTGCGTTTTGCATGACGATTAATATGAAAACATAAGGAACACAACTCTAAGCTCATCTGAAATACATCCTATCAAGATACCAAAAAAGAAAAACCAAACTTACTGCTATAGAGTCAATGCTGACTCCTAGCGACCCCACTGGATTTCCAAGGTGGTGTTTATGGAAGTAGATTGCTACATCTTCCATCCACAGAGCAGCTGGTGGGTTTGGACTGCCAATCTTCTAGTTAGCAGTCAAATGCCTTAGGCACTGTAACACCAGAGTTCTGGCCTATGACGGTAGCCAAATATTATTCCATAATTTTTCAGCTTGTGGCTTAATGTTTAATTCATTTTAATTTCTTAAAGAATATATGAGTACAATGTAGAGGTACACAAGATTTAGTTAAACACTCAACTCAAAAACTCACTGCCGTCAAGTCTGATCCGACTCATAGCGACCCCTCCTTGGGTTTCCGAGGCAGTATCACTACAGAAGTAGATTGCCTAACCTTCCTTCTGAAGAGTGGCTGGTGGGTTTGAACCGCCAGCCTTCTAGTTAGCAGTCAAGTGCCTTAGTCCCTGCACCACCAGAACACACACACATATAAAGTAATATATGAACGAAACACTAAAATTACTCTGTATTATGTGCATTTGGAGTAATGTGATGCAGTTGACATATTTCCTTACATCATCATAGGAAAGTTGCAATGACTACAGAGAAATCCAAGAAGAGGAATGAAGACTGAAAGGGTAGCTGTGGGGTTCAAACTGATGTTCTTTTGTTTAGCAGCCAAGCATTTAACTGTTGTACCAGGAGGGCTCCTTGAAATTGTAGTAGTGTTTACTAAAAGAGAGGAAAAACAGCATAGAGGAGTAGAATGGACTTTTATGAAGTTCTTTTAGAATACCTGAGGCTTTGTGAAAGTGCACATCAGTTTATCAGTTTTATAAGCAATGCTTGGTGGATATGGAGTTTTTTAGTGATCTAATCTCAAGTAAATAAGGAAAAAATAAAAAGCAATTTTGGACTTCCTTCTATGATGTGTAGTCAGCTACTGAATTTAAAGCCACCAGTAGATACAGACTCATGCAGCATGGGATGATTTTGATAAGATCTGAGTAATCATCAAATGAGGAATGGATGTTGTGTTGTTGTTATGTGCCATCGAGTCGGCCCTGACTCATAGCGACCCCTCCTTGGGTTTCTGAGGCAGTATCACTATAGAAGCAGATTGCCCCATCTTCCTTCAGAGGAGTGGCTGGTGGGTTTGAAATGCCAGCCTTCTGGTTAGCAGTCAAGTGCCCTAGGCACTACACTACCAGAGCTCCTGAGGAATGGATAGCTCATACTATAAAATTACACATTTTAAATGACTGACTTTAAGATAATTGGCTTCTAAGATATTTTTACAGTGCAATAAATGATGATTTATTGGGGAACATGATAGTAAGAAAAAATCTGAGCTACTAGGAGATACGGTCATGTTGTTTGTAGAATGCATTCAGGTACTACAAGTGAAGTCATTATGTGAAGAGCCTTCAGAACCACAGTTGAAAGAAAATTTAGGTGAAAATTTATGAACTATGAGAAAAGTATAGAGAAGGGTGGAATTAATTTCTAGAAAATAGCAAAAAGTATTCGGAGCTACTCTATTGACTAGGGTAGACAATCAAACTAGGTAAAACGAATTAGAAAATCAACTCTGATAATATAGTAACTAGACTGTTTTGAATGTGTGTGTGTTTATTCAATAACTGACTGTAAAGTCATTTTTTATTGTTGGAATAATAAATTTAACCCACCATTTGTCGACTCAACATTTTTCATACATACAATTCAGTGACACCAACTGCATCAGTCACATTGTACAACCATCACTAATGTCCATTGCCAAATTTTCCATCCTCATCAACAGAAACACAGTGCTTCCTAAGAATGACTTTCCCATTCTTCTTTTTCTTACCTCTGGTAATGACTGTTAAACTCTGATCTTTATACATTTGCCTATTTCAGGTATTTCATATGAGTGAGATCATATAGTGTTTGTCCTTTTGTGATTGGCTTACTTCACTCAGCATGGTGTTTTCATGATTCATCCATGTTGTAACATATATTGAGACTCTGAAATCATGTTTTAAAGAGAAGCCTGAAATGTATTCAGAGCAGGAGCAGCATTAAAAGAATATGATAGTTTAAAACAGGCATCAGCTTTGATTTGAATTGTATGTTCTCAATCAGAGTTTGGAGAAGCAACACAATGAGAAACCTATCAGCAAGACTTCAGCTGTCCCTGTTGAGATGAGAACTGTTAACAATAAGCAGGAAACTAAGGTTTCAGTTGATTTTTATTTTTTTTTCCACTGTACATTCAGTGAAGGTATTATCTTGACCCAATGAATTACAAACCCTCCTGCTAGCTGTAGCATTCTCTTTGAAGGTTTTCTAGACAATGGTTCTTTTCTCTTCCTATTATGTTAATTACTCAGGGGACATAGCCATAAATATTTTGGGGTATTGCAAAAATGGCAAGGAGGCCACATGTTCCGACCTCCTCTAACCTTACAAGAGGAAGACAGGATTACCAGCAGTAACCCAAGACCTATTCCTACAAGGCCAGACATGCTGCCTCCCTCCAG
>NW_006921682.1:5035105-5040671 GCF_000298275.1 Orycteropus afer afer | reverse complement strand
GAGTTTACAAAGACTTATGGGTAGAAAAGCCACACTTAAGTAATATACTACACCGCAGGTATATATCAGCTTAGGGGGGAAAAACTTAGTAAATTAATTTCTCTGTAGTTTTTTTTTTATAATACTGGGTTTTCTGTAATTTTGTCCTGTTATAGAAAAGTCTGAAAATCAGCACAGAAATAAATGAAATAGCAGGCAGTTTTATCATAATGTAGCACAACAGTATATAAGATAAGGTTAGTAATGACACCTGCAGAAGAGAAAAGTCACTCTATATGAAAAAACAAAAAGAAGGGGTTAAAAAAAAAAAAAAAGAACACCAAACCTGTAGTTGTCAAGCTAATTTTAGTTCTTGTTTAGCATTATTTGAGATTTTTCTCTGTCCTGTGACACAGATTTAGGGGGAAGGTAACTATTCCTAGGATGAGAATCACTGAACTCTTCTACTATACCTTCTCTAGGCCCTAGCTTGCCCCAGTAACTGCTCATGTAGAGAAGATCACAACTATAGATGCTAAGTAGGAAATGGAGATGTTTGAGAGGAAAAGAAGGGGGATGCACAGAACCCGGAGCAGTTTCAAAATGAATCTTCAAAATGATTCAAGTCTTAGTAAATATGATTTATGAGAAGAAATTAGAGCTTTGGGTCATTTTGCCTGAGGAAAGATGGCTGTGAGGAAATTTAATGATGGGAGTCAAATATATGAGAAATCGTTTTATGAACGATGCTGACCAGCTGTTCTGCAGCTCTACTGGGGATAGAAATGGATTTAAATTACACTGCATGCAATGTAAATTAGACAAAGGAACTATGTTCTGATAGTAAGAGTTGTTAAATGTTAGACTATATTTCCAAAAAAGCTTATGAAATCATTATACTGAAATTACTTATTATTTATGTTTAAGTGTCCTAGAATAGGGAGCTCTGGTGACGTAGTGCCTAAGGCATTTGACTGCTAACCAGAAGGCTGGAGGTTCAAACCCACCAGCCAGTCCTCAGAAGAAAGATTGGACAATCTCCTTCTGTAGTGATACCACCTTGGAAACCCACTGAGGGGGCACTATGAGCCTATCTATGTATGGATATATATATAACACAGTGCAACGGAGTCTATTTTGACTCATAGTGACCCTATAGGACAGAGGAGAACTGCCCCAAGGGTTTCCAAGGCTGTAAATCTTTACAGAAACAGACTGCCTTATCTTTCTTCCGTGGAACAGCTAGTGGGTTTAAGCCACTGATCTTTTGGTTAGCAGCCAAATGTTTTAACCACTGTACCACAAAAGCCCTTTATTTGTGTATATACATAATGTAAATATATATTGAGAGAAAGAAAAAGAGAGAGACAGACAGACAAACAGACAAACAGATTAAGAAGATAGGTTATTAACCTCAATGGCCTTATTAGCCTCACAATTCTATTGTTTTTTAACTTACAATCAAATGTTGTAGAATGCGTAAGTATGTGGATAATGTGCCAAAGTAGGAGGTGAATCAGTAGTAAGTTTCACCATATAGCAATAGAAAAGAATGTTACAGTTTTGCAAAAGAAAAGCTAGTGAGCAGTGTTGAACCTCCTTTCTTTACTTTCTGAATTAGGACAGTGAGGAAGTTCAACATTTCCAATTTTTCTTTTGTTGACTGAAAAGGAGAGCAGTCATGCGTTTTGCAACACTGACAACTGCTGGATGGGCTTTTTGAGGCTTCCAGGAATCCAAATTGTCTTCTCTTGAATAGCTTAGTATATTTTCCTTTTCTTTAATTTTCTTTTCCCCTAAAGCAAAAAAACAGACCATCTATCTTTCCAAATAGTGCATAAACCTACCAAATCTATTTCTCCTATAGAAAGGAAAACAATCAATAATAACCTATATAAAAATACTCTTGATAGCAAATTTTATATATCCACATTATTAGTAAATCTTTTATCACCATGTTATGTCACTCTCCTGATAATTATTTTTAGACTAACATATTAATATCTCTTCTTTATGAGATATTTTAAAATGTGAATAGAAAGTATGAGGAAATCCTGAGGCTTTTTTTCTACACAAAGGAGACTCATAAATGTTGGTTTATCAGAGTGCCCCCAAGTTATAGTCCTCTATTTTGTATCACAGGGAAAACCTACTCAGTCGCACACTAAATTATTTTCATTAAAAGATAGTGTAGTGATGCAAATAAAAACAACAATGAGATGTCATCTCACTCCAGCACTAATAGCAAAGTTCAACAAGACGGAAATAACAAATGCTGGCAAGGATGTGGAGATATTGGGACTCTCATACACTGCTGGTGGGACTGCAAAATGATAAAACCACTGTGGAAATTGGTATGGTGATTCCTTAAAAATTTGGAAATAGAAATACCATTTGATCCAACAATCCCATTACTAATCATATATCCTAAAGAGCTGAGAGCCAGGACACAAATAGATATATTGACACCTATATTTATCACAACACTATTCACAATAGCAAAGAGATGGAAACAACCTAAGTGCCTATTGAGAGATGAATGGATAACCAAACTATGGTACATACACAAAATGGAATACTATGCAACCCTAAAGAATACTGTAGAATCTGCAAAACACTGTATAACATGGATAAACTTGGAAAACATTATGCTAAGTGAAATAAATCAGTCACAGAAAGACAGATATTGTATTAGTCCATTACTGTAAAAAGTCATGGGAAGCTTTATATATGGAAGGAAATTTTCTTTCCTGGTTACCAGGGATGGGAAGGGAGGGGAGGGGAGGGGAGAGAAAACTGATAGATAGGTAAGAGACTAGCATTGATTTATGCAAAAAGAAAGGTAATATACCAAAACAGGGTAACAAAATAGAAAAGAAAAGCAAAATGATGGTGTAGTGAAATATTTAAACTTTGACTTATTCTGAATATTCTGTCTTTATTTTATAATAATCACACCTCAGAACTGATGAAGAATCTACTGGTCATTCAGACCATCCCCTCATTTTCCACCTGAAGACTCCTAGGCCTAGAGAAATGGCATCATTTTCTGAAGGTTATTAAGTCAATGTTTTTCCATAGTATCATTCTATATTAGTTTTTAGAAGTTTTTATCCTCCCTGCACATATTATTCCCACTTTTCTAAGGTCATTTTGGAGGTGTATCCTTTTGTAAGAGAACCTCATACACATCCTTAAATTGAAAACAGATGAGAAGTGTTTTCAGTTAAAATTAGCAAACTGTGCTGAATACTTTTTTCCCCCTTTCAAAATCCCATAGAAATGGCAGTAAAGACAGACAGAAGAAATACATTTCTGAACACCATGAGGAACTCACTCCTGACAGCAGACATAGTAGGAGGAGGTACCTCATAGAGCAGGTGGAGCCTCCAGGGGCATCTAGCTGTGCTCTTAGTTCAGGGTCAGTGGGTACAGACACCAGTGCAGGGTAAAAGCAGAAAGACAGAAATTGAGATGATTGGTCACAAGAACTCTGAAGAATGGCTGAGGTTTTCCCTCTCCGGTTCCATGCATATAACTTCTGGATTTACCACCACAAGTAGATCAGGAGAACTCTTCTGAAGAATACCAACAATCTGCATGTGAGCACTGAGACCTTCTAGACTGTGGGCTGATGACCAAGAGTAGTGCACCTTATCCTCTTTCTGGCAGTAAGATTGTGCCTAGATGGTCTGAATGTTCCATATGCAAGACCTACAAAAAAGCACAACAGATCATGGGAGAAGTGAGTCAGGAAAGTGAATCAATACATGTCACAACCTATATTAATCAACCTAATTATTCATAAGTAGAACTAGACAATAAATGATCATCAGACATTTGAAAAACCAACCATATGAAATAGAAAGGTTAAAAAAAAAAAAAAAAAAAAAAAAACCTAGGATGAGATTTCTCAACTTTGGCTCTATTAACATTTTGGTCCACATAATTATTTATTCTGGAGAAGTGTCTTGTGCATTGAAAGATGTTTAGCAGTATCCATAGCTTCCGGTAGAAGCTAATCACAGGCAAGTTTGCTCCTGCTGTTACCCAGGGTGGATAGCCTCAGCTTCCTGGCCTCACCCTACATACAGGAAGAATCACTGCAGGTGGGTGATCTACAGAGCATCAATCACACAAGCATATAAGCCTTTATTAAAAGCATAGACTGTTCCAAAGAGACAGAACGGGTCTTAGCCAGTATAATTTCTGTATAATTCTGCGGGTTTAGTATTTCCTGAAAGGGGCGTGAAGGGTAGTGAAGGGGTGTTCTTAAGGGGGGTGAGTCCCTTGAGTAACAGGTTGAGTGACAGGTTGATTGACAGGTCCCTGAGAGTCCTTCTGCACTTGCTCAGTATGCAAATGACCAAATTCACAAAAAGAAAGTGGAGGTAATTATAACGATATTATAAAGATATGGAACTAGGTCTGGGTCAGAGTATGAGGCTTTAGCACATGCTCCAAGTTAGGGAATTTCCCTAACCTCAAGTTTCTTTGTTGTTGTTGTTGTTATGTGCCATCGAGTCGGAACCAACTCATAGCGACCCCTCCTTTGGTTTCCGAGGCAGTATCACTAAGGAAGTAGATTGCCCCATCTTCCTTCTGAGAAGTGGCTGGAGGGTTTGAAATGCCAGCCTTCTGGTTAACAGTCAAGTGCCTTAGGCACTATGCCACCAATTCTAAAATCAAAGAAAAGAACAGATGAAAATAGCTATGACATTTTCTAGAATTGAAGAAAGACGTGTCTTTAGAATTGAAGAGCTCAACCAATGCGGAGAGCAATGAATATTAAAAGACCTACACAAGACTCATGTTAATGAAATTTCAGAACGTGAAGACTAAAGAGAAGATCCTAAAAGTTCTCAAAAAGAAAAATAAATAAATAATTGAACATCTGAAAAAGATTTAAGAAAACCAAACCCTGTGCCATCGAGTTGATTCTGACTCATGGTGACCCCATAAAGTTTCCAAGGCTGTAAATCTTTACTGAAGTAGATTATCTCATCCTCCTGCAGAGCAGCTGGTAGGTTTGAACTGCTGACCTTCTGGTTAGCAGCCAAAAAGCCTTACCCACTAGGTAACAAATGTTGAGAGGGAGGAAGAAAAAGGAAACTACTAATGAACTAAATGTCTCATTTTCACTAACAAAGAGTCAATAAATGATTACAATTTAAAAACTCAATAAATAGTATAAGCATGGAATTTTGATTTAGTGGGATCATGACAGAACCACAAAAGCAGAATGATTCAGTGTTCAGACCTGGGATATAGCCTTAGAGATGGGAGCTAGGGAGTAGACTTTATTTTGTTTCTTTTTATAAGATCTGAATTTTTATAGTTTGATGTGTAACAAATGGGGCTGTGGTTGTTGGGAAGAAAGTGTGGAAAAGTAGAGGTCAATGACACACACAGAGTGAACTTGCTTTTCTGTTTCAGAAAAATATCTGCCACAAGAAGCCTGTCTTTGTGACACAGAACCTGTAGGTATTAAATTTTTTATTTAAACACATAATCTCCAAATATTTTGATTCAATAAAATGAGACTTATTTTGGGTTTGTTTTTATTACTGGAAATCCTTTAAACTAT
>NW_006921682.1:5019923-5034846 GCF_000298275.1 Orycteropus afer afer | reverse complement strand
TCCGAGGAGTGGCTAGTGGGTTTGAACCGCCAGCCGTCTGGTTAGCAGGCAAGTGTCTTAGCCACTATGCTACCAGAGCTCCCATATATAGTGTATATATAAAAGAAGGAGCTCAGATGGTGCAGTGCCTAAGGCATTTGACTGCTAACCACATGGTTGGTGGTTCAAACCCACTAGCTGCTCCATGGAAGGAAGATGAAGCAATCTACTTCTGTAAAGATTTTCAGCCTTGGAAACCAGCAAGAGTTGCTGTGAGATGGAATTAACTTGATGCCAGTGGGTGGTGGTGTATATATATATAAGAGAAGGTACACTTAAAACTTATGCAATTTATGCCACTCTGAAAAAAAGACTCCTGTTTCTGGTACTCTGCTATTTGCCACCTGATGTAGTTATTCCAACTCATAGTGACCCCCATTGGGTTTCCAAGGTGGTAAATCTTTATGGAAGTAGATTGCCTGGTCTTCCTTCCACAGAGTGGCTGGTGGCTTTGAACCACCAACCTTCTGGTTAGCAATCAAATGCCTTAGGCACTGTGCCCTCAGACCTCCTTTTTGGTAGATTATAACATTTGTAAAACCTAAACTTTTAAAATTCATACTATCTGAAATTTATACTGCTTGGTTTATATACAGTGGTTTTGAGTATATAGTTTTTTTAGTGAGTGCTTTAGGTATTACATAATATATACATAACTTACCATAGTTGAGAAAATGAAAATTTTTAGAACTGAGCCCATAAACAATATCATGATAAATGGGAAAGAAATTGAAGTTCTCACGGATTTTATTTTACTTAGATCAACAGTCAATGCCCATGGAAGCAGCAGTCAAGAAATCAAACAATGTGTTATATTAGAAAAATATGCAGCAAAAAATTTTTCTTTTCAAATCTCAAAAAGCAAAGATGTCATTTGATGATTAAGGTGTGCCTGATACAAGTCATGGTTTTTTCAGTGCATCATATGCATGCAAAAACTGGACAATGGAAAAGAAAGGCTGAAGAAGAATTAAGACATTCCAATTGTGATGTTGGCAAAGAATATTGAATATATCATTGACTTGCAGAAGAATGAACAAATCAGTCTTGGAGAAAATGGAGCCAGAATAGTCCTCAGAAGTGAGGATGGGGAGAGTTTGTCTCATCTACTTTGGACACATCATCAGGAGGGACCAATTACTGAAGGACATCATGCTTGGTCATAGAAAAGGGGGAGACCTTCAGTGAGAAAAATTGACAAAGTGGCTGTAAAAATGGTGCCAAACATAGCAACAGTTGTAAGGATGGTGAATCAAAAAACAAAATAACTCAAACTGACTGCTATGAAGTCGATTCCAACTCATAGTGTGCCTGTAGAACAGAGTAGAATTGCCTTGTAAAGTTTCCAGTGCTATAAATTTCTACAGAAGCAGACTTCCTCATTTTTCTCCCATGGAGCAGCTGGTGGGTTCAAACCACATTTCTGATTAGCAGCCGACAATTTGGTTAGCTTTAACCACTCCTCCACAGAAGTTCCTTAAGGGTGGTGTAGGATCAGTCAATGTTTTGTTCTGATATACATAAGCTTGTTATGAGTCATAGTTTACTTGACGACCCCTAACAACAACCTCATCATCATCATAGTTTACTAAACTCACCAGCCATTCCTCGGAAGGAAGGTTGGGCAATCTATTTCTGTAGTGATAACCCCTCAGAAACCCAAGGAGGGGTCACTATGAGTCAGATCTGACTCGACGGGAATGTGTAGTAGTAGCAGTAGTAGTAGTAGCAGTAGCAGTAGTAGTAGTAGTAGTAGTAGTAGCAGTATTTTACTACTTTAAGTATAGAAACCATACCTCCCTTTCCATTCTTTTGCTGAATCTTATTTTAAAAAAATGACTTAAACATTTCCTCTGCATATATTTAAAACCGCATCAGACAGTCTTATACCTTATGCTTCTATTAAACATAATTAAAAGTTAAACATAGTTTAGAAAAAACAAGAAGAGAAGAAAAATCTATTATATTTTGCTTATTATGTTCTTATTTCCATTTCGTTATTCCATGTTTCCTTTTATTGTTTCCTTTCTGTTTAGAGAACTTCCTTTGGCCATTCTCTTAGGATTAGTCTGTTGGTGACAGATTCTTAGTTTTCCTTCTAAGAATGTCTTAATTTATCTGTAATTCCCTGAGGATGTTTCTCTGAATACAGGACTCTGGGTTGAGATTTTTTTTCTTTCAGTTCTTGAAAGTCTGTGTCATATCCTTTTGGCCTCCTTGGTTTCTGGTGATGAATCCCCTGTCCTTACAATTGTCTTTTTTTTCTCAGTGAGAGAGGTGTCATCTCTCACTGCTTTCAAAATATTTTCTTTGTCTTTAGTTTTGAGAAGTTTGTTGATGATGAGTTTTGATGTAAATTTACTTGGGGGAGTTTACCCTATTTGAAGTTTGCTAAGCTTCTTAAATATTTATGTTTATGTCATTTACCAGTTTGGGAAGTTTTCAGGAATTCTTTCTTAAAGCAATTTTTCAGCCCTGCTTTATTTCTCTTCCTTCAAGTTTCTGTTGACAAGAATGTTGTATCATTTTTTATAAGCTCATAGATTTGTAAAACTCTGTTCATTATTTATTTAGTTTTAGTATATTTTCTCTGTGTTCTACAGATTGGGTAATTTCTGTTGTTCTATCTTTCAGTTTATTGATTCTTTCTTGTTTTTCTTCCATTCTTTTATTGAGCCAAACCATTGAGTTTTTAAATATCAGTTATTGTATTTTTAGATTCTAAAATTTCAGTTTGATTCTTTTTTATATCTTCTATATCTTTGTTGAGACTTTTCTATTTTTCACTTGTTTAAAATATATTTGTGATTGCCTGTTGAAGCACTTTTTTTATGTTGTCTGCTTGAAAAATTTGATCAGCTTATGAGACTCTGAATCTTATTTGAACTCTCTGATTTAGTTGTGTTCAAATATTGCTTCAGCAGGGGAAGTTGACAGGTACGTCTTGTTGCTTCCAGGTAGAGGTAGGAGTCAAGGTACCATTGACTTCTGAGATGTTAATACTTCCCAAGCGGTCTCCACTGACATGATGTGGGTGGTGGCATCGTTACTACTAAATGATAGTGAGAGTCCTGACTCTTCTTTCATCCTTTTCTGACACCATCTCATTAGGGAGGGTCAGCAGTGCTTCCTTACTGTTGAGTGGTAGATATAAGTACAGGCTTTTCATGTGATCTCTACTGACTTCAAGAGGTGGCAAAAAGAAGGTTTGTTACTACCCAGCAGGGATGAAATTTCAGACTTCTACTTGGTCTTCTCTGACATTAACCCAGTAGTGAGGATCCCTGGTGGCCACAATTGTTAAGTGTTGCTGTTAACTGAAAGTCCAATAGTTTGAACACAGCAGTGGTTCCTTGGGACAAAAGATCTAACAATATGGCCCCATAAGTATTACCACCTAGGAAACCTTATGAGACACTTCTCCTCTGTACTATAGGCTTGCTGTTCAAACCCACCAACCACTCCTAGGAAGGAAGACTGTGCTATCTACTTCCATAGAGGTACTTACTGCCTCAGAAATCCACAGAGGGGTTGCTATGAGTCGAAATCAACTCGATGGCAGTGAGTTTGGTTTGTTTTGGTATGAGTCAGGATGGACTCACTAGCACACAACAATAACAAAGACCCAAAGGTGTGATTTGATTGCCATGCTATAGCTGGCTGAGGGTTTAAGCGTAGCCTCCCAACTCAGTCATTGCTAGTGTGGGTGTGAGTGGGCCACAATGTTTTCTGTGGTTTGTTAGAGTAAGAAAGTTGTTACATAATAATTTTCTATCTTGCTAGACAGCCTCTTTCTTGATCCTTTGGCTCAAAGATAGGAGATTTTTGTTTGGGCATTTTTGGTCTATGTCTGCTGAGTTCCAGGTTGCCCTCTTTTTCAGCCTAGACAGTGGCATATATGAAGCAGTAATAGAACCTAGAGAACCACTACTGTGCTGTTCCCCAGGTCCTATGTTCCCTAGCAGATCTGCTTGCTTTCTTCCAATTTTCAGAATATTATAATGTCAATGGGTTTTAGTTGTACTTTGCAGAAGGATAAGGAAAAGCATATCTTCACAGAAGTGACATATTTAAATAGCTCACAGAAAATAATGGGAATTCCAGAACACTTAATTGTGCTTATGAGGATTCTGTACAGAAACCAAGAGGCAGTCATTTGAACAGAACAAGGGGATACTGCATGGTTTAAAATCAAGAAGGGTGTGTGTCAGGGTTGTATCCTTTCACCATACTTAATCAATTTGTATGCTGAACACATAATCAGAGAAGCTGGACTATATGAAGAATGTGGCATCACTATTGGAGGAAGACTTGTTAACAATCTGTGATATACAGATGGCACAACCTTGCTTGCTGAAAGTGAAGATGACTTGAAGCACTTATTGATGAAGATCAAAGACTACAGCCTTTGATATGGATTATACCTCAACATGAAGAAAACAAAAATCCTCACTAGACCAATAAGCAACACCATTATACATGGAGAAAAGAATGAAGTTGGCAAGGATTTCATTTTAGTTGGATCCACAATCAATGCCTATGAAAACAGCAGTCAAGGAATCAAACAATATATTGCATTGGGTAAAAGACCTCTTTAAAGTGTTTAAGAGTCTAAATGTCACTTTGAAGGCTAAGGTGTGCCTGACCCAAGCCATATATATCCAATAGCCTCAGATGCATATGAAAACTGGGCAATGAATAAAGAAGACCACAGAAAAAATGATGCATTTGAATTGTGGTGTTGGCAAAGAATATTGAATGTTTCATTAACTGCTAGAAGAATGAACAAATCTGTCTTGGAAGAAGTACAGCCAGAATGTTTCTTGGAAGAGAATGACCAGGCTTCATCTTTCATACTTTGGTCATCTCAGAAGGGACCAGTCCCTGGGAAAAGACATCATGCTGATTAAAGTAGCAATGAAAGAGGTGAGGACCTCAACAAGATGGACTGACACAGTGGCTGAAGGGATGGGCTCAAGCATGGCAATGATAGTGAGGATAGCACAGGATCAGGCAATGTTTTGTGCTGTTACACATAAGGTTACTATGAGTCAAAACTGATTTGATGTGACCTAAAAACAAACAAACAAAAAACATAGAAAGGCTGGGAAAAGAAACAGAAAAATGAAAACCATAGAGTATAAACAGAAGCAAAAACTAAAGTTATAGCTCTAACTTATTAATAATTAAATATAAATGGTCTACACTGATTAAACACAGATTGGCAATATAAGTTACAAACCACAACCTAACTATATGCTGTCTACAAGATATTCACTACAAAAAATAGAAGTACAAGTAATTTGAAAGTAAAATAATGGTAAAATATATATCATGCAAACATTAGTCAAAATGAAGGAGGAAACTTTAAGAACAAGGAAAATACCAGAGACAAAGAACATTATACAATGATGAAAGGATCAATCTACCAAGAAGACATAACATTCCTAACATGCATAAAACAAGAGTTATGAAATATGTGAAGCAAAACCTGACAAAACAAAAGGAAAAATAGACAGATACCCAATTATTGTTAGAAACATAACTCTCAAAAATCAGAACAACTTCACATAAAATGAGCAGATATATAAAAGAACTCAGTAACACGAGAGGGATCTAATTGACATTTATAAAACACTCCACTTAACAACAATAGAATATATTTTCTTTTCAAGCACCTATAGAAAATATACCAAGATAGACTATATCCAGGGCCATAAAATAAACCTCAACAAATTGAAAAGGATTGAACTCATGCAGAGTGCATTCTGCAAACACAATGAAATTAAACTAGGAATCAATACTTCAGGCTTTCAAAACTTGAAACAACAAGGCTCTTCCAAATAATCCATGGATCAAATAGAATGTCTCTAGGAGTTTTTTTTTTTGGGGGGGGGAGCTCTGGTAGCATAGTGGCTAAGACACTTGCCTGCTAACCAGACGGCTGGCAGTTCAAACCCACCAGCCACTCCTCAGAAGGAAGGTTGGGCAATCCTACTTCCGTAGTGATACTGCCTCGGAAACCCAAGGAGGGGTCACTATGAGTCGGGGCCGACTCGACGGCAAAACAACAACAACAGGAGGTGTTTTTTTTTTTTTTTTTTTTTAATTATGCATATAATATTTTCAATTTTTCTACACACATTCTATTTGATCCATGGAATGTAGAGATATAGATATTTCAATAGAAATGAAAATATAATAAATTTTTGGAAAAGCACTGAATCAGTATTGAGAGGGAGATTTGTAGCTCTCTATGCATATATTAGGGAGTTCCAGTAGTGTAGTGGATAAGGCATTTGGCTACTAAACCTAGGGTTCACAGTTCAAACCCACCAGCTGCCCATAGAAGGAAGATGGTGCAGTCTACTTCTGTAAAGATTTATAGCCTTGGAAACCCAGTAAGGTGTTTATGAGTAAGAATTGACTTGATGGCAGTGGTTTCTTTTGGGTATGCATACATTAAAGAAGAGGAAAAATTTCAAATCAATAATCTTAGTTCCTGCCTCAAGAACTTAGGAAAAGAAAAGTAAAATAAACTCAAGGTTTATTCTGAAATGCGATAAAAGCAGAAACCAGTGAAATTGAAAACAAACAAACAAAAAACATTTAACAAAGAGATGATTATTTGAAAGATTAATAAACCTCTAGGAAGATTAACAGAGAAAATAGAGAAGGCACAATTTTCTAATATCAAAGTTATGACTACAAGTCTTGCAGACATGATGGGATTAAAAGGAAATACAAAGAGTTACTCTGCACACATACATTTGAAAATATATATGAAGTGGACCAATTACTTGAACAGCACTAAATATTACAATGATGTAATAGATAATTTGGATAGTCCTATAACTATTAAGGAAATTGAATTCATAATTGGAAAAAAAAGAAAAATCTCTTGGCCAAGATGCTTTCAGTAGATAATTCTATCTGACATTTAAAGAAGAATAGCAGAAATTCTATCCAATATTTTCCAGAAAACAGAAGAGGAAGGAACACTTCTGAAGTCATTTTATGAAGCTAGTGTTATCAATACCAAAACCAACCAAAGACAAGACAAAATAAAAAACAAACAAATGAAAAAAAAAAAAAAAAAAAACCTTACAAACCAATGTCCTTCATAAATATTGTTGTTAGGTCCAATGAATTGGTACTGACTTATAACAACCCTATGCACAACATGATGAAACAATGCCTAGTCCTGAGCCATCCTCACAATCTTTGCTATACTTGAGCCCATCACCGCAGCCACTGTGTCTCTCATAAATATAAATGCAAATATCCTTAATAAAATATTGCAAAAAAAATTCAACAATATCTAAAAATAATTACAAACCATTGGGGGTTTATTCCAGAGATGCAAAACTATTTCAATATTTGAAAATCAATTATTATTCACAATATTGCACATGAAGAAAAAGAGAATAAATTGACAAAATTCAATACTCAATCATGATGGAAACACTCAGAGAAATTGAAGTAGAGAACTTCCTCAATTTTATTAAGGTTATCTACAAAAAACCTAAAACTAACAGACATAACGGTGAAACACTGAATACTTTACCCTTAAGATGTGCAACAGGGCAAGACCATACACTGTTAGCACTCTTATTTATACTGGAAGTTGAACCACCCCACTAAGATAAGAAAAAGAAATAAAAGGCATACAGATCAGAAACAAAACATACGATTGTCTATGTAGAAAATTTCAAGGAATCTCCCAAGAATAAAAAAAAAGCAAGCAAACAAAAACCCTTAGAATGAATGGATGAGGTCAGCAAGTTCAAAGGATACAAAGTAAATATTAAAAAAAAAGTTACATTTCTCCATACTAGCAATGAAAGTGTAAACAGTGAAATTAAAAATATAAGGCCATTTATTGTTGCTCAAAAAGAATGAAATAATTAGATGGGAATCTAATGAACATTTACAAGATTTCTATGCTGGAAACTATGAAGTACTGATGATTAAGATCTAAATAAACAGGGAAAAATATTTATTTATTTAAATGGTTTTAATGGACTGGAAGATAAACATAGTAAATATGCCAGTTTTCCCCAGGTTGATATACAATTTTAACATAATTCCTATAAAAATTCCAGCAATAATTTTTGTAGATATTGATAAGATTATTCTAAAATTTATATGGAAAGATAAAAGAATTTGAATATCTAAAATTTTTTTGAAAAATAGCAATAATGTGGGACAAATCTGACTTCTTACTATACCCACTCTTCACTTAACAACATGGTTAAGTTCCAAAGAACAAGTTGTTGTGCCAAAATTGGTGTTATGTGAAAATAGAGAATGACTGCATCAGAACACAAAATGGAGGATGACTATATTATTACAAAACTTCCAAAATACATCATTACCTAACTGCCAAACCACTGAGAATTGTGGCTCAGCCAAGTTGATGTATAACCTTAAGCATAATAGTCAGCATTAGTCTCACCTAGAATATTGGCATTCATTACTGCATTACTACATTAATGTGCAAAATGATAGTAGATTTTTTAAACTATGGTTGTGTATGCAAAACGTTGCATAATAAGGCAATTAATAAATGAGGAGTAGGTATATTTCAAAACTTATTATATAGCTACAATACCCAAGACTGTATACCGGTGATGGAGGGTTAGATACATAGATCAATGGAGTAGAATAGAAAACCTAGAAATAAAAGCACGCAAATATACCCAACTGATGTTTTACAGAGGTGCAAAGGCCATTCATTCAATGAAGGAAAATGTGCTTTTTTAACAAATGGTGCTGAAACAATTGGACAACCATAGGCAAAAAAATGTACCTCAACCTAAGTCTCATACCTTATACAAAAATTAACTCCAAATAAATTACAGATTTAAATATAAAATGTATAACTGTTAGAAAAATACAGAAGAAAAATCTTTCAGATCTAGGGCTAGACAAAGAGTTCTTGGACTGGACACCAAAAGCACAATCTGTAAATGTAAAGATTGAAAATTGGGTTTCATCAAAAAAAAAAAAAAAACCACAAAAAACCTTAGGAATGAATACTTGCAAACTACATGGCCAAAATAAGACTAGTCTCCATATTCAATAGAAAATAGCATCTCAGAAAACGTACAAATGTACAAAAGTCATGAAGAGTCATTTCACCAAAGAAGATTTACAGGTGGTACAAAAACAATGAAATGATGTTCAAAATACTTCGCTATTAACCCAAAAAACCTAAACTTACTGCCATCGAGTCGAGTTGATTTGACTCATAGCGGCTTCTCCTTGGGTTTCCAAGGCAGTATCTGTAGGGAAGTAGATTACCCAATCTTCCTTCCGATGAGTGGCTGCTAGGCTTGAACCACCAGCCTTCCGGTTAGCAGTCAAATGCCTTAGGCACTACACCATCAGAGCTCCTAGAGAATTGCAAATGAAAATTACAATGAGATATCACTGCAACACCATCAGAATGGCTAAAATAAGATCAATAGTGACAACACCAAATACTGGGAAGATGTGGAGTAACTGGATCACTTGCACTTTGCTGGTGGCAGTTTTAAATGATCCAGCAACTCTTGCAAACCATTTGTTTCTTGTAAAAGTAAACATGCAACTGTCATATGAACCAGCAATCATGTTCCTGAGCATTTATCTCAGATAAAGGAAAAATTACATTCACACAAAAATTTGTACACAAATGTTTCTAGCAGCTTTATTTATAACAGCTCAAAACTTGAAACAGCCTTGCTGTGCTTCACTAGCTGAATAGTTAAACACATTTGGTGACTCCATACCATGGACTACTGTTGTTGTCAGGTATCGTCAAATCAGTTCTGATTCATAGTGGCCCTATATACAACTCCTGCTCCATCTTCAAAATTGTTGCTACTGCTACTTACCAATAAAAGGAAATGAACTATTATTAATACATGCAACAACCTGGATGAATCTCCAGAGAATTATGGTGAGTGAGAAGAGCCAATCCCAAAAGGTTACATAATGTATAATTGCATTAATACAGCATTCTTGGAAATAACAATATTAGAAGGAGGAACAGATCAAAAGTTAATAGGAATTCAGGAGCAAATGGGATTGGACTAAGTAGGTATGGCCATTAAAGGGTAACATGAGGGATCCTTGTGGTTACGGAAATGTTCTGTATCTTGATTGTATCAGTTTCAGTATCCTAGTTGTGACATTGTACTGTAGTTTTGCAAGATATTACCATTGTAACAATTGGGCAAAGCATACATAAGATACTCTACTATTATTTCTTACAACTGCATGTGTATCTACAATTATCTCAAATAAAAAATTTAATTATAAAATTGTTATTTTTTGATTTCATCATTTGATCAAGTTGCTCTTAGTTTTAATACCATTTTCAAAACAACCTACATAACAAATCAGCCAACTACTGATAATTCTCAATCATCCATCTTGTCTGGCTTTACAGTTTTTGTTTGGGTTCTATTTGAATGATAACCCTCCTTGGGTTTCCAAAGTGGTATCACTACGGAAGTAGATTGCCCAACCTTCCTTCTGAGGAGTGGATGGTGGGTTTGACCCACCAGCCTTCTGGTTAGGAGTCAAGTGCCTTAGGCACTATGATATAATAGACTCTATTAAATTAGTTGATACTGAGTTGAGTCTGACTCATGGTGACTCCGTGTGTGTCAGACTAGAACTATGGTCAGTGACGTTTTCAACAGCTTCTTAGAGAAAAGGTAGTACTAGAGAAAGACTAGATTCCTTTTTATCAATTTATGGTAACTTCAAAATATCTGCAGATAATTTGATATCTTAATGCACAAAAAATAGTACTGTGAAATTCACGTATCTCAGTAACTTATAGGGAAAGTAATTTATATATAGGTAAACCGTGCCCTGTCAAATTATCTCCTGGATTGAAATTAAGGACAGAATAAATTAATATCAAAGTGGCCTATCAGTTGTGTTAAAAACTTAAAATATTCTTTGTGTTTCTCTTCTGGGGTTGGATAATCCTCATTTACTGTTCTATTTTACTGTAAACAGTATTGGCCATTTAATTACTAGCTCTCTAACAGGGTGAATGTAGAAAATGTTAAAAAAGTAAACTTCCAATCAATGCCTCCTGGAAAACACAGTACATAAAGTTTTTAGAGTCAGAGACCTGGTCTTATAGATAGTCTTGTATGTACTAATCCCCCTTCTATTTTTGACTTAAAGATATATTTTGTTAAGGAATTTGAAAAGAAAATATATAATACTCATTTGAAATAAACAACTTAGTTAATTTTTTTTTTTTGCAAAATAGAATAGTATATAGGGATTGTCACTATCAGTTTTCAAAACACATTCTGAAATAATAATATTTAGAGTAGTGTTATGCTGATAAAGAATACAAGGAAAAATAATGCATTAAATGTCCTGAAAAAAAAATCCTTCTGGTATGAGTCTGTGTACAATATATTATTTTGTGTATTGTTTAGTATTACATATTTTGATAAATATTAATGATATAATTGTTGTTGTTGTTATGTGCCATCAAGTTGGCCCTGACTCGTGGCGACCCCTCCTTGGGTTTCCAAAGTGGTATCACTACGGAAGTAGATTGCCCAACCTTCCTTCTGAGGAGTGGATGGTGGGTTTGACCCACCAGCCTTCTGTTTAGGAGTCAAGTGCCTTAGGCACTATGATATAATAGACTCTATTAAATTAGTTGATAACTGAGTTGAGTCTGACTCATGGTGACTCCGTGTGTGTCAGACTAGAACTATGGTCAGTAACGTTTTCAACAACTGATTTTTTTGCAAGTAGATTGCCATGTCTTTCTTCTGAAGGCCCTGGATAGACTCAAATCACAACATTTTCAGTTAGCAGCCAAATATATTAATTCTTTGCAATAGTCAGGGACTCCATAGACTATATTAAACAAATGAAAAATAGTTGCTATCAAGTGGATCCCATTCAAAGTGACCTCATGTGTTGCAGAGTAGAACAAGGCTCCATAAGATATTTAAGACCGTGACCTTTCAGAAACTGGCCTCCAAACCCTTCTTATAAGGTGAGCTCGGGTTGAGCTCAAACACCAACTTTTTGGTTAGTACTCAAGTGCTTAATTAACCATTTGCCAATTCATAGATTGCATTACATACTATTATAAATTATATGAAGGAGAGAATAGTTAAATAAAAAGATGGTGAAGCAAATGGATAACTATTTGGGAAATAATGAACTTATGTCTTTTTGCTGTACCATATACCACAGTTGATTTCATGTGGATAAAGGTTAGATGTATAAACTTCCTCATCCTCACCCCAAATAAGCGATGTCTGGAAGTAAACATAGACACATATTCCTTATAATATGATTGATAAAGTATTTTAGAAGGATTAAAAGAAAAACTATAGACAGATATATTAAAAGATTTAGATATATAAAATGTAAATGTCATATTAAATATTTATATCTATGGTCTGTTATATATGACAATGGTTAACATATCAAATATCTAACATGCATTATAAATAAGAAAGAAGAGAACATCTTAGCAGAAAGAGCAAAGGCCATAAATAGATAATTTGTAAAATAAGAAATAATAGTGAATAATATTTTGAAATATTCAAGCACTTATTTATAAAATGTACAAATTAAGATAATATTTTCTATGACTAGAGGACAATTTAAAAAGAAATCTGACATGTAATCTATGAAGAATAGTTTGTTTAGTATATGGCTTATAAGAATATGCAACCTTTTGACAATGTTTTAGAGATAAGTATATTTATAGTCTTAACAGTGTTCATTATCTTTATTATAATCAGAATTGTGTGGGAGGATCTGTATACTAGACAGTTTATTTTGACATAACTTATTTTGTATCCTAGGTTTAACTAACATACTTATCCAATGGTAAGAAAACGGTTTTGTAGATAATTATATCTCCATAAGATGCAATGCCATTCAGTCATTTAAAGTAGTTTTCAGAAAATGTTTAGGGAAAATGGTAAAATTATAATTTAAATGAAAGATTCATATTTCTAATATGCTTAAATTTAACAGAGTCTGACAGATTCTGAAATAGAATGATAATATAATTCCAACCTATTTGTATCCATGTATATATTAAAAAAATGCAAGAAAGCAATACATCAAAATGTTTAAGACTTTATTATAATTTTGCATCAGCTTTTTTCTGAAAACAAACAACAGTTTATGCACAAAGTGGTCACAGTTGTCTTTATGATGGTGACAATAAAATGCTCATCAATAGAAAAATGTTTACATCACATAATCACATGAACATCTGATAGAATTTTATACAGGAATTACCATTCTGTCTTTGAATAGTTCTTACTTTACTAATTTTGAAAAGTATTTATGATACAATACTAAGTGATTAAATAATACAAATGTATGTTAAAATGCTGCAGGAAGATATGACAAATTGTTAGTGGTTACACCTGAGTGGAGCAATTTTAATTGTGATTTCCTCCATCATTTTTTCTAGATATATTCTAGATTTCTGAATTTTAAACTATGAGCATCCAACCTTTGTGATAAAAAAATATATACACATATTAAAAATCTCTGAGCACTCTTCCGGTAAGATGATGGAATAGGCAGACAAGCTCCACAGACCCTCTTTAACAAAGAAAAGAGAAACCAATTGAAAGAGATACAGAAGATAGTCCTGGAGCCCTGAGCTGTGAAAAGAACTATACAGAAGTGGATGAGGCACCAACTAGTGGAGAAACCTGAACAAAAATAATACAGAGATAGTTGGAGCAGTGGACTGTCAGGTACTCTGACAAGACTGACAGCCTAAATATTTCCACATGGTATTGGGACCTGAGAATTGACCTAAAGATCAACCCTGGTTACCAAGGGGTGCAAGGTTGACAGCACTGATGGCCTATGACTAGGAAGGGAAACAGCAAGAAGGGAGAAAACCTGAGCTGTGGATTTTTGGTTGTCCGGAGGGTGCAGCCATTTTGATTGTTTACATGCGGTGGCCATTTTGGATTTTAACGTGATAGCATTCTCATTTGGATTTCAGGGACCTAAGAATAGTCTCCATTTGCCAAGGACAGCAAGGATATACAGGAGGCAGACAATGGGAAAGGAGACAGGTGGTGAGTGTATGTGTGCTGCCAATTATTGAATACAGGAGCACAGTACAATATCCTGCTTACATTGATAACATACAAACAAAACAAATATCGTGGGCAAGTCACTCCAACATACAATAACCAATTAAATATAAAACATCACAAAAACATCACAATGCCTCAGAGAAAACAGAACATCACAGTGCAGACAAAGGAGCAAGATAAAGCAGAAGAAACAAGGGACCAGAGTACAGACACAAGACACATCTCTGAGGAAGAAGCAGCATTGGAACTCCCTGACAAGGAATTCAAAAGAATTATATTTAGGTACTTTCAGAGGATTGAGAGACAGGTCAAGGAAAACACTGATAAAATGGAGGAAAACACAGAGAAAACCCTAGAACAATTTCAAAAGACAATACAAGAACAAAATGACAAAATAAATGAAAAATTATAAATGATTCAGAATCTACACATAAAAATTCAGAAGATTAATACTAAATTTTCAGAAATAGATAACTCATTGAATGGGCAAAGGAGTAGAATTGAATCAATGGAAGACACAATTAGTGAGATAGAAGGCAAATACCTCAATACTACTTTGGAAAGGAATCAATCAGAAAAAAAGATCAAAACAAAATGAAGAAACCCTAAGGTTCATGTGGGATACCATCAAAAGGAATAACCTACATATAATTGAAATTCCAGAACAGGAAGAGACAAATTAAACCACAGGAAAAATTTTCAAAGATTTGTTGGAAGAGAATTTTCCTGGTATGATGAAAGATGACACTATATCCATTCAG
>NW_006921682.1:5009464-5019672 GCF_000298275.1 Orycteropus afer afer | reverse complement strand
ATGGAAGTAGATTGCCCAACCTTCCTTCCAAGGAGTGGCTGGTGAGTTTGAACTGCCAACCTTCTGGTTAGCAGTCAAGTGCCTTAGGCACTATATTACCAGAGCTCCTAACCAAGAATTATATACCCAGCAAAATTGTCCCTCAAATATAATGGTGAAATCAGGATATTTCTAGATAAGCAGAAATTAAGGAAATTTGTTAAAACCAGATCAACCTTATAAGAGATGCTGAAGGGAGTCCTTTGGACAGAGAACCAACAATAGCAAACAACAACTGACCATTAATACACATGATGACATAACCCAGAAATCAACACAGTTATAGAAGTATCCAAAGTAAATAAGCCTAGAAGATTGTAAACAGGGCACCAGGGACATCAACTGACAAATGAAGACAACTACAAACCAAAAAGAGGGAAAAAACTGTGTAGTTACAGCACTTCTAAATGGTAGGGAAGTCAAGACAACTACAAGATAGAATGGACTATTCTAAACTTGGAAAGAAATTATAAATCACAGAGTAACCTCAAAGAAAAATTATAAACCTTCACATCAAAATAAAAAAGAGGACCAGCACAAATATTTAGCAAATACTGAAACAACAGCAACAAGGAAAGTGATAACACAATGCATAAACAAAGCGAGCTCAGCATAGAAATTTATACGGAACAAGGAAAGGAACACCATGAAAAAGCACATAACAAAATGACAGTAACAAATTCATACTTGTTGATAATTACATATCCAACAAGGGACTTATCTCTAAAATTTATAGAAAACTCCAACGCCTTAACAACAAAAAGATTAACAATCCAATTAAAAAATGGACAGAAAACATGAATGGACATGTCACCAAAGAGGATATTCAGGTGGCCAGCAAATATATGAGGAAATGCTCATGATCATTAGCCATCAGAGAGGTGCAAATCAGGGCAACAATGAAATACCATCTCACCCCAGAACTAATGACAAAATTCAACAAGTCAGAAAATGGCAGATCCTGGCGAGGATGTGGAGACACTAGGCCTCTCATATACTGCTTGTGGGACTGTAAAATGATACAACCACTGTGGAAAATAGTATGGCGATTCCTTGAAAAGCTGGAATCGGAAATACCGTCTGACCCAGCAATCCTATTTGTTGTTGTTCTTATGTGCCGTCGAGTCGGACCTGACTCATAGTGATCCCTTCTTGGGCTTCTGAAGTGGTATCACTACGGAAGTAGATTGCCCAACCTTCCTTCTGAGGAGTGGCTGGTGGATTTGAACCACCAGCCTTCTGGTTAGCAGTTAAGTGCCTTAGGCACTATACTACCAGAGCTCCTAGCAATCCCATTACTCAGTATATATCCTAAAGAATATTATTTAAAATATCAGCTTTGTCCTTGTCTGCAATACTTTGGCACTGCCTCAATTTGGCATCATTAACTCCTACAACTGAAATAACAGTAAGGTGCAGTTATACAAAGGAAGAAAAGAGAGATTAAGGTCCCCTGTTAGTACTAGGGAGTCTGACAGTTTCTGATATGTTTTGTACACTGTATCTGTATTTTCATTTGCATTGATTTTCCAAGGGTTTTATGGCTAAAGCCAGGTCCCCAAAGAAGTCGGGGAGTTTTGTGCTACCCGCAACTTGGCGGGAGGCAGAATGTCTGCAATTACTCCTTTTGCTTTTAACTGACTTTGAATCCTGTCCTTTTGGCTTGCGTACCTGGCTTTCAGCCAGGAGAAGGAGAAAAACTCTATCTGTGGGTTTTCAAATGTCGTTTCCCCTTTGGCTTTGTTGATGGTAAAATTCTGTCTTTGCATCTGAAATTGGAAACTTGTAATCCTGGAGTCTGAGTGTAATTCATTGGAAGGCTTCTCTTATCTGTGTCTAGGATCAACATTTAGTCTGATTGCCATTTATAACCAGGTACAAAATCTGAAGGCATTTTACCTTCAGTGCAGTGGCCCAAATTTTGCCCCTAGTTCTGCTTGTTCTGTCATTTACTGTCAGTTCTTAATTGTATCCACATAGGAATTCAGGCCTGAGGCAGTAGGATCTGGGTTTTCTCTTTCTCTCTGAGTGTGTGACCTTTGGATATTTCTCCTCTTCATTTTGGGTAGGTTCTGAATTTGGGTTTGTAGTCCGGTCCAGAGAAGACATTCTTTGAAGTAAAATTTTTTACATGATTTTTTTTGCCCAGCAGTTAGACTATACCTTTTATATATTTATTTGCACTTACCCCACAGAGATAATTTAAAGAAGAAGTGAGCTACGTATGTGTTAACAACTGTGTCTTGCAATGTATATGCTTTAAGTTCATAGGACTTTGGCATACCTTTTCTATTCAGTTCTCAAAATTTTTCTTGGAGTAAGTTTTTGTCCATTTTTCATGTGAGGAAATGGAAGCTCAATAAAGTTAAAAGGCTCGTCACACACTCCCAGCTAGTAATTGCTGGCTCCTCGCCTTGCAAATCTAGTGTTTGCCCACTAGATGAGAGCTGACTTTGAATGGCACTGATGTATGGAATAGATCATAGCAGAGCTCCTTCTGAGAACAGTTTTAATACCTTGATCAAACCTCTTTAATAAAACTTTTCCATTTTTACTCATATTTTATTGCATATAAATAATACGCCAATATTATATATAAATAATACGCCAATATTATATATAAATAATATGCCAATATTATATATAAATAATATGCCAATCATTTTGTGCAGAAGCTTGAAGGGAAAATAAGTTTTCTGTAATCCCCAGGGTAATTGTTTAACCCCTATTGCTTTCTAGGATGAAGTCCAAATTCTTTAGCATGGCATATTGGCATATAAAGATTTCCACAGTCTGGCCTCAACCTACCAACCATTCTCATCTAGTCATACTCACCACCTGGCACAAATTTTTCTTTTTTTTTTTCTGTCTGAACTTGCTGTGTCTTACCTAAAACACTACTGTCCTCAAGCCTCATCTACACAGTGAATGCCTAGTTTAGCGGTTCTGAAACTTTAGATAACTGAAATTTTGGTAACTGCTTGTGAGTGTCTTTGGTTTAACTATCTTCCTTACATATAAGAGACTGGACTCGTATTTGTGTTTAAATCCTCATGGTCTAAATGGTGTTTGGCACCTGTAGAAACTCACCAGGAATTTGAATGAACAAGTAATGTACCAGCAAAAATTTGTTTATTTAAGTTTACTTTTGCAGAATGAATTCTTTGCTTCACTGGTTGTCCCCTTTTTATGTCTTTGTTCCTGCTTCCGAACCAACCTCTTCTATTTATTTCTAGCTACAGTGGAAGAAGGAAAGGGAACTATTATTTTTTTAAAATAACTACTATGAGTCAGACTCTTTGCTTTACATCTATTATTGTGTGTCATGTTCAGAGTAACTCACATGAGATAACTGTATTAGCTTCATTTTAAAGATAAAGAAACTGAAGCTTAAAAAGGTTAAGTAATTTTGTAAACATCCTGTGACTGGAGAGTGGTACAAATGAGATTTGAATTCAGCATTTTTTAAAACTGTTCTACTCTGCTGCCTCCAGAATTAACTCTCCTGTCTCTCAGAATGTGTTAAGATGATGGTACGGTGGCTTTCCTCGAGAAAAAAGATGATCTTCATGTTAATATTATCGGTGATGATTCCTGCTCTCTTCTTTCCTCTTTGTCCTTTGCATCCAGGTTCAGTTCCCGTTTTGGTCCTCTAGTGTCATTCTAACAGAAAATAACCACAAATGTTTGGCCTTGACAAACAGGGATTTATTCTCTTATAGTTTGTTGTTGTGTGCCGTCGAGTCGGACCCAACTCATAGCAAGCGACCCCTCCTTGGGTTTCCGAGGAAGTATCACTACGGGAGTAGATTTCCCCATCTTCCGCCAGCCTTCTGGTTAGCAGTCAAGTGCCTTAGCCACTATGCTATCAGAACTCTTATAGTTTAGGAGGCTAGAAGTCTGATTCAAAGTGCTGGTTGTAGGGGCTGGGTGAAGGCCCCTTGACCTTGGACTTCAGCTCAGCCTCTTGCTCCCAGCCCACTGGAGCTGGAGGTGTCTCTTAACTCAGGCAGCTGCTGAGGCTGATGAACCCAAGGTCAACAAGTAAAAGGGCACAGTCCCAAAATTATCAACAACATGACAGGTCCCTAGTTCAAATCCAGAAACAGTCTCAAGATCAGCAGAAAATATGGCAGGCCATTGAGATGAAGACTGCCCAATGCAGAATCCAGGTGTGCCAAAAAGCTCTGAGACCTTTCTCACAGCTGCTTCTTATATACTGGAAGCAGACCATATCACTAAGGCAGTTACTCAGCTGCTCTAATAGATTCCACCATGGAGTTGATTACCAGTTTCATCATGGAGAGTAACTACAACCAGCTGCCCAGCCACTCAAAACCAAGCCCAGCCAAGTTGACACAGAACCTTAACTACCACAGTTCCTAAACTGCTTTCAGTATTATCACTATTTCTACAAATTTTCGTCTTCTTTTTCTGGAGAACATTGAAGAGCTAGTGCAAGATCCCTTCTATTTACTTCCATGGCTTTTCCAAAAACTATCTCATTTGGCTGAATTTGCAAAATCAAACATAGCTATTGTCTCCCTTGATCTTATTTAAGAATTAAGCAGAGACATTTAAAGGATGTTACAACTTAAAATTCACTTTTCATTTCTAGCAAATATATTTTTCCTATCCAGGTAGGGGGAAATGGAATTCATTTTCACAGTTTTTCAGAATTGAAACTTTTAAAAAAAATTTCTAGTTTAAGTACACATTTTATGTATAATAATTTCATATTAATTGTCACTTCCAAAACCATTATTTTCTTCCTTCTCAAATAAAAGAAAATTGTTTTGGGAATAATTGGAGTTTTCTCACTGAAAGTTAGAAAACATAGATATATTTTTGAAGCCCAGGTATCTATTTGTATATCACTTATTCTGAAAATTATGTCTTCTAAGGAATGAAAATAGGTGATAAATTTAAAGTAAGGAATAAATTTGAGCCTGTGGTAACCAATTTACTTTATAATATTTCATTTAATATAAACTTCATGTTTCATACCTGCAAAAAAGGCCATAGGGGTAGTATCTTCTGGCCTCCTCCACCCTCAGGAAGGGGAAACAGAGTGACCATCTACAGCTCAATGCTTATTTCTATGAGGCCAAACATGCCACCATCCTCCAGTCTTTGTACCAACTCTGACCCTAACCGTCCCACCCATGGCACTCGCTGCTTCTCTGCTAGGTTCAATAATTTGTTGCAATGGCCACATAGAACTCACAGATAATATTCACAACTATGGGGTTTATTAGGGTACTAGCAGGTTACAATTCAGGTTCAGGAATGTTAGAATACAATTCTTCCATCAGGACAGTCTCCCCTCTGCTATGTCCTCAGACATGCCTCTCTGGCCCTTGACCTCTCAGCCTGGCCTCTGCCCTGCTTGGGCAAGAGTGTTACAAAGCTCTTTTAGTTCTGCCAGTAGGTATACCTACGTACACCCCACTTCTCCAGCAAGCCTCCTGCCCAAGGCACTCAGCTTTCTTGCTCTGTGGGCCAAGGCAAGCTCACTGTTCTGTCTCATGCCTCTTGGTTCCACTGCCACTGTCTCTCTGCTGGGCATCTTTCTCTGCCAGGCATCTGCCAAAGATGTCCAGCACAGGGATCTTAGATCCTTGCTCCACTCCTCCTCTGGCTCTTCTCTCTTGATGGCAGTGAGATTCCCCTCCTCTGCTCCTAGGAGGGCTCACTTTAAGCCTAGCAGAATGACAAAACTAACAAACCCCCATATTAGAGTTCCACACATCTTATTTACATGGTCTCACCCAGTAATCTGGTGGGAGTCACAAAGACTAAGGCTAGAAAAGCCATACCACATAATTCACTGCACCACAATATTATTCAGCAATGAGAAGGTGAAAACCATGGACTTAGGTCAAAGGATTGCTACAAACATAAGATATGCTATCTTGTATATATCCATTATTTAAATGAATTTGATGAAGAAAAATTTAATCTGTCATTTAAAAGACAAAATAAATGTCTTTCATTCCTCCTCTGTTACTGTATTTTCTGGCACTGTGGAATGTATTTTATATAATACAGAAGGAGGTAGATATGAAATGTACTTTTTAATCTATACAGATTTAATTCTTCTTCATTACTAGGCAAGCTTGCTTGTCTGCATTGGCGAATTATATTAGATAATGTATGGTCATGGTTGCAATTTGGAATAAAAAAATCAGAGTGGTATACTGGAGACCCTTTCTCCATATTGCTTGTTGGTCTTCTGGCTAGGTTGGAATATCAGAGATTATTTATTTATCAGATTTACTCTATACTCCCAATATCCATACTTCAGGCTACATTTGGCTACATTTATTTGTAAAAGTTTCCAAGCTTAAATATGAATTACAGAAGAAAATATAAACAAAGTCCATCATAATTAACCCACTTTTTTTTTTAATACTCAACAAAACTTTTGAGTAGTTTAAAATTATTGTTGTTGTTGTTGTTGTTTGCCGTCAAGTCGGCCCCGACTCATAGCGACCCCTCCTTGGGTTTCCGAGGCAGTATCACTACGAAAGTAGGATTGCCCAACCTTCCTTCCGAGGAGTGGCTGGTGGGTTTGAACCTCCAGCCTTCTGGTGAGCAGTCAAGTGCCTTAGGCACTATGCTACCAGATGGTAAATGGTGAGTTGGTCAAATAAAAATCAGAGGAAAAGTAATAAATAAAATGGTGATGAGGTGAATAGGGGACCATTCTCTTTTCTGACTTGGTACTATACCTCTACTAGATTCTCAGATCTTTCAGAACATGCATGTATTAGGCACTTCATAAATATTTGTTTATATACATTCTGAGGATAATTGTTCTTTTTTTAAAGATGCATGAAACTTAGAGGAAATTAGGAAAAGTAAATGAGGAACTTAGGAAAAGTAAATGAGGAACTTTGTAAATCTAGATATAGTGAGAAGGCAATGAAGGATGCTGTTAATGAAAAAGAAAGAATAAAGTTGGATGTAAAAGACCAACACTGTCACTAGTGTTGGCTCTGTACACAGTCCATTGTGTGAGAGTATAGGTAGTATCCACCTTATGATATATTCAAGTTATGATGAACCACACTTATGACCATCTGTTTATGGGGTTCCTCTGTATATATTGTCATTAATAATATGTACTACATACAACATGGCAGCACTTAATGTGCTTATGTTATCATTCTCAGATGTTAAATTTTGTACTTTACTGTTAAAAACACAACCATATAGATTTAGTTTTCTAAACTAAAGCAGGAGGTTCAGTTGCTTGAAAACGTAGACTCAAATATTGATTACTTTACTAGAGATGATAGCAGATTTGGGAAGCAATGTGATGTTACTGTGAAATAGTGAGAGAAAAAAAAAAAAAAAAAGTAAAAATACCAGAAAACAGTAACAGAAAAAGAAAAAATGAAAAGGGCCATACAGACAACTGTCACTAATTTTCTGACTAGAAACACAATCCCCATTCTCAGGCATAATCCAGATTCTTCCACAAATGAGTTATCACTCTGACAAAATGCCAGTGTTGTCCAACACTTCTTTGTGCTTGGAGTAAATTTTTATGATTTGGGCATTTTTTTGAATGTATGTATGTATCAAAATATATCTGTAAATTTATATGTAATATGTCCAGCCCCCAAAGACAAAAAGAAATATCAGATTTAAAAGACACTGATCAACGTTCATACCATAGGCAATGATAGTATAGATACTGGCTACCTTACACAAAAATGAGGTACTTCTCCAAAACCTGAAAACTCAATCAAGGTATCAAAGTAAATAAATAAATGAAACAGAATGGAATCCACCATTAGACCACCCAAGAGAGCTCAAAATTTAAAGCACTCGCTTATGAGATTTAACTAAACCAAACCAATTCCAACTCATAACTGTTCTGTTTCTTAGTGACCCTATAGGGCAGAATATAGGGTTTCCAAGGCTCTAAATATTTATGGAAACAGGTTGTCATATCATTCTCCTGGACAATGGTTTGTAAGTTGGAGCTAGTGACCTTCATTTTTACTATAATACCCTACTGTATGCTTTGAAAGGAGCTCTGGTAGTGTAGGGCCTAAGGCATTTGACTGCTCACCAGAGGGTTGGTGGTTCAAACCCACCAGCTGCTCTGCAGAAGGAAAATGGGGCAATCTACTTCCACAAAGATTTACTGTCTCAGAAACCTAATGGGGTTGCTGCCAGTTGGAATCAACTTGATGGTGTTGAGGTTTTTTTTTTTTGGTACACTTTGAAGATAGCATTATACTGAGATGTTAGGGAAATTGCCATATAAATAGATAAGTTTGAAAATCAGATAACTCTCAGAAATAAGCTATGCTTTTGGTGTCATGAACTCCCTGACACAGTTTTTTTTTTTTTTTTTTAATTGCGCTTTGGGTGAAAATTTATGAAGCAAATTTGTTGTACATTCAATAGTTCATGCACATTTGATTTCATACCCGATTACCATCCCCAAAACTCTTTTCCCCTCCTGCAACTACCCCCTTCCTACACCCCTCCCAACCATGCATTCCCATCTGTCACGACACAGTTTTTCTCAGCCAAGAACAAATAAATCTAATAGGTTATGTAGCAAGTTAAAACTCGCCAAATTTTTTTAATAGAAGAAATAGTTGTCATCTTCTGTTGCACTCTACATCCTGACCACATCCCATCCTGACTACTATCTAGCATACATGAACTCCCACTCCACCCCCTTTTTCCCTTCTCAGGCAAGCCAACCTACCAAGCTGTGTATTTTTAATCACTTTCTATAGCAATCAAGAATTTGCCATTAGAGAAGCTGTTTTATTGCTTCTTATCATTTGATGCCTGTTCTTGTAAGCAGATTTCAGATAAGAGCAACTGGCAGTAGGACGTGCCCTTCCTGAAAACAGAGGTCAAAAACCTTGCTATGGAAAGCCTAGTAAAACTGTTCTAGAAGGCATTTGAAATCTTGATCATATTAAAATACCAAATATAATTTATCCTTTTTATTTCCCTCAGTAATTTTAAAATACTTAAAAATAGTTCCCATTTGAAAAAGTAAGTATAATTTTATAGGAAATCTAGAAATGAATGAGAAAATGGCATTTTGTTTATATGTATTAATAAAAAGAAACATCATTTTTAACAAAAAAAAGGAAAACTTGAAGTTTTTAGGACAGTTTGGGAAAGTACCAGGAATGGAGAAAAGTTAGGGCTCACTCTGGTGATGTTTTCTATAGCAAATAATGACACATCCATGAGAACTGTAAGGGGAGGGGATACAAGTAAGTAGGAATCATGAGGTTCTTATTGACTCTGAATATCTGCTTTAGATCACTGCTGAGGACAGTGCTTTTCAAAGCATTTTATGACATTGTTTCAATATTACACCAAAGTTGGTTGAAAAGTATGACCTTGTCTTAGTTATCTAGTGCTGCTATAACATAAATACCACAAGTCAGTGGCTTTAATGAACAGAAATTAATTTCTCACAGTTTAAAAGGGCAGAAGGCCAAATTCAGGGCACCAGCTCTAGGGGAAAGCTTTCTCTTTCTTGGCTCTGGGGGAAGGTCCTTGTCTATTTGCAGCTTCTGTTCCTGGTTTGCTTGGTGATTGACGTGGCCTGGAATGTATCTTATTGTGTTACCTTTTCTGATTTTGTATGTTAAAAATGATTGGCTTAAGACACACCATGCACTGAAATGACCTCATTAACATCATAAAGAAAACCCTGTGCCCAAATAGGGTTACATCCACAGGTATAGAGGTTAGAATTTGTTGTTGTTGTTGTATGTCTTTGAGTTGATTCCAAGTCATGGTGACCCAATGTGACAGAGTAGAACTGCCTCATAGGGTTTCCTAGGCTGTAATCTTTATGAGGAGGGGTCACTATGAGTTGGGTCATAGCAACACATACCAGCACATAACAACAACAACAAAAACAATTTTTATGTTGAAGGAGCTCTGGTGGCACAGTGCCTAAATGCATTTCCCTGCTAATCAGAAGGGTGGCGGTTCAAACCTACCAGCCACTCCACAGAAGGAAGATGGGACAATCTACTTCTATAAAGATTTACCACTTAAGAAATCCAATGGGGGTTGCTATGCGTCAGAATCGACTCAATGACAGTACAGTTTTTGGTTTAATCTTTATGGGAAGGAGCTCTGGTGGTGAAGTGGTTAAGGTATTT
>NW_006921682.1:5005351-5008859 GCF_000298275.1 Orycteropus afer afer | reverse complement strand
TCACCCAAATCACAATAAATAAACACACACACACACACACACACACAAAGAAGTCATTATGAGTCAGAATCAACTCCTTGACAGTGAGTTTGGTTTGGTTTGGAATCTTTATGGGAGCTTATCTTTATATATTTTCTCCTATAGAGCTGCTGGTGGATTCCAACCACTGACATTTTGGTTAGCAGGTGAGTGCTTGATCATTGCATCATCAGGGCTCCTTTAGAATTTACAACATATATTTTGGAGGATACAATTTAGTCCCTGACAGAACTGGAAGGATGTGAAAAAGGAAAGGTGATAAAGGAAGAATAAAGGGTAGCAAGATTGAAACATTTAGCTTTAGTTTTTGGGTATGAAGGGGAAAAAAAGTATTGACTTGGTTAGCCAGACTCTGACCTTTGTTAAACTGCATAGTATCATATCAAAGGCCGTGGATCCATTTGAACAATTGCTTTTAAAAATTGTTTGAAGTAACCTTTGTGCCTCTTTAGATTATGAACAATCTATATAATTGCACCAAATGAGTGAAAGGAAGAAGAATGAACTAGCAGGTGAGGCCTCTTTGGTAAAGATGGTTGTACCTTTTCAAAAGATTCAGTGACTGCTCAAAATTAAGTATTTTGTATGACTGGACTGACTTCCAAGAAGATACTATCCTCATTTCTCTCCATATTAATTCCTGGTTTATTGTCGTAATTCCTTCCTCAGAAATTTTCAGAATTGTTTTTTATTCAAAATGAATTTTTAATCCACTTAGTTGACATGAACAATTTCATAAGATCAATATCATCTGTTCTCTTCTCTTTGCTACACTTTGAAACTAAAACTTATTCCTCCCAATTACACTTGAATGCTCTTCAAACAAAGCAGCTGCAATTAGGGAAAAAGTCAGTAATTATCTACAGATAATATATGCTGTATTTGGAGTGTCCGGGTGGTGAAAATGGTTAGCATTCTCAGCTGTTAACCAAAAGATTAAGGTTAGCATTCATCCTGAGGCACCTTGGAAGAAAAGCCTGGCAATCTGCTTCTGAAATCAGCCACTGAAAACCCTACGGAACACAGTTCTACTCTGACATACATGGGGTCACTGTGAGTTGGAATCAGCTTGACAACAACTGGTTTTATGCTGGATTCAAAACTATAATAGTTAAAGTGTGTGTTTGGGGAGAAAAAAAAAGGAAAAAAAAAAACCTGACACTTCTTCACACCAAGATTTTAAGAATGTAGTTAAGGAGCAAAATTGAACCTGAAAATAGTAAAAGAAGTACTTGCTAAGCAAGCTCTGTGACATTGAAGTAAAAGACAGTAAACAATATGGGATGGTTGGTGTGTGGGGTGGTGCTTTGTTGTTGTAGTCAGGAATGCCTCAGTAGAAAACAGGACTTGAAATGAGCAGGACTTAGAACTAAGGTGGATTTTTCCAGGATTAGAAGGAGCTATGGTGGTGCAATGCCTAAGGCATTTGACTCCTAACCAGAAGGTTATCAGTTCAAAATTCACCAGCTGCTCTACTGAAGGAAGATGGGGCAGTCTACTTCCACCAAGATTTACTGCCTTGGAATCCAGTGGGGGTCACTATGAGTTGGAATTGATTCAATGGCAGTGGGTTTGTTTTTTTCTTTTGTTTCCAGGATTAGAGGACCTCTAGTGGAACAGTGGTTAAAGCATTCAGCTACTAACCAAAAGGTCAGCAGTTGGACCCCATCAGCTGTTCTGCAGGAGAAAAATGAAGCAGGCAACTTCCATTAAGATTACAGCCTTGGAAACTCTATGGAGCAGTTTTTCTCTGTTGTTATGAGTCAGTATAGCTTGATGGCAGTGAATTTGGTTTAGGTATTGGTGTCAGGAATAAGGAATCCCTGGGTTGTGCAAGTACTTGACTAGTTAAGTTCTTGACTGTTGTTGTTGTTAGGTTCCATGGAGTCAGACCTGACTCATAGCGACCCCTCCTTGGGTTTCCAATAGACGATATCACTATGGAAGTAGATTGCCCAACCTTCCTTCCATGGAGTGAGGAGTGGCAGGTGGGTTTGAACCACCAGCCTTCTGATTAGCAGTCAAGTGCCTTAGGCACTATGCTACCAGAGTTGGTTTATGCCTCACACAGAGGTGCCCTGGAACAAAGGCCTGAGGATCTGCTTCTGAAAGATCACATGGCCATGATCACACAGTTCTCCACACACATGGGGTTGCCATGAGTTGGAATTAACTCCAGAGCAACAAGTTTGGTTTTGAATTTTTCTAGGAATGAGAGTGGATAAGCCCTGGAAGAACTTGGTAAGACTGGGAGTTCATCATCTGAGATCCTTTTTGATTCTTGAGTAATTTTGTACACATTGCTTTTGATTGCAGATGCTTTAGTAATTGTTCCTGTATGTACCAATGGGGTGATTGACTCCATATATAATAATGTTTCGGGGAAAATATTGCTTGTCTTAGTTTCAGAAGTTATCCAAGCTATCATTGCTAGAGAAAATGCAAAGATAAAACATTTCCCATGAAAAGGGTAATATAAAAGTCTTTAAATATGAAAAAAGGTACAAATTTAAAATGTATTTCTTACATAGTTTAGTCTACAAGTGTTATGATTATTTGACCAGAATCCAGAAAGATATGTTTCTTTGTAAATTTCAGCACACACATTTTTATAATGAAAAAATACAGGCACGTCTAATCTATGTTGTAGCAGATTGCATTTTCCAAAGATGGTCACAGCATTATATCACATCCCACATGCCCTTCTTACAATGTGATGTTGACACTCCTACAAGGAGAGCTGTGGGCTTTATTATCTTCCCCTGGACTTAGGCCAGCCTTAGTGACTCACTGCAATCCAAAAAAATACAGCAGAAGTAATGCTGCAGTCTAGGTCTTAAAAGACAATTGAACTTTCACCGGGTTCTCTCTCAAATGCTTGATCTTGGAACCCAGTCACTATGCTGTGAGAAAGTCTACACTAGCCGATGTGAAGAGATCACATGGACACTCTCTTGGAGAGAGGAACCAGAGAGTTAACTGACGTTTATAATCAACTGCCAGACATATGCATGAACAAGGTTTTAGATAGTTTCAACCCTCAGCCTTCAAATCAAGTCTTCCAGCTGAGGCCTCTGACATTATGGAGCAGAGTCCAGCCATCCCTACTGTGCTCTGCTGAATTCCTGACTCACTGCATCTACTGGTATAAAACTAAGTTGTTGAGTAATTTGTTACACAGTTATAACTGGAAAATATGCCCGTCAACTTTTCACACCTAAATTTATGCTGGTTCCAGTTATTCATTTAAGAATCTTTCTTGAGGATACAAACCACCCTACTGTCAATATATCTGCTTCTACTTCCAAAAATGCAGTTTCCAAATACTGGACTTAACATTTTGCCAAAGGTTAGGATAGAAAGTAGTTTTAAAAAGTCACCTGTGTCCCTGGCATGTAATGCAAGTTTCTTGATTGTGTACAATAAAAATAATAGTAAGTGGATAGATGAATTAATTTTCCTAGAATTA
>NW_006921682.1:5004160-5004946 GCF_000298275.1 Orycteropus afer afer | reverse complement strand
GCAGTCAAGTGCCTTAAGCACTATGCTACCAGAGCTCCCTCAGAGGTGGTATCACTATGGAAGTAGATTGCCCAACCTTCCTTCGGAGGAGTGGCTGGTGGGATGGAAATACTTCTTACAAGAAACAAAAAAAAAGGAAGGTGGAGAGGTACTGTAAATAACTTCATTGTAATGAAAATAAAGATGGAATATCCATTTATTGTTGAAGAAACTTTATTTTTCCAAAGTTTCAACCACTAAATCTGCCCATAGTCTGTGTTGCTGATAATGAGAATCGAGTCAGAGCATAGCATGATACCATCATTGGAAAATCTTCTTAGATTTATTTCCCTATTCATTTCTCTGTTAACCATTAATAAAAATAGTAATTCAACTGTCCTGCAATAACCTCTATGTTCACAGCAGCCCAGTCTAAGAACATAACATATTTCTCCTTCCACATAGAGATTAGGACCAGAATAGTATTCAAAACCTTTCCTACCTCATTTGAACAATACTCACCTTTCAAATACTTGCCAGTATTAAATTTTACTTTTATTTTGTTTATTGGAAAATAGGCCTGAAATCCTCAAAATGTCTATATATTATAGAAACATTCTATTTATTGAGTCACAAAGAAGAGTTGTAAGAGAAATATGAGGGTTAACAGGTCAAAATTATTAGCAACTTTCCATGCATATTTTCTAGATTCCTAATAAAAAGTTTTTTTTTTTTTTTTTTTTTTTTTTTTTTTTTTTGATTTGGGTGAAGATTTACAGAGTAAATTCACTTTTCATACATCCCTCC
>NW_006921682.1:4999460-5004037 GCF_000298275.1 Orycteropus afer afer | reverse complement strand
TTTTTTTTTTTTTTTTTTTACTATCTTGTCTCTATCATTCCTTGGCGTGATCAGAAAAAACTGTCATTGTATTCATCCCTCCTATCTTTCCTCTTCTTTCTCTGTCTTCTCATGATTCGTCTGGACAGAAGTTTGGCAAGAGTCTGATATGTTTATTGCATGAAAATCTAATGGATTCCCTGAGGATTTTTAATGCATGTTCAGGCAGCATTTATTCATTTAGCAAATATCAGAACTTTCATAAAGAGGAATAAAAGATAGTTCCCATTATGAGGGAACCTCACAAGAATTGGGGTTGGAACCAAGAGATACAGGAACACAGTATGGGAAAATTAAACTTACTTGAGAGATTTGGGAAGCATCACAAATTGAGTTAATTTGTAAATTAATTTGAAGAAGAAATAAGAATTGATTGAATTAAATGGGGACAAGGAAGGCATTTGTGTTAAAATGTCTATCGTACATACTGCTAAAGGCCAAATCTGTGCCCTCTGTTCCTGGAACTTAGGACATAGATGGTTTGAAAAGATGAACTGAACCCAGTGGTCAATCTGTAGGCTAGTGTGTGTCACCAATCTAAATCTCTCCTGTGAGATTTTTTTTTTTTTTCACTTTTATTGTGATTTTACAAAGCAGATTTGTTTCATAGTCAAAAGTTCATACATGTGTTGTTTTGTGACACTGATTACAATCCCCACAATGTAGCAGCTCTCTTCCCACTTCCTCCCTGTGGTCAACCTTTCCCTATGTCCTTCCTGCCTGTGCATTCCTGCCTCCCTAGCTTTCTCCCTGTGCAAATGCTGCCTTTCTGATCTCCCATCATTCATTGTTCTAAGGAGTACATTTCTTTTGTGTAATTGTTCACTTCATAGGCCTGTCTATTGTTTGGCTGAAAGTTGTAAGATATTTTAAGTAAGAGGCACAGAGATTAGGGGTTACACAGTTAACTGCCACTGAAGCAGTAAGATCATGTAGACTTGGGGCTGGCAGCCACTGTGGACATTACACAAACATAAGCTGGTCTGCCAAGAAGAGTATATTGAGGGAAAACGGCACCAGCTATAGACAGCCTGGTTTCCACAGCCTGGATTATAATTCTTGCTTTTTGTTTTGCTGAAATTTCTTCTGAATCCTTCAGTAAAAGTCCTTTTTACAATGACTTTGTTTGACTGGATTTCTCTCAGTCTTAAAACTATAATAAACAGAAAATGTAAGGTATGTACTGGAGACATGAATGTCTGGTAGGATAAAAATCTTGGTTCATGTGCTATAGATGTTCTTAGACACTAGAGTTATGACAGTGAATGACAGAATCTTTAACAGAGCCTGCGTTGGTTGATGGACAGGTATAGTCAGTATTAGGGGAGTGTCATGGATGTATTGTATTCCCCCAAAATATGTATCAACTTGGCTGGGTACCAAAGGGACAGAGAGGCCATATCTTCTGACTTCCTCTAACCTGCAAGAGGAAGACAGAATCACCAACAATAGCCCAAGGCCTATCCCTGTGAGGCCAGACATGCTGCCTCCCCCCAGCCCTTTCACCAACCGTGACACCAACGGTGTTCCTCCTGCAGCACCCACCATCACTCTGCTAGGTTCAATGATTCGCTGCAGTGGCCACACAGGACTCACAGATTATGGGGTTTATTAGGGAAGCAACAGGCTACAATTCAAATTCAGGAACACACTCAGTCTCTCAGCCCACCATCTCTTAGCCAACAGACTCTCTCCCAGCAGCGTGTGTCTCTCATGTCTCTCTCCCAGCAGCATGTGTCTCTTGCATCTCTCTCCCAGAGTGCGTGTCTCTCATGTCTCCCAGCTGGCAGTGAGAGATTCCTTCTGCCTCTAGGAGGGAACCTTTTGAGCCTGGCAGAGTGGCCAACTAACAATCCCAACATCAGAATTCTAAACACCTGAGAGAGAATGAACTTCCCAGAACATTGCTTTGTGCCACTCTCAACAGAAATACTCCAGGTGGATAACTTTAACAATCAGAGCCTCTTCAGTTGCTCAGGACAAATTCCACCATGAAGTTTACAAAGACTTATGGCTAGAAAAGCCATACCAGGTAATTTACTATACTACACTGGGCCACGATCCTTAGTGGTTTGGCAGTTACATAATGATCCTTCGTGATGTGATCTGATGTGATAGTCTAATCAGTTGTAATGGGGTTAGAAGAAAAAAAAAAAAAAAAAACTCACTGCTGTTGAGTTGGCTCCAGCTCATGCTGACCCCTCCTTGGGTTTCCGAGGCAGCCATATCTCTATAGAAGTAGATTGCCCAATTTTCACTATGCCACCAGAGCTCCTAATGGGATTAGGGTGGGATGTAATACTTAATCAGGTCATAGCCCTGATCTGATGTAAAAGGAGTTTCCCTGGGGTGTAGCCTGCCTCACCTTTTATCTTATAAGAGATTAAAGGAGAGAGAAGTGAGCGGAGACTGAGAGACCTACTACCATCAAGAAAGAACTGGGAGAAAAGTGCTTTGGACCTGGGGTCCCTGAACTGAGAACTTCCTAGACCCAGGGGAAGATTGATGCCAAGACACTTGGAGGTCTCCAAGGAATGCCATGCCCACATATGCCAAAAGAAGACAAGGACCTTCCTCTTAAATGGTGAGCCAACAGGAAAGCCATCCTGTAGAACTAGCACCCTGAATTTGGACTTCAAACCCCCTAAATTGTGAAAAAATAAATTTGTTTGTTAAAGCCATCTCTTGTGGTATTTCTGTTACAGCAGCACTAGAGAACTAAGAGTGGAAGGGAGATGGCAGAGACATACCTTTGGTTTTATTTTCTGCACTGAGGAAGTTAGACTTAGTTCTAAAGGCCATACATTCTCAAAGGGCGCATATAACTCCCAAGGAGCAGAAATTGATTCTTACGGAGGGGGAGAGTTGAAAAATGTTTCAGATTTTACAAAGTTTTATCAACAGTGGTTAATATCAACACTACCTGACAAAATCTTATCTCTAAATACTTAATTTGTCTCCTTAGGAAGAAGGGGTAATGCATGTATACATACACACAAAGTTGAAAAACATGGTGGTAAGCCTTGGTGTTTTTAATCTACCTATCTATCTGTCTGTCTATCTGCCTGTCTGCCAACCTACCTACTTAACAGCTCTCTACCTACCTACCTACCTATCTTTATGCCTTAGTTATCCACTGCTGCTAAAGCAGAAATACCACAAGTGAATGGATTTAACAAATGGAAAGTTATTTTCTCACAGTTTAGGAGGCTAGAAGTCCAAATTCAGAACACCAGCTCTAGGGGAAGGCTCTCTCTCTCTCTCTCTCTCTCTCTCTCTCTCTCTCTCTCTCTCTCTCCCCATCTCTCTGTCTCTGTCTCTCTCTCTGTTGACTCTTGGGGAAGGTCTTTGTCTCTTCAGCTTCTGCTTCCTGGTCCCTTGAAGATCACCATTTGTCTTGGCATCTAACTTATCCCATCTCTCTTGCTACCATGCTTTTCTTTTTCTCTTTTATTTCTCAAGGGAGATTGACTCAAAATATATTCTACACTAATCCTGCCTCATTCATAACGAAGAAAAACTTTTCCTAAATATGATTATAACCACAGGCATAAAGGTTAGGATTTACAACACATGTTTTAGAGGGACATAATACAATCCACATCACTATCTATCTCCATCTGTGTCTATATATCTGTATATCATCTATATATCTATATCTCAATAATGTATCCAGGGGAAGAGAAACAACTGGACTTTATCTTCATGCAGCTGTGTTAAACATCAATAAAAACATATGGCTGTGCTTCCCTATTTCAGGAAGACTCATTTTGGTAGAGCCTGCATTGGAAAGTGCAGCTATAGGTTTGGCAAAAATTATAGCCTGTCCTAGTCAGTCTGCTGTCATACAAAAATGAATCATTGTGGCAGGACAAGACATTCCACATATTGAAGAACCAGAGCATTTTCATAAAATTCTTAGTAAAAGTGATCTGACTTTTTTGAAATTACACTAAGTTTTATGTTAGTTATAGAGCTCATCTGTGAAATACATATACATTTGTATCTTTTCTTTCTTAGAATATGATTACCTTCTTAAAATATTTTCCCTAAGCCAGAATTTATGTATATTTCTCAAGATCTATGTTTTGTCCAGGAAAAAAAAAAAGGTGGAATAAACCAAGGTATTAGTGAAACAATATGAAATAGCTGATTTTATATCATCTAAAAAACCACGTGTATTCTGGAAAGGAAAAAAATAAGGCATTAAGATTTGTTTTGCTTTCATCTTTTCATAAGTATGACATCAACATGAAACTATTGCTTTCAATATCAAATGCCTGATGTTTCAGAAGATACAACATCATCTTCTAAGAAAATCAAGCCACTATATAGGTTTTTGTCACTTTGTTAGTTCAGGTACATTTATGCATTTTTTTTTTTTTTGCAGATAATTGTATTTGCTAAGGCCAATGTGTCAGCACCTGCTTATTAGAAAGCAGATACTTTATTAATAGGTATCTGTAGTCTGTTCTTAGGAGCTCTGGTGGCATAGTGCCTAAGGCACTTGACTGCTAATCAGAAGGCTGATGGTTCAA
>NW_006921682.1:4997519-4998710 GCF_000298275.1 Orycteropus afer afer | reverse complement strand
CTTCCTTCTGAGGAGTGGCTGGTGGGTTTGAACCGCCAGCCTTCTGGTTAGCAGTCAAGTGCTTTAGGCACTATGCTACCAGAGCTTCTAAACTTTGGTGTAGAGAACTTGATTTCTTTGAGGAATCTAGGAAAAAAAAATTACATATTTCTGTAAACCAAAATGCTAACATCATCCTTCCATTTTGTCTTTAGATTTCTTCAAAGAAAAATATCATGGCCTTTATTATGAAGTATTCTATTAAGAAGCAGACCAAAGATTAAGTTGCAATAGTAACAGTGCTGGGGGATGTTCCAGAGAGCACAAGGCGATGAGCCATCTATTGTATTCACTTCTGTTTCTCACCTCTATGACTTTAGTCTGTGTGTAACTCAGACAGTACTCATGGGCAGTTCTTTGTAAGGAGATTGTGAAAGTCCACATGAGAAATCTGTTTACTAGGCTCTGATGAATCTAGGCGCTGTAAGGAGAAGATGTTGATAAGATTGCTCTTATATCTTGATTCTGCCACCATGTACTCCACACTTAGGTTTCTTGACCAAGCTTCAGTTCATGTTGCCTACTAGTTTTGTGTTTATTAGAACTCTTGACCCCAACTTAGTCACCCATGTATGACGTATATGGCAGAGGGTTAGGAGCCTTGGAGTCAGACAGACCTGGATTTCAATCACCTTCATCATTTACTATGTGACTTGAGACAACTTATTTTTTCCAAGTCTCATTTTCTCATTTTGTTTTTATATGAGAATTAAATGCACAGTGCATGTGATATGTCTGACACAAGGCCTGTACAGTAAGCACTAAATAAGTGTTACCTGTAATTGTCATAATTATCATCATATTCCTTGCCATCTGTAATAATTAATTTTGTGCATCAACTTTGTCTGGATATTCCCAGTTGTTTGGCCAAATACTTGTCTAGTTACAAATGATTACATCAGTTGGTCTTAAGTAAAGCAGATTGCCTTCCACAATACAATATAGCGTAATGTAATTATTTGACATAAAATGTGATGTTATTACCTTTCATGGGAGCTCTGGTAGCATAGTGCCTAAGGCATTTGACTGCTAACCAGAGGCTGGCGGTTCAAACCCATCAGCCACTCCTCGGAAGGAAGATGGGGCAATCTACTTCTGTAGTGATTCTGCCTCAGAAACCCAAGGAGTGGTCACTGTGAGTCGGGTCAGACT
>NW_006921682.1:4995756-4996479 GCF_000298275.1 Orycteropus afer afer | reverse complement strand
TGCCGAGGTGGTATCACTATGGAAGTAGATTGCCCAACCTTCCTTCTGAGGAGTGGCTGATGGGTTTGAACCGCCAGCCTTCTGGTTAGCCTTCAAGTGCCTTAGGCATTATGCTACCAGAGCTCCTTCTTACCTGTTAGGACTCTCCATGTAGCTAGCTGCTCATACATAGTTTCCCCAGAACAAGTTATGTGAGTAATCTGAGAGAGGGAGAACAAGTTGTGAGATATTATCTCAGAAACATAACTTCTGCTGCATCAACACAGGTACAATGTGGAAAAGGATGCCATAGGGTGTGGAAGCCAGGAGATAGGGAACACTGGGAGATATGAATCATTGGGAACCATCTTAGAAGCTGTACCATAATTACATCTCTCGCTAAAACTAAAACTCACTGCCATTGAGTTGATTCAGACTCATAACGACCCTCATTGGGTTTCCGAGGCTGTAAATCTTTACGGAAGTAGATGGCCCACATCTTCCTTGTGTGGAGCAGCTGGTGGATTTGAACTACTGACCGTATGGTTAGCAGCCTCTTGCTAGTCTGCTTATTTTTTTCTGCCTATCATTGACTCACCTATGATTGGACAGAATCATTGCCTGGAGTTAAAGTATACCAATGTTTTTTTATTCATGTGCACTTACTCTCTTTTTCACCTCTATTTTCATACTGAGCAGTTCTTTTAAGAAAGAATTATCCTCCCTTTTTTATGTGAGGAAGAA
>NW_006921682.1:4992865-4994415 GCF_000298275.1 Orycteropus afer afer | reverse complement strand
GTCTTGTGATGCAAGCATTCTCTCTCCAAACTGGAAGCTACTTGAAAATTGTTGTTGTTAGCCACTATGGAGTTGCCCCACATCTCATGGCAACCCCATGTACAGTGGAATGAAATACTGCCTAGTCCTACACTATTCCCATAATCGGTTGTATATAGAACTGTTGTAATGCATAGGGCTTTCATTCTGGCTGTACTTCTCACAGGATGAATTTGTTTGTTCTTCTGGTAGTCCATGGTATTTTCAGTATTTCTTGCCAACATCACAATTCAAAGGCATCAATTCTTCTGTGGTCTTCCTTATTCATGATTGAAAATTCATGATTTAAAATCATGACTGTAAATTCATGATTAAAAATCATGATTGTAAATACCATGGCTTGGATCAGGGACCCCTTAGTTTTCAAAATGACATCTTTGTTTCTTAACACTATAAAGAGGTCTTTTGTAGCAGATTTTCCCAGTGAAATATGATACATGATTTCCTGACTGCTGCTTCCATGGATGTTGACTGTGGATCCAAGTAAAATGAAATCCCTGACAACTTCAGTCTTTTCTCTGTTAATCATGATGTTGCTTATTGGTCCAATTGTGAAGATTTTTGTTTTCTTTATGTTGAGGCAATCCATACTGAAGACTATAGCCTTTGATTTTCATCAGTAAGTGCTTCTGAAGTCATCTTCACTTTCAGCAAGCCAAGTTGTGTTATCTGCATATCCCAGGTTATTAATGATTATTCTTCCAATCCTGATGTCGTGCTCTTCTTTGTATATTCCAGCTTCTCAGAATATTTGCTCAGTATAGAGACTAAAGGAGCACTGGTGGCGTAGTACCTAATGCATTTGACTGCTAACCAGAAGGCTGGCAGTTCAAACCCACCAGCCACTCCTCTGAAGCAAGGTTGGGCAATCTACTTCCCTAGTGATACTGCCTCAGAAACCCAAAGAGGGGCCACTATGAGTCAGATCCTATTCGATGGCAGTGAGTTTGTTTTGTTTTTTTATACAGACTGATAAGTACAGTGAAAGGATACAACCCTGATGTACACCCTTCCTGACCCTGATGTACACCCTTCCTGACTTTAAACCAACAATAACCTCTTAGTCTATGTACAGGTTCCTCATGAGCACAATTAGTGTTCTGGAATTCCTGTTCTTTGCAATGTTGTCAAAATTTGTTATGATCCACATAGTCAAATGCCTTTGCGTAGTCAGTAAAACACAGGAGATATTTCTCTGATATTCTTTGCTATCAGCTTAAATCCATCTGACATCAGGAATGATATCCCTCATTCCATGCCCTCTTCTGAATCCAGCTTCAATTTCTGAAAGTTCCCTATCAACGTACTGCTGCAACCGTTTTTGAATTATCTTCAACAACAGTTTACTTGCATGTGATGTTAATGATATTGTTAAAATATTTCCACATTCAGTTGGATCACTTTTCTTTGGAATGAGTACAACTAGCAATCTCTTTCAGTCAGTTGGTGTGTTGGATTGGGTTCTCTAGAGAAACACAAAAACCAGCAAAGTGTATATATATATATATTTA
>NW_006921682.1:4991740-4992560 GCF_000298275.1 Orycteropus afer afer | reverse complement strand
CATGGGAACCACCACTCACAACTGGAGTCCAGCCAAGTTGACACATCTTCAACTATCACAGTTGGCCAGGTAGCTGTCTTCCAAATTTCTTGGCATAAATGAGTAAGGACCTCCAGCACTACACCTGTTTTTTAAAATTTCTCAAAGGTATTCTGTCAATTCATAGCCTTGTTTTTCACCAAATTCCTTCAGTGCAGCTTTGACTTCTTCCTTCAGTACCATTGATTCTTGATCATATGCCACTTCCTGAGACAGCTGAGCATCAACCAGTCCTTTTGGCTACAGTGACTCTGCATATTCCTTCCATCTTCTGGGGATGTTTCTTGCATCATTCAATATTTTGCCCACAGAATCCTTCAATATCGTAATTTGAGGCTTGAATTTTTCCTTCAGTTCTTTCAGCTTGAGAAATGCTGAGTGTGTTTTTCCCTTTTGGTTTTATAATTCCAGATATTTTCTCATTTCATTTAATATCTTCTGTTCAACTCTTTTATTTCAACATTTCTTCCACTCACTTTAGCTACTCTCTACTCAAGAGCAAGTTTCAGAGTCTTCTGACATCCACTTTAGTCTTTCCTTCCTTTCTTATCTTTTTAATGACCTTTTACTTTCTTCTTGTATGATGTTCTTAATGTCATCCCAGAATTCATCTGGTCTTTGCTCAATGGTGTTCAAGCCATCAAATCTGTTCTTCAGATGCTTTCTAAATTCAGATGGGATATAATCAAGGTCGTACTTTGGCTCTTGTGGACTGGTTTTAATTTTCTTCAGCCTCAACTTGAACTAGCATATAAGCAGTTGATATGATAGTCTCTTCCAT
>NW_006921682.1:4989737-4991380 GCF_000298275.1 Orycteropus afer afer | reverse complement strand
TGTTTGTTCTTTGTTTCCAACCTGCACATTCTTATCACCAATAATTATCAATACATCTTGGTTGCATATTTGGTCAATTTCAGACTGCAGAAGTTGTTAAAAAATCTTCCATTTCTTTGTCTTCAGTTTTAGTGGTTGGTGTGTAAATTTGAGTAACAGTGGTATTAACTGGTCTTCCTTGTGGGCGTATGGATATTATCCTATCACTGACAGCACTGTACTACAGGACAGATCTTAAAACGTAACTTGTGGTGATGAACATGATGCCATTCCTCTTCAATTTGTTATGTCTGGCATAGTAGCCCATATGATTGTCTGAATCAAAATGGCCAAAGTCAGTCCATTTTGGCTCACTAATGTGTAGGATATATTGATCTTTATGCATCCCATTTCATTTTTGACAACTTCCAATTTTCCTAGATTAATACTTCATGATTAATACTTCATAATTCCATGTTCTGATTATTAATGGATGGTTGCAACTATTTCTTCCTATTTTGAGTTGTGCCTCATCAGCAAATGAAGACCCTGAAAGCTTTACTTCACCCATGTCATTAAGGTCAATCCTACTTTAGGGAGGCAGTTCTTCACTAGTCCTATTTTCAATGCTTTCCAACCTGAGGTGCTCATCTTCCAGCAGTATATCAGATAATGTTTCATGGCTATTCATAAAGTTTTCCAATAATACATCAGGCAGTATTTCACTGCCATTCATAAGGCTTTCAGTGGCCAGTGTTTTCAGAAGTGGATGGCTCTGTCCTTCCAAGTCTATCTTCCTCTGGAAATGCCACTGAAACATGTCCACTGTGGGTGACCCTGCTGGTATTTGAAATAGTGATGGCATAGCCTCCAGCTTCACAGCAACATGCAAGCCACCACAGTATGACAAACTGACAAAGGGTGGCACTTGAATACAGGAACTTTCTATTATGCATCATTTTATATTTTTAGCATAGTGCTGTGCACATAGCAAATATTCAACAAATGTCTCTTAAATTGAAAGGTATGTCAGAAATTACTACAGTCTCATACTGGATCTTACATCTTATTTCCTTCCTCAATTTTAGTCTTGGATCAGTATATTTGGAGCCTCAGCTCTTCAAAAAAATGCTACAAAGACCTAATTAAGCCAGTTATAGATTACTTAATTTTCCAAACTTGATATTGCCTAGACTCGGCGATCTTTCTCTGCTTATTGGCACATCTCCCTGAGAGGAATGCAAATATGTGAATTCTTAAATCCATGTAAAGTGAGTTCCAGGTAAAAATGCATGAAATTAAAAATAGTCATGAAATTTGACCAAAAGCATTGTTTTTCCCTTACCTCTATCATTTGTTTCCAAGAATGTTTAATAAGCAAGACTTGACATTATATCAATCCCCCAGACAAATCTTGTTAGGGCTATGCTTGTACGTTAGTGAGGTGACACAAAGACAATGGTGTGTGGACATGAGAGGATTCCAGATTTATGTGATGGCCATATCACTATGAACTTACTTTAATAATGTAAATAATAATAACAATATAAAATTTTCAGAAAAGATGAGAAATGGTGACATAGGCAATCTTCCTTCAACAGCTATGAATTTACTAAGCATGATATCTGGGTATCTTTTCCAATTCTGTGGATTATATAAGGATG
>NW_006921682.1:4956432-4988893 GCF_000298275.1 Orycteropus afer afer | reverse complement strand
GCAGGCCACTCCCTGGTTTTTTAGCCATTATCCCTTTTATACTTCAAAAATTCACATCCCCTTCGCCATCAGTTTAAGAATAACCACACCCATGAAAGAGTGTAAGCCAACCATTTCATGCCTTTATCTTCCCCCATTTTAGAGAGTCAATTTCTAATTTGCCCATCCCTAACAAACCAGTACTCTGAGGAGACAAGCCTGGTCCTTTCTCTCTGAAGAATCTTCTGTTCTGCTTGGAAATATCAGGCATCTGGATCCATAAACAAGCAAAGTCCAGCCCAGCGCAAGCCATCAAATTGCAGCAACTTAAAACCAGCTCAGTGTCAAATATCTTCCTCTTCATTTGGTCGGGTTCTGGTCAGCTCAGCCCTAGCCATCCCAGCTAGGTCATGGGTACCAGCCGCCAAGTTTGAGAGTCACACTCTTCCCTTTACTTCAGACCAGCCAGCACCTTCTCTCACATCTTCAGTCCTCAGGGACAATTTCAATGCCCGTGGGCTCATAACTCCTTGCACCTCAGCCTTCCTCTCATCCCCAGCCTCCATGGCCTAGGTCAAAGAGTACCAAACTCAGCCCGGTTCTTCTTTGCTGCACTTCCCCCATTACCACTCAAGTAGACCCAGGTGGTCACAAGCGCGCAACATACAAGCCTACTGCTCACTGGCTTCCTTTAATTTTCAGTTCTGTAAGGGGTTCTTCTCATGGGCCATGTCTTCCCCGCCTTGATGCACCCAAAGCTTATCTGCTTGCTCAAAATTCAAAAAGCCAAACAATCATTTTTTTCTCTTCAGGTCCTCTCTTCAAATGCAGATCTTCCCTTTCCTCAGTAGTACTGGGTGGGGCTCAGGTTTTCTACCTAAACTCCTAGTACTCTACACACAGGGCTTAAAACAAAACCTGTGTTTCTGCTGGGCAAATTCTATTTCCCCTTTTAAACATATCCAATCAAGTATCAGCTGAAGGCGGACTTACACACTCTCTGTTATCCACACACATAATCATTTCTAATGTACAAGCAGGTAAGAGACATTCAATTCCTGTTGTACTTTCATGTAAACACATAATCCAAAACACATAATCCTTTTTAAAACAATCTGGGTTCATTTCTTCACCTTGATTACAATCCCATTCTATGCATATGGCCTTGGGCCTTTGGCTGGGTGTAACCAAAAGCCCTAGCTTCTGGATCAATTATCTCCTATAAGAGGTAACACCAAAGTAACTGTCTAAGAATCCAAAGTTTCACTTCCCAGGTCCCTTCCTTCTTTGTTTTACAAAGTCTCATGCTTCTATGAGTCTGGAGCCACTACAACAAATCCCACTGCTCTGTCACCAACTGATAAAAAGGCAAGGAGGCCACATCTTCTGAGCTCCTCTAACCCCACAAGAGGAAGACAGTATCACCATCAGCAGCCGAAGGCCTATCCCTGTGAGGCCAGACATGCTGCCTCCCTCCAGCCCTTTCACCAACCTTAACACCAACCATTCCTCCCGTAGCACTCCTCACCTTTCTTCTGGATTGGATAATTCACTGCACTGGACAGATTATGGAGTTTATTAGGGAAGCACCAGGCTACAATTAAAGTTCAGGGAAAGCACTCAGTCTCTCTCAGCCTGCTGTCTCTCAGCCAACGGTCTCTCACAGTCTCTCTCCCAGCAGTGTGTGTCCCTCAGTGTCTCACTCAGCAATGCATCTCTCTTGTGTCTCTTTCCCAGCAGTGTGTGTCTCTCAGGAGCGTGTGTCTCTTTCAGCAGCATATCCTTCTCAGCCAGCAGTCAAAGAGACTTCTGCCTCTAGGAGGCCTCCTTTTGAGCCCAGCAGAGTGGCCAAACCAACCAATCTTAACATCAGAATTCTAAACACCTGAGAGAGAGAGGGAACCTCCCAGAACATTGTTTTGTGCCACTCCCAACAGAAATACCCCAGGTGGACAATATTAGCAATCAGGAGCTCCTCAGTTGCTCATGGCAAATTCCACCTTGGAGTTTACAAAGACTTATGGGTATAAAAGCCACACTAAGTAATTTACTACACCACAGTTATCTTACCTAAGTTAGTGTATGTCTGGTGTCATCGTTAGGTAGAATGGTGTACTTCATGGCCTTCTATGATAGCAAATATTGAGAGTATTTGCTTTCAATATCCAAAGTAAAGATTAAATTCTATTTTGGTTCAGCAAATACATCATATGACCTTACAAAACACATCTCTGTATTCAGCTAATCAAGAAAATACGCACAATTATTATTAGTCTTTGGAAGAAATAAAATAATATTGCCTTACCATTGGAGGGCATTTTATAATTTACAAGGACATTCGACCACATTTTTTCTTTTATTTGAACTTAATAAGAACTCTGTGCGTGGAAGATGGAGCCATTTTAGAAATGAAGACTTTTAGACTCATCAGCATTTGGTGACTGTCAGTTAGCAAGTGGCTGAGGCCCGACCAGGCCCTGTGGTTTAATATTCAGAGCTGTTTCACACTAATCCACTAGTGTTACCTAAGTAAACAGTTTACCTATAAAACAGCTTTGAAAATAAATTGACTCTAGCACTTTCTGTGGTCAACATTTATGTAAACAAATAGTTTAAAATTGGTCACTTTAATATTCTCTCTCTGAATGGGAATTAGTTCTTTTCTATAATATTCTTGGCTGAGTGTTTTTCCATTGTGTCTTATCCCTCCTCTTTACATATACACAGGCAATTACTGTGGCAGAGTGAGACTGTTTCTATAAAGACTGCAAATAGACCTACAGACAGTGCAAATGGTTGTGGTGGCAGTGACTTAGAGATATTGATGAAATTTTTCATGAGAATATTTTCTGCCACAAACTGTATTTTATGTGTAGAAAGAAGAATCTTTGTCAGAATGCTGCTCTTTTGGGAACTACTTTAGCACTTAGAGTAACCTCAGATGGTGCTTAAATTATTCATTCCTTAAATGATCCTAATCCTCTCTAGGCAGTAATCTAGGTCCTGAGGATGGAACAATGAATAAACCAGATGTGATTCCTAGCCTCAGGGAGATTCCATTCTGGTACAGAAATAGACTGTTAAAATGGAAACCAAAGTCAACTGACTAATTTCAGGTTGTGATAACTGTTGGAAACCAAAGTCAACTGACTAATTTCAGGTTGTGATAACTGTTAAGAAAGAAACAGTGTTTCTGACAAAAATTAACGGAGCTGGCTTATTTAGTGTGGTTACAAAAGGCCTCTTTGAGTAGATAATGCTTAAACAGAGAATGAAAGGATGAGGACAACTCCCTGAAAGACTGTTCCAGGTCACAGAATCAACAAGAACAAAAGTATGAGGATGGAAAGAGATGTGTGTCTCTTGTTTCCAGTCAGTATCACTAAAGCATAATGAGGGGATGGGAGAAGGGCCTGAGGTGAAGATGGAGGCAGAGGCAGAATCTAGATGATGCTAAACCTCTATAATGGGTCTGACTTCTACTTGCAGTGAGAATCTATTAAAGGCTCTCACTGGGATGTGAATTAATCTGACATATATTTGTTAGAGATTATCCTCTTTGACACGAGTATAAAAGATAACAATTAGTTAAGAGGTTACTGCAATAGTCCAGCAGAGAGATGATGGTTCTATGGACTCAGATGTAGCAGGAAAGATGGAGAGAGGATGATGGAAATAAAATATTTTTTCAAAGTAGAACTGGCAGGACTTGTCAATAGTTTTTGATGTGCAAGTAAGGGTGGACAGGCAAAGAGAAAAGGATGATTCCCAAATTTCTCACTCTAGTAATTGACAGCATAGTGGCACCATTTACTGCTGTAGGGGTGATAGGACAATAAATAGGTTGTTGGTGGTGAGGTTTGGTTAGAGTTCATTTTGGAAATGTTGCATTTGAGGTGCCCAAGATGTATCTAAGTGGTGGATATCAAGTAGCAGTTGTACATAAAAATCTGGAGCTCAGCGGAAAGTCTGGCTAGGTTGGACATAGACATTTGGGAGTTATGAGCATATCTGTGGTATGTAGAGTTCTGGAATTGGAGATTGAGAAGACAGGCCAGGGTCAAACTTTAATTTTAAGGATAAGGATATAGAACAAAAGGCCCAGAATAAAACTGTGAAGGGAAGTCAAAATTGTGAGAGGTGAAGCAAGAGAGTTGAGTTATTAAAGACAAGGGAACAGCACTTTAAGTAGAAGTCAGCGGTTGACTGACTTGAATGCTGCTGAGAAGTAAAATAAGATGAAGGGAATTTACTGACAGGGCAAATATCACAATTATTGCATCATTCAAGGAGCAAGTATGTTTTTCATTAATCTTTGATATGATTCTTTTTGGCTCACTTCAATCCATTTCATCAGAAGGAATCTGAAGACCCAGGTAAATTATCAGCCATGGAAACAAACATGTGGCAAGTGAGCTCAGGCAGTATCCACACCCCTCCTTTGGTTACCATGAGCAGCTGAGTTTGTGGAGAGAATTTGAAGACAATTTGTTCTGTGTCTTTGAATAATGTTCAAAGAGTAACTGAAGTAATAATTTATTTGAACATGGAGTACAGCTTCAAATTAAACAACTACCTGTGGAGTTTCTTGATTTTTGAAGACTTATGTAATTATCTGTGACATCCTATTTTCTAGTAAAGTAGCAAAAATAATTGAATTAAGAATCAGACTTGGGCTGAAATCACAGCTTCATTGATGACTAGGTCCTCAATCTAGGACAAATCACATAAATGCCTAGCCTTAATTTCCTACCATAACAAAGTACCAGAAACTGAGTGGCTTAAAACAACAGAAATTTGTTCTTTCATAGTTCTGGAGACTCCAAATCTGAATTCAGTGTGTCTTCAGTGTCATGCTTTCTCCAAAATTTCTAGAAGAGGCATCCTTGCCTCTTCCACCTTCTGGTAGTCCCAGGAGTTCATTTGCTTGTAGCAGAATAACTCCAATCTTTACCATTGTCACATGGCTGTTTTCCTCCTCTGTCTATCTCTCTGTGTCTTTGTTTTCTTTTTTATAAAGACAACAGTCATTGTTGTTGTTGTTGTTATGTGCCGTCGAGTCAGCCCTGACTCATAGGACCCCTCCTTGGGTTTCCGAGGCAGTATCACTACGGAAGTAGGATTGCCCAACCTTCCTTCTGAGGAGTGGCTGGTGGGTTTGAACCGTCAGCCTTCTGGTTAGCAGTCAAGTGCCTTAGCCACTATGCTACCAGAGCTCCCAACAGTCATTAGGGTTCACCTTTTTTATTATGACCTTATGTTAGCTAATTACATCTGCAAAGACCCTATTTCCAAATAAGGTCATATTCACAGTTACCAGGGATTAGGAATTCAGCATATCTCCCCTCCCAACCCCCCCACTGATTTCTTTTTTATTGTGGTAAAAATATACACAGCACAATATTTGCCAATTCAACAATTTCTACATATATAATTCAATGAGATTAATTATTTCTCCATGTTGTACAACCATTATCGCTATACTGTTCCGAATTATTCTACTATCATTAAGCAATGATCTCCCTCTCAACATAATCTCCCCCTTTCTGCATCCCTCCCCCTGCTGGAAACCACTAATAATCTTGCATACATTTGCTTATTTCTTGTAAGTGAAATCAAACAGTATTTGTCCTTTTGTGACTAATTTTTCTCAACACAGTGTTTTCAAAGTTCATCCCCATGTATCAAGACTTCATTTCTCTTTATGGCTGAGTAATATTCCATTGCATGTATACACTACATTTTATGTCTATTCATCTGTGGGTGGATATTTCAGTTGTTTCCACATTTTTGCTATTGTATAATGTTTCTGTAAATACTTAAAAAAGCATTTGGAAAATATTACTTCAACAAATACTATTTTTTGAACATTTTATTGCATTTTAGGTGAAAATTTATACAAAAAATTAGTTGCACATTCAACAATTCATACATGAAATATTCTGAGCCATTGGTTGCTATCCCCGCAATGTGTTAGCTCTTTCCCCATTTCTACCCTGCCTTTCCTATCTTCATCCCTCAACTTTCCGAGCCCATCCTTGCCTTTGCATCTTTGCTTTTAGGGAAATGTTGCCCATTTGATCTTGTAGAGTTGATTATTCTAAGTAGTTATTGTATATTTTATAGGTCACTCTATTATTTGTCTGAAAGGTGACCTCTGGTAGTTCAAAGTTAAACAGGTAGGTATCTTAGCACAATAGTCTTGGAGGTTTTTCCAGTTTCTATCAGTCCAGTAACTCTAGTCTTTTTTATAAATTTGAATTTTGTTCTACATTTCTCCCTTTCTTACTGTACCTTCTATTTTGTTCCTCATCAGAGCAGTCAGCCATGCTAGCTAGGAACTAGTTCTTCTGATACCATGCTAGAACTGGCTGTGATTTGTGTGAGCCACTTGTCCTGTGGACTAATTGCTTCCTTGAGTCTTACATTTCCTTCACTCTTTGCTCCATAGGAAGAGACCAAAATTGTTTCTTGGATGGCTGCTCACAAACTTTAAAGACCCCAGATACTATTAACTAGACTCGGTTATAGAACATTATCTTTATAAATGGTGCTATGCCAGTTGACCTAAATATCTCCCAAGACTATGATCCTTAGACTTCAAGCCCAATAACTCAGTTCTACAAGATATATCTAAGAAGTTTCCATAACTATGCCCCTGCAGAGTGATGGATCACTTTCATATGGCCTTTCTAGCCATGGTCTTGTAATGCCCACCAATAATTTGTAATGCCACCCAATAATTATTGGGTGAGACTATGTCAATAAGGTGCTTGTGGCCCACCAAGGGGATTGGATAGTTTAATAAGAATGCAAATAGGTATATGGAATTCTTTGGGAGTGGGACCATGCAAATAAGTTGTATAGAACCCTAACAAGGTGATTGACCAGTTGTGCCATCCTGCTAGGCTTAAAATGAGCCATTCCTGAGGTGGAAGAAGGAGAACCTGACTACCACCAAGAAGAAGAGACAGGAGTGGAATGCATCCTTTGAACCCAGAATCTCTGTGTTTGAAACCTCCTAGACCCAGGAGACAGAGAATCATAATACCAAAGAGAGCAAGAGATAGCAAGAAGCAGTGGCAGAGAAATGGCATAAGCAGAGGGAGCAGAACATGGAGAATGGCAGGAGATGGCATAGTGGGATTTCCAGCCTACAGAGCAAGAGAGATGAGCACTTTCAGGAAGGAGGCTTGCTGGTGGAATAGTGTGCCTCTGGGCACTTGACAGAGATAGGCTTCCAACCCACAGAGTGAGAGAGCTGAGTGCTTTCAGGCCAATGCTTACTGGTAGAGTAGGGTGCCTCTGAGCACTTATTGGAGGAGCTAAAGAGCTTTGTAACATTTGTCCAAGCAGGGCAGAGGCCAGGCTGGCCCAAGAGGCCCAAAATGCTGAGGGGTGGAAAACCTGATGGGCCGAAGGCCAGGAGAGGCCTGCCTGTGGGCATGGTGGAGAACAGGCTGTCTTGATCAAAGAACTGTATCCTGGATCATTTCTAATCCTAAAATTTAACCTGTTACTTCCCTAATAAACTCTGTAATAGTGAGTAATATTTATAAGTTCCATGTGCCCATTGCAAGAAATTATCATATTCAGCAGAGAAGTAGAGAGTACCATGGCAGAGATGGTTGGTGTTAGTATTGGTAAAAATGTTGGAGAGGAGGTATGTCTGACCTCCTTCTCATAGGAATCAACCTTGGGCTATTGATCTTGATTCTTTTTCCCTGTTGTGAAGTTAGAGAAGGTCAGATGACTCTACATACCATCATTTTTATAGATCCCTCTGGTGGCATAGTGGCTAAGGCATTTCACTGCTAACCAGAAGGCTGGCGGTTCAAACCCACCAGCCACTCCTCGGAAGGAAGGTAGGGCAATCTACTTCCATAATGATACTGCCTCAGCAACCCAAAGAGGGGTCGCTATGAGTTGGGTCCAACTTGACAGCACATAACAACAACAACAACTCTCTAGTAAATAATTTTCCCTTCCCCTCCCTCCCATCTCTGGTAACTGTCAAAGAACATTACTTTATGTGTGTAAACCTATTTCTTTTTTTTTTTTTTTGTGAAAGTGGTATCATACAATATTTGCCATTTTGTCATTGACTTATTTCTTTCAGTATAATATCCTCCAGAATTATCCATGTTATAAGATGTTTAGCACACACATCATTATTGCTGTTCCATTGTAGATATATATATACCATATTTTGTTTATCCATTCATCCATTGATGGACACTTAGGTTGCTTCTATATTTTGCTACTGTAAATAATGCTACAATAGACATGGCTATGCATATGTTTATTTGTGTCAGTGCTCTTATTTTTCTAGGCTATATACCTAAGAGTGGCATTGCTGGATCATATGGTACTCCTATTTCTAGCTTTTTGAGGAGGCACCATACCATTTTCCATAGTGGTTGTACCATTTCACAATCTCACTAACAGTGTATGAGTTCCAGTCTCCCCACAACAGTGTCAGCATTTGTTATTTTCTGTTTTTTTTTTTAGAAAACAAAAACAAACAAGGAACTCTGGTAGTATGGTGGTTAAAGTGCTTGGTTGCTAAACAAAAAGGTCAGTGGTTCAAAACCACTAGTGGTACCATGGAAACAGATGTGGCAATCTATTTCCATAAAGATTTACAGCCTTAGACACCCTATGGGGCAGTTCTACTCCTTCTCATAGTATTGTTGTAAGTTGGAACTGACTTGACAGCAGTGAGTTCAGTTCATTTTTGATCAGTCCCATTTTTTGCAAGGATGAGATGGTATCTTGTAGTTTTCATTTACATCTCACTAATTGCTAATGATTGTGAACATCTCTTTATGTGTTTGTTAGTCACATGAAAGTCTTCTTTAGTGAAGTGTGAGTTCATATCCTTTGCGCATATTTTTATTGGATTGTTTGTCTTTTGTTGCTGAGATATTAAAGTGTTCTGTATATTTTAGAGATTAAATCCCTTCGAGACATGTTATTGCCCCAAACTTTTTCCCAATCTGTAGGTTTTCTTTTTACTCTTTCTAGTAAAATTTTTGATGAGCATAAGTATTTAATTTTTAGGAAGTCTCAGCTATTTAGTTCGTCTTGGTGGGTTTTTTTTTTTTTTTTTTTGCATATTTAGCTATGTTTCATAGTGTATTTATGCCATAAATTAGACCCTTAGCTTTGTCCCAATATAATTTTAGCTTTAACATTTAGTTCTTCATCTATATTGAGTTAATTTTTGTGTACAGTATTCATTTTCATGCAAATGGATATCCCGTATTGAAAGCACCATTTATTAAAAAGACTATCTCTTCCCCCACTGAATGGACTTTGGCCCTTTGTCAAAGATCAGCTGTCCATAGTTGGATGGATTTACTTGTGGCTTCTCAATTCTGTTTCATGGGTCTATCTGTCTGTCATTGTGCCATTAGTAGGCTGTTTAGATAACTGTGGATGTATAGTAAGTTCTGGGATCAGAAAGTGCATGGCCTCCTAACTTGTTCTTGTTCAATAAAGCTTCAGCTATTTGGGGCCTCTCAACATATCATTCTGGGAGATATTGTGTTGTTAGGTTGTTATGTGACATTGAGTTGGACCTGACTCATAGTGACCCCTCCTTGGGTTCCAAGGTGGTATAGCTGTGGAAGGAGATCGCCCAACCTTTCTTCTGAGGAATGGTTGATGGGTTTGAGCCACCAGCCTTCTGGTTAGCAATCAAATACCCTAAGTCTAAATTTTCTTATTTGGAAATTTTGAAAATCATACCTACTTTGTATATTTGTTATAAAGGTTAAAATAACATGCTATAAAACATATTAAAGGAACAACTGATGTTAAGTTGATTCCAATTCATGGCAACCTCATATCTCTCAGAGTAGAATTGTTTTCCATAGGATTTTGCTGATATTTTGGCAGTAAATTATCAAGACTTTCTTCTGAGGTGCTTCTGGGTGGACTCAATCCTCTAGCCTTTTGGTTAGCAGCCAAAAGAATTAACCACTACATCAGCTAGGAACAAGACTATGGTCGTTAACTTTGTGTTTCAACTTGGCTGGGCCTGGTTGAGTGGCTGGGCAGCTGGATGTAGTATTCCCCATGATGAGGCTGGTAATCAACTCCATGGTGGAATCTACTGTGAGCAGCTGAGTAGCTGCCTTAGGACTGGTTCCTGTATATAAGGAAAAGCCTTGGGGATAGTCTCTAGCTTATGGCACACTTGAACCTTACATGTACCTGTGTCATTGTTCAGCAGCCTGCCCTGTTCTGCCAACCTTGAGATTTTCAGTGAACTTAAATTAATGGCCTGTATGTGGTTTGATAACATCACGACTGTGCTATTTTATTTGTCCACCTTAGGCTTGTCAGTCTCAGCAGCCAGTAGGTGCTTGAGTGAAGAGATGCCTCTAGCTTCAGTGGGCCAGGAGCAAGAGACAAAGCTGAAGCCCAAGGTCAAGGGGCTTTCACAGAGCCCCTAGAGCCTGGCACTTTGAATTTGTACTTAAAGCCTCCAAATTATGAGAATAAATTCCTATGTGTTAAGGCAATCTCATTTGTGATATGTATTCTTGTCAGAGCGGCACTAGGTAAGCAGAACAAAGATATATAAGAGATGTTCAATTAATAGTATCTTATTTTTTTTAGCAGTAGTATGTGGAAGACTGAAGAATTGATGCCTTTGAATTATGGTGTTGGCAAAAAATATTGAATAAACCATAGATTGTCAGAAGAGTGAACAAATCTGTCTTGGAAATACAACAAGAATGCTCCTTAGAAACTAGATGGAAAAACTTTGTCTCACATACTTTGAACATGTAATCAAGAGGGACAAATCCCTAGATAAGGACATCATGCTTAGTAAAGTAGAAACTCAACAAAAAAGAGGCAGATCTTCAATGAGACAGATTAACATTGTGGCTACAAAAGTGGGCTCAAACATAGCAACAATTTTGAGGATGGCTCAGGATTGGTCAGCACTCCATTCTGTTGTAAATAGGGTCTCTATGAGTGGGAACCAACTTGCTGACATTTAACCAAAACAATATGTTAAGGGTATGCACAGAGGCCAAATGAAATAATGTATAAAAAAGCACTTTGTTAACTTTCAAGCACTATAAATGAAATGTGCTTATGTGTTTATGATTGATAACTTTTTTTGTAAGCTTTTTAATTTTAGATACACTGCCTTAATTTTTGCTACAGATCTATTTACTATCTGGGAGTTGTGGGTGAGTTGGTGAGTAGCCAGGAAGGATGATGGCTTGCAGAGCTTAGGCAGAGGAACAGATGTAAGTGCAGGCAGCTGTTGGTGTGGAAGTTGAGGAGGCAGCTGTTCAAAGGATAAAATCCAGGGGAGGCCTGCACCGTGGGGAGGGGTGGCATCATGTCCAGACACAGAGGGGAGTGGTCAGTCCCTGAAAAGTTGGACATAGACTGCAGCAGGATGACTCAGAAAAGTCTTCAGAGCTTTGGAAGTGTTAATTTCTTGTTTTGAAATAAGAACAGAAGACAAGAATAAGATTTGCCTGTTCTTTCAGAGATACTTTTTATAAGAGAAGAAAGGGAAAATGAAAAAGATTCCAAAATATTCAGTGGCTATTTTGTAGGACTCTCTGTCCTTTGTTCCTTCCCCCTCCAGATTGGAAAATAAATATCTATGAACAATGAAAAGCCTGCATCTTTGTCGTATTTGCTACAGGGATGCTGTCATTTAAACTCATTTTCCATTATTTTAAATATAGTTTTAAGGTCTCAATTGTGGTCTTATTTATTTTTCCTGTTTAAAATTTTTCTTCTTTTTATCTCCATTGGTTATACGAAATTCAACTTTTGACTATTGTACTATTTTCATAATATGTGATTAACTAGATTTTGTCATTATAGTTGTACTTAAGTGCTGTCAGGTTGGCTCTGATTCATAACGACCCTATGTACAACAGAACAAAACAATGCCTGATCCTCTACCGCTTTAACAATCTTTGCTATACCTTAATCCATCGTTGCAGCCGCTGTGTCAATCCATCTCATTGAGGGCCTTCTCCTTTTTCATTAACCCTCCATTTACCAAACATGATACCCTTCTCCAGGGAATGGCCACTTCTGACAAGACCATAGTAGGCGAGATGAAGTCTGGCCATTCTCGCTTCCAACGAGTATTCTAGCTGCACTTCTTCCAAGACAGATTTGTTAGTTTTTTGGCAGTCTGTGGTGCTTTCAGTATTCTCCACCAACACCACAACTCAAAAGCATCAACTCTTCTCCAGTTTCCCTTATTCATTGTCCTGCTCTCACACGCATATGAGGCTATTGAAAATACCATGGCTTGAGTTTGAAAATACCATGGCTTGAGTTAGGAGCACCTTAGTTTTTAAAGAGACATCTTTGCTTTTCAGCACTTTAAAGAGGTCTTTTGTACCATATATGCCCACTGCAATATGTCACCTGCTGTCTTGACTGCAGCTCCCATTGGTGTTGACTGGCGAACCAAGTAATATGAAATCTTTGACAACTTCATTCTTTTTTCCATTTATTATGATGCTGCTTATTAATCCAGTTGTAAGGATTTTCATTTTCTTTATATTGAGATGTAAGCCATACTGCAGACTGTAGTCTTTACTCTTCATCAGTAAGTGATTCAAGTCATCCTCACTTTCAGCAAGCAAAGTTGTGTCATCTGCATGTCACAGGTTGTTAATGAGTCTTCCTCCAATCCTGATGCAGTGCTCTTCTTCATATAGTCCAGCTTCTTGGATTATTTGCTCAGCATATAGATTGAATAAGTATGGTGAAAGGATACAACCCTGATGCACTCCCTTCCTGATTTTAAACCATTCAGTATCCCCTTGTTCTGTTTGAACGACAGCCTCCTGATCTATGCACAGGTTCCTCACAAGTGCAATCAAGTGTTCTGGAATTCCTATTCTTCTCAATGTTATCCATAATTTGTTATGATCCATATAATTGAATTCTTTTGCATAGTCAATAAAACACAAGTAAACATCTTTCTGGTCTTCTTTGCTTTCAGCCAAGAGTCATCTGACATCAGCAATGATTTCCATGTCCTCTTCTGAATCCAGCTTGCATTTCTGGAAGGTCTCTGTCAATATACCGCTGCAACTGTTTTTCAAGTATCTTCAGCAAGATTTTACTTGTGTGTGACATTAATGATGTTGTTTGATAATTTCCATATTCTGTGGGATCACCTTTCTTTGGAATGAGTGAAAATATGGATCCTTTCCAGTCAGTTGGCCAGATAGCTGTCTTCCAAATTTCTTAGCATAGACAAGTAAATGCCTCTAGCACAGCATCCATTTGTTGAAATATCTCAATGGATATTCCGTCAATTCCTGGGAGCCTTGTTCTTCACCAGTTCCTTCAGTGCAGCTTCAACTTCTTCCTTCAGTACTATCGGTTCTTGATCATATGCCATCTCCTGAAATGGATAAACATCGACCAATTCTTTTTGGTACAGTGACTCTGTGTATTCCTTCCACCTTCTTTTGATGTTTCCTGAATCATTCAATATTTTGCCCACAAAATCTTTCAATATTGCAATTCTAGGCTTTAATCTTTTCTTCAGTTCTTTCAGCTTGAGAAATGCTGAGCATGTTCTTCCCATTTGGTTTTCTAACTCCAGGTCTTTGCACACTTCATTATAATAATTGCCTTTGTCTTCTTGAGCTGCTCCTTAAAATTTTTTGTTCAGCTCTTTTATCTTGTCATTTCTTCTATTTGCTTTAGCTACTCTCTAGATTTAGCTAGATATTATTGTTGTTGTTATGTGCTGTCGAGTCGGACCCGACTCATAGAGACCCCTCCTTGGGTTTTCGAGGCTGTATCACTACAGAAGTAGATTGCCCCATCTTCCTTCCGAGGAGTGGCTGGTGGGTTTGAACCGCCAGCCTTCTGGTTAGCAGTCAAGTGCCTTATCCACTATGCTACCAGAGCTCCCTAGATATTAGCCATCATTTATTGGGTACTTATAATTAATTTCTGTAATAAGTATAATCATACATTTTATCATTTAACTTAAGAGAAACCTTTTATAAAATTGGTATTATCCCTCTTTTACTAAATAAAATACTGTGTTTAAAGAGCTTAAGTTACTTGCTTGGCTTTCCATAGCTATAAAGAATAGATCCAGGATTTTAAACCTATGTTTATCTGTCTACAAAGCCCTTACTCTAATCAGTGTGGTATAAAACAATCTTAATTCCCTAGAAAGAACTTTGTATCCATCTCCTATATTTATTTATAGGGGCTGTTTGTCCTCTTCACTCAGATTTCATTATCAGAATAGAGGGAAGGGAAGGGAAAACCATTTATTGGAGATGCAATATGTGGCATATGACTTTGCAAACATTTTCTCATGATCCTTAGGAAAAAGAAAATTTATAATGGATATTTTTACTCTTATATTGCAAATGAGGAAATTGCTCAGAGAAGACAAGTAGTTTGAGTTTTCCATATTTATTTATTTACTTATTTTTAATAACACTTTGTTGTTTTTGGTGAAAGTTTCATAGCAAATTGTCATTGTTAGGTGTTCTGGAGTCAGCTCTGACTCTAACATCCCTATGTACAATAGAATGAAACACGGCCCAGTCACATGATATTCTCACAATCCTTGCTGCGCTTAAGCCTATAGCAAGTTAGGTTCCCATTTAACAATTTCTGTGCATACAGTTCAGTGACATTGGGTACATTTTTCACAATGTATCAACATTCTCATTATTCACATTCTGGTTTTTCCACTTCCAATCATCTAGTTTTTCTCTCCCTCCCTTTTACCTTCTCATCTTTGCTTTAGGGTAAATGTTGACCATTTGGTCTCATGTAGTTGTTTCGTTTCTTTGCTTGTTTTTTTTTAAGAGCACAGTTCTTGTGGTGATGTTGTTTATTTTATGAGCTAATGTGTTATTTAACTGAAAGGTGACCTCCAGGAGTGGTTTCTGTTCCAGGTTTCAGGAGTGTCTCAGAAGTTCTTCTGGTCTCTCCCAGTCCAATACATCTGGCCTTTTATTAAGAATTTGAGTTTTGTTCTGTGCTTTTCTTTGATTCTATCCAGGACCATCTATTGTGTCCCTGGTCAGAAATGTCAGTAGTGGTAGCCAGGTGCCATGTAGTTTTTCTGGTCTGAGGATAAATAAAGCCATGGTTCCTGAAGGCTATTAGTCCTGGAGACTAGTTTCTTCTCTGAGTCCTTGGTTTCCTTCTTTCTCTTTTCCTTTGGATGAGTAAAGGCCAATAGTTGTATCTTAGAGGGTCACTTAAAGTTTTTAAGGCCACAGACACTACTCATCACAGTAGAATTTAGAACCTAAATTTCATAAATTATGTTATTCCTATAAAAGGTCCCATGAGGTTATGACTAAACCTAGTAAACCAATCTGGTGAGGTGTTTGGTTATACTAGGAAGTATACATATCCACCAGCCACTCCTCAGAAGGAAGATGGGGCAATCTACTTCTGTAATGATACTGCCTCGGAAACCCAACGAGGGGTCGCCATGAGTTGGGTCCATCTTGACGGCACATAACAACAACAACAACACACATAACTGTGCCCCCTATGTATTTTGTTATATATATGGATATATATGCAGCACAGTCAGGTATATAGCTATGCCCAGAGATAAACCTATATGTGCACACATATATATACAGCAATATGCCTTCCTTTACAGATATTTGCATATTTATCTACCCTTGTAACCACACACATATGTTTTTTGGTTGATACTGTTGTTGCTGCAAAATTATATATGTCATAGCATTTACCAAAATATCCCTTATTCATGTGTCCTTTTTAGTGTAATCATTTACCTTGGTCAAGTTGTGCAGACTTCACCCCCATTCAGTATTGCTTTCCTGTCACTAAATTTAACAAATGTGGGAGCTCTGGTAGCATAGTTCCTAAGGCACTTGACTGCAAACCAGAAGGCTGGAAGTTCAAACCCACCAGCCACTCCTCGGAAGGTAGATGGGGCAATCTACTTCCGTAGTGATATTGCCTCAGAAAGCCAAGGAGGGCTTGCTATGAGTTGGGTCCAACTCGATGGCATATAACAACTACAATGCTATCTAGAAAGTAATTCTCTCTCTCCCCTCCCACACCTTTCTTGTTATAAAAATGAGATGACACAATATTTGTCTTTTTGTGATTTACTCATTTCACTCAGCATAATATCCTCCAGATTCATCCTTGTTATAAGTTTCTAGAACTAATCGTTATTCTTTGTAGCTGAGTCACCTTCTCATCCACTGCCATTGAGTCAATTTCAATTCATAGTGTCTACCTTAGGGTTTCCAAGGCTGTAAATCTTTACAGAAGTAGATTGCCCCATCTTCCTCCCATGGAACAGCTGGTGGTTTTGAACTGCCAGTCTTCTGGTTATCAGCCAAATGCCTTACCCACTGCACCACCAGAGCTCCTGTATAGCTGGGTATTATTTCATTTTATGTGTGCATCACAATTTGTTTTATTAGTTTATTTTTAATCTAACATTTAGAAACATCTAGCAACTGTCAGAAACTGGGCCACTCATGGTTATAAAGAAGAATAAGACATAGTCTCTGTTCCCAAGGACCTTACAGTTATCTGAAGAAGACAAACAAATAAGTAGACAATTATAATAAAATATACTAAGCATAAGAATAAGTGTGTGCTCAACATCATCAGTAAGCACAGAGGGGACCATAAATCAGCCTGAAATTAGTGAAAGAAATCGAGCATCATAATTGGACTTTTCTCTTTCTAAAACTTTGTTTTTTCTCCCTTATACCATAATGTAATTCTGGAAGAAGAATTAATACAGTCTGTATACAGAAGAAGTCTGAGGGGTAGTCAGAATCCCACTTTGTGGAGGAAAGAATTGCGAAGGACAAGATTTTTTTTTTTTTTTTTTAATTCATATCAGCCTTTACTTGTCAGGATCATCATGACTGTCTTACCTGAGTTTTTCCATTTTCATTGAGTTCTAAGGCTACATTGGAATGGAAGAAAAGAGGGACTGTTGTTTCATTAATCACAGGCTGAAGAGCAAAGAAGAAACAAGACCCCATGGTACATCACAGCAACCCAATAATTGGTATCTTGGGTACAAATTCTTTCATCCCATTGCTAAACGCTTCTGTCTTTGGCCAAAGAGGGTATGACCTCCTGCCTTCTTGTGCTTTTCTCCCAAAATGGGAGTATTGTTTAAAAGAGACATCCATCTCACTGGGGGATATCTTCTTTTCCATTCAGATATACTATACATTGATGTTGATAAAGAACTCTTTTAAGGCTTTTTTACCCTCTGTGACTCAGATATAATAAATTTCCCCCTCATATGCAAAACTCCAGTAAACATTCTTAGCATTGCTATAATTCCCCCCCTGTCATCAGTTTTGCACCAGTATTATTCTTTGAAGTCTATGTAGTTTTTTGAATTCCCATTAAAAAACTTTAAATTTCCAAATAAAGAAGGCTTCTAATAAATTTTTAGATTAGTGCTGCCTGATTTTTCAACATTTGAGAGAATATACATATGTGTGTGTGTGTGTGTGTGTGTGTGATTTTAAAAGGAATCAACATAGATGTAGCAACCTGTCTAATGCTGGCAAGAAGCTCTGGGGGCACAGTGCCAAAGGCATTTGACTGCTAACCAGAAGGTTGGTGGTTCAAACTCAGCAGCTGCTCTGTTGTTGTTGTTATTGTTATGTGCCATTTAATTGGACCTGACTCATAGCAACCCCTCCTTGGGTTTCCGAGGCAGTATCACTATGGAAGTATACTTCCCAAACTTCCTTCTGAAGAGTGGCTGTTGGGTTTGAACTGCCAGCCTTCTGGTTAGCAGTCAAGTGCCTGGAGAAGGTCCTGTAAAGATTTACCACCTAGGAAACCCAATGGAGGTTGTTATAAGTTGGAATCGACTCGATGGCATTGAGTTTGGAGATGTATTACAGTTTGAGTTTCATTCCATTGTTTACCAGCAAATGGTATATATGGAGCAATCAATTCTTAAGGCTTTGAGACAGCTTAAAGGGTTTTATTTTAAAGGACTAGTACAAAGCATTCAGTTCACTTTTATGAAAACAACAAAACAAAACAAAAAACAAAACATTGCTATCGAGTCAATTCTGACTCACAGCGACCACCACTGGATTTCCAAGGCTGTAAATTCTCCTGGAAGTAGACTGACTCATCTTCCTCCTGCAGAATAGCTGGTAGGTTTGAAACACCAACAGTTTGGTTAGCAGCCAAATGCCTTACCCACTATGCCACCAGAGTTCCTTTTTATGAAAATAGTAAGTTAATAAAATTACTTTAAAAAGACAAAATAATTCATTCTAATCTGCATATTCATCACTTCATCAAATCATCTTTTCTTCTGGATTTTCATGGTGTGCTGTATCTCTTGGTGAAGGAGGCTTCGGAGACACTTCTCAGAGATGTACTACCTATTGTAGTTTAATTACCTGGCCAAGACCTGGAATAATTAATAGGATCAGAATTTTAACATAATGAAATACATTTATTTGTCCAATGATATTTACTCTTTGGCATTATTTGCTGTTTTTAAAGGTCATCATATGGTATAAATTAGTAAAGCTTTCATGATTATTTATGCATTTAATAATATCATTGTATAAGTCATTTCTCATAATTTGCTGAACTTTTAAGGTCATCAGTTTTATTCATATTTGTTCCTTTTATGAAGTATCTTAGTCACTTAGAAATTGAGAGTATTAGGTATTTGAAATTATTGTTAGAGTTGTAATATCTACCATTCATCTTGGGGCTGGTGATTCAAAACTGTGTTTTCAGCTCAAAACCAAAAAAACAAAACAAAAAACCCAAAATCTTCTATTCAAAATACTTCTCAATAACCCAAATAATTGCTTACATTGCATAGTTATTTTTGCTAAGGGCAAAATAGAAAAGATCATAAATTACAATGGCAGACACATGGTTTGCTGACAGAACTATATAAAATATTGTTTTCATCCTCATGTCAGTTCTGGTGCATTCTTCTCTACATTAATTCCTTGGGGGCTCTTGTGTAAGTTATAGCTTTGAAAAAATCCCCATCTTACTAAGCTCTCTGTCAGCTTACCTCTTCCTCACTGACCATATTATTCCTCTGAAAGAATTGATAGAAACAAAGAGTTATGTCTTAGCTACACTAAGGTAAGCAGTGCCAAAATAGTCACAGAGAACCTAAATATTAATAGCCATGAACCATTTTAGTCTAAACTGGATATTTCATGATTTTAGTTATAAAAAGTACACAGAATTCATCTCTATAAATATATATTCATTTTATATCCTTTAGAAGGTATTTCATAGATTCCTGATCCAAAAAGATGATTAGTTCCAATGATATGATTGATAGAGTTAGTTATAATGTTTGAAGCTCATTAGAGATGACATATTTTGCCAGTTTAATTTACACTTATTTTCCCTGTATGTACCAGGCACAATATACAATAGATATATTTTTTTTTCTTGTCTTAGTATTCCTCTCTATTGGAAAATATTTCTTTTCAAGAACACATTGAATAATAAAGATTTTTTAATAAGCATTTCTTAAATGGATGGTCCTTACTACTAAACATATTCTGAAACTGGAGATTCATTTTTACTTCCTTCCTGCATATTTCATAGTAATGGAAGAGTACAAGGAAACAGAAAGACAATAATTGTTTATTCATTTTCTTCTAACATTTTTAATATTCCCCAAATAGAAAATTGTTAAGGAATAGAATATATTAGAACAATGTGGCTATACTGTCTAGCATAATCTTCTCATGGAAAATTGCCTAACAGCCTCAGTATATTTGAGAGGTTTTTCTTCATTTTACTCAAAATATGTTATATTTTTTTGAAGAAGTACAAAATATTTATAATTTTCTTTGTTGTTGTTGTTGTTGTTATGTGCTATCGAGTCTGACCCGACTTATAGCAACCCCTCCTTGAGTTTCTGAGGCAGTATCACTATGGAAGGAGATTTCCCAACCTTCCTTTCCAGGAGTGGCTGGTGGGTTTGAACCGCCAGCCTTCTCGTTAGCAGTCAAGTGACTTAGGCACTATGCTACCATATCTCTTATTCTCTCCAAACTTTCTTACCTCTAAAATTGAATAAAATAAAGACAGAAGTTGTCATGGTTTATTTATTTTTTCTTTTTTTCTCCAACTTAGTATTGAAATAAGCCAGTTATGTTTAGTATGAGATTCTGTGTTTTGAAAATGTACATGTATGTGTGTATTAATGATAATTTACTTATGTATTTATTTATAAGAAATATTGTTCCAAGTATGTTTTTAAAGAAACAGTGTTTTAAAATTTTGAGCCAATTAGTAATACCAAAATATTTCTGAAGTCATATGGGGTGCTTTAGTGTTAACCTGAGTTTACACATTTGTCTATAATGTTGTCTGACCAACATTGAGCTTCTTCTTGGTACCAGGCATTCTGTTTGTCACTTTAAGGATGTCGTTATGTGCCATCGAGTCGGACCTGACTCATGGCGACCCCTCCTTGGGTTTCTGAGGCAGTATCACTATGGAAGTAGATTGCCCAACCTTCCTTCCAAGGAGTGGCTGGTGGGTTTGAACCACCAGCCTCCTGGTTAGCAGTCAAGTCTTGCTCTTAAAGAGCTAATACTTTAGTAAAAGAAAGTATATATGTCACTGAAATACAAGATTGAATAAGGCAATGTCTTATGAGCAGTACTAAGTGCCATATGTTAGCAAAAAGAAAAACATTAAATAGGATTTGCAACTGTGAATTTTTCACATGGGTATATATTGTACAAGACACATATAAAACCTAAAGTCATAAACCTACACATTTTTTGTCTGATGGTCCAAATTCATTTGAATTTAATAAATTAAATTCATTTGAATTAAATAGATCTTTTACAAAGCTTACCTGATAAAAATACATCAATAACCAGATATTTAGGAAACATTATAGAGGTAATGCTGAAATTCAAAAAGCAAAAATCTACTTGTTCTGATATTTTAATTTTTCTTAGTGTAGGTTAGAGTAATTGTGATGCTTGCACTGTTATAGATGCTCTTCAAAATATGTCAGCATGTCAAATTACTGTCATTGACTGGAACCACTTTGATGCTTTGAATTGAAAAAAAATGTGCTTATGCTAGATAAATAATAAAACTATTTAGGTTCAAATATTTTAATTCTAAAGGAATTGATAATCATTTTACAGGGATAATCATTATTAATATATTTATGGTATCTTTCAATAGAACCAAAATGCAGAGCACATGGATTTGTGTGGCATTAATCTATTGTCGAAAATTGTAGTGTGAATGTGATATAACATGATTTGTTCTGAATGACCAAATGGTTCTTCACACTTGGTCAGGGCCCACCTGGCACTTGGGAAGCCTTATGTTACCATGGCAACGATCCCAGACTCTGGTGACAGACTGCCTGAGTTCAAATCCAGGCTTCTGTAATGAGTATGACCTTGGATTTGCCTGTTTCCCATTGCAGAAATGAAGATTATTATATATTTCATAAGGATAATATGGATAATCTGAAATACACCAAACAAAACCAAACTCACCACCATCAAGTTGGATCCAACTCATAGCAACTCCTCCTTGGGTATCTGAGGTGGTATCTCTATGGAAGTAGGTTGCCCAATCTTCCTTCCGAGGAGTGGCTGGTGGGTTTGAACAGCCAGCCTTTTGGTTAGTAGTCAAATGCCTTAGGCACTATGCCACCAAAGCTTCCAATGTGAGATAATAGTATGAGGCAATATAAGTAAAATGAGCTGTTATGATGTTGGTTAAGTAAGATTCAATTATTGGTCATTTAAAAATAAGCTTGTGTAGATGATGGAGAGAAAGATAGATAAATAGATGAAAGGAAGAAAGGGAGGGAAGAAAAAAGGAGGGAAGGAAAGAAGATTGGGTATGCGGGGAGAGAGGGGAGACAGATTACATCCCTGAAATCATTTTTCCCACATTTCAAAAGCTTCTTACAGAATTTTGTGCCTAGTAAAAGTTGAAGACTAAATCTTTTACTAAGTTTTACTTTTGGTAAAATCTTTTATTGAATCTTCAGGATAATTTTTAGTTATTAGTATATCAAATCATGTGGAATTTCCTGGTATAAAGTTATAATATATATGCCCACCCCACTGGGAGTAATAATTTCTAACTTTATTGTCAGTTATCAGTTACCATCAAGTTGATGCCAACTCATGGCAACCTCATGTGTGTCAGAGTAGAACTAAGCTCCATAGGGTTTCCAATAGCTGAATTTTTGGAAGTAGGTCAGTTATTCAATACTGTTTCCTTCCATCCCTAACAACATAGGGACATGCCTTAATATAAACACTAGTTTCACCATTTCCTGAGTCACCACAATATAATGTAAGACAAATCAACTTTTTCCAGCTTATGTATTTTGGTCAGAATGATATGGGCAGGGAAGCTGTGTTCACCATTGTGTTGCCTCAGTGATTGGTGCCAATTAATTGAGGGGCTCCAGCTGACTCTTAAACCCAACCTGTAGGATACCCAGGAGGTTCTTTTTTATGATCACACACAGTGTTATAAAATCCTCACGGTATAGAGATCACTTGCACATATATTTCCATACACATGCGAAAAGTCTTGGTTAATTTCATTTTGGCAACAGGAAAAGCATGGCTGATAGATCTTTGGCATCATAAACAATCCTTTCCTCTGACCACCAAGTGGATCAGTAGACTATGGTTTGCAGATTTCAGGATTAATTGTGCCAAAGGAAAGAACCTCTCTGAAATCTAAAATGTAGGCTTGGTCATTAGTTCATTTTGCATGCTGTGAAAACTATATTTGGCATCATTAACAGCTGCTTGCATGAAGTGTTCAGCACTAAATATGATTAGTGAAACTCAGATTTTATTTTGTAGTATTGCTTGCAATTATCGAGATGTTGATAGATTAATTCCATCTCCTCTAAACCCTAAACTAAGATAAAGTGTCTATAATATGCATGTCGCTCCTATTTGAGGCTTTGCTAATTTTCTTTGTATTAATTTTTGTTATTATTATTCTAAGAGGGATAATATCTCTTAGTTGAGGTTTCCTTGAATACACATCATTATTACTCACCATTTCCTACTTGACTGAAGCACAATCTCTTGTTTTTAGAATACTTCCATTGAAATGCAAGACTGAAGATTTCAGTGGTGATTCAAAAAACATTCTAATGACCTCTTGAAAAACTCCACCTGAAGGAGAGGCATGGGAAATTGGCAAAGTGGGGCTTGATGACACTGAAATGTTAATTTTTTTGCAATCGCTTTTTATTGCCTTGCTGTTATTGTTGTAGCTATGGTAGCCAATGGAGCTCTGGTAGCATAGTGCCTAAGGCACCTGACTGCTAACCAGAAGGTTGATGGTTCAAACCCACCAGCCATTCCTCAGAAGGAAGGTTGGGCAATCTACTTCCGTAGTGATACCGCCTCGGAAACCCAAGGAGTGGTCGCTATGAGTCACGTCTGACTCAACGACACATAACAACAACAACATGGTAGCCAATGAGCAGAGGCATTGGAATGAGCTTTGATAGCCCTCAGAAATTCTGAATGTGCCTGGGATGGTAAATGAGTAAGGTAACAGTCAGTAGTATGTTAAATGTTTAATAGCCAGCCCTCAAAACACAAAAGAAACTTAAATACCTTGATTTGTAGTATTTACCATGGTACAAATATTCCCACCATGGCTATGTTGTTGTTGTTACATGCTGGTTTAGTCAGACCGACTCATAACGACCCCTCCTTGGGTTTCCAAGGAATTATTACTACGTAAGTAGATTGTCCAACCTTCCTTTCAAGGAGTGGCTGGTGGGTTTGAACCACCAGCCTTTTGGTTAGCAGTCAAGCTACCAGAGATCCTACCATGGCTATATTCATACTAAAAACTGAATGCCACTGAATGTGAAGTTGGAAAGAGATGCACATATCCACATCAATACATAGACTTGGTTTAGTTTTCTGCTCAGTGGGCAATATGGTTAAATGACTTTTCTTACCTCTTTCTCACCACAGAGTGGATGCTATGATGGAGAATCTACCCTAAAGTCACTGCTATGTCCATGCCCATATTAAAATAATAATATTTAATCTTTTCTCCTGCTAGGTCTGGAAGATTTGGATTGGGTATCAGTCATTGAGGAGCTCTGGTGGCATAGTGCCTAAGGCATCTGACTGCTAACCAGAAGGCTGACGGTTCAAACCCACCAGCCACTCCTCAGAAGGAAGAGGAGACAATCTACTTCTGTAGTGATACTACCCAAGGAGGGGTCACTATGAGTCAGCTCCAATTCAATGGCTGTGAGTTTTTGAGTTGAATATTGGTCATTGTGTATGAAAAAAAAATTAGACTCTGGATGATGACATTTTATCTTGGAAAGCATTGTCTTTTCTGCTCAAAGATGTGGTGGTAGGGGTAGGTCAGCTTGATCCAGTTGGCAACTGAGACGACTCAAGTTTGCATTTCTGCCTTTGTGAGGCCTTGTCTTTTTGGTTTTCTCTTTCTCTTAAGATGTAAACCTTTTGTGATCCCAACTGAAAGACTATGCCATATTTTGCCATATTTCTACTCCCAAAATCACTTGTCTCCTAGCTCTATAACATTGCTGAAAATACTGAGCTCCTGCTTTCTGCTCTGCCTCTCTACTTTTGTGCTGCTTGTGAACAGGCAACTGCTTCAAATGAAATATGTTTTCCCTTCTTTCTGTGGTCTTGATCCCTCAAGTCCTACCTGTGTTAGTCATTCTTCAGTGTCTTCAAACATTTTCTACCTCCAGCCTTTATAGAATTGGTCAGATACAAACTATTCTATTAGTAGCTGGGAACAGAAATACTGTCATTGAGAGATTTTACGTATTGGAAGTACGTGATCTCATTTGCATTTTAGAAAGATTTCCCTGGGCTCAGTATCCTCCTCTGCACAGTGAAAAGTTTGATAAAAGTGTTCTCTAAGGCCCTTTTCAGCTCCCATATTCTGCAAGTGTCAAGAGTATGCTGCATCCTTATCTCAAACTGCAAAAAGCCTCAAGACTTTTAATATTAGTGACTTAAAATTAGAAATTTACCAGGCCCTGGAGAAAATGGCCAAGAAGGAGACTTTGATTCCTCATGTCTTCTCATGTGGCTTCTTTCTTGTACTTCTTGACAGCTTCCTGCAGCATCCTCATTTCTAAGCACTGGCATCTGTGGACCCACACTATTTTTCTAGTAGCCTGAACCCTGTGTCCCACCATGCAGAGAGCTTCACTCTCCACCCTGCTTTTCTCTCACACCCATTTACAAAATCCTTGTTCCCTCAGTATGATTTTTTTTTTTAATTTAGTAAATTTACTCTAGGTAATACAAAATCATATTTAATATTGCATTCCCATAGAAAAGCACATGCACTTTATAGACTTAACAGGATTTAATTGTGTGACAAAAAGCAGCATAGCATTTTGTGATTTAGTGAAGAGGGATAGCTGTGTAGGAGGCCTTTCTTGGTACAGGAGGTCCCAGGTTATGAATGTCCAACATATGGACAACTCCTCAAACCTAAAAAAACAAACCCACTGCCTGCCAACTTATAGGGAACCTGTAAGATAAGGTTGAACTGTTCCACAGGGTTTCTAAGGATGTAACTCTTTGTGGAAGCAGACTACCACATCTTTCTCCCTTGGAGTGGCTGGTGCGTTCCAACTTGCTGACTTTGGTTGGCAGTTAAGTACTTTAACTACTGTGCAACCAGGGCTCCTACAGACAATACCTACTTGCCCTTTCATGTTATGTAAATTTGCTCTCACTCTAAAATGATTGAATCAACCCCTACTTACAACAAATTCTTCATCACAATCACCTTTACTTGCTGCACATGCAGCTTTTAAATCATTGAAAAGGCGTCAAGTCTTTTCTTTCACTAAAAACCAGAAAAAGCAAACCCACTGCCATGGAGTCAATTCTGACTATGAGTGACTATGATCGACACCTGTTGGGTTTAGAAGGTAAATCTTTAGGGAAGTAGATTGCCCTGTCTTCTTTCTGTGGAGTGGCTGGTGAGTTTGAACCACCCAGCTTCTAGTTAGCAGTCAAATGCCTTAGGTACCACCAGAGCTCCTTTCTTACACTAAAAAAAAAATAAAAATAAAAACTCACTGCCCTCAAGTTGGATTCAACTCACAGTGACTCCTCCTTGATTTCCAAGGTGGTATCACTACAGAAATAAATTGCCCGGCCTGCCTTCTGAGTGGCTGGTGGGTTTGAACCGCCAGCCTTCTGGTTAGCTGTCAAATGCCTTAGGCACTATGCCACCAGAGCTCCATTCTTACACTGTTGTTGTTGTTATTTGCCATCGAGTTGGACCCGACTCATAGCGACCCCTCTTTGGGTTTCCGAGGCAGTATCACTGCAGAAGTAGATTGCCCCATCTTTCTTCTGAGGAGTGGCTGGTTGGTTTGAACCACCAGCCTTCTGGTTAGTAGTCAAGTGCCTTAGGCACTATGCTACCAGAGCTCCTGTTCTTACACTAAGTAAGGCTAAATAAGAACCATATGCACCTGGTTTGACTTACCTACAAATTCTTAAAGACACAGTTAGAAACTGGTTCATAAACCAAGGACTGCCTATATTTTTTAAATTTCACTTCAAAGTGCTGTTGACTATTATGCAAACATTTAAGCTTGGTTTTGGGTCTGAGATAAGCAAAGAGGATACTGTTGTAGAGAATTAAGGTCTCTGGGAAATAAGGCAAGTACAAGCACCAAACCAGAAGCAGATTTTATTCAATTAAAATAGAACTATGACTTTTCTTGAAGGAGTTTTGTCTCTTTTTAAAAGTTAGAAAAAGATTATTTTATTTTAATGCAAACAATATTTATTATACAACATATGAAAAAATAGAAAAAAAATACAGCTGTAGTTTTATCTCCCAATAAACCTATGTCTTAGTCTCCTAGTGCTACCATAACTAAAATATCACAAGTGGGTAATGGAATTTGAAATCATAAAAAAGACCAAGCTTACTGTTTGGAGAGACACTGGTGAAACCCCCAAGACTATGGCCCTGAGGCACCTTCAGGCTAGGAACTAAACTCACTCTCATAGCTTAACTCTCAGCCAAACAATAATTAAGCCTACAAGCTGAACACATACTTCAGGGAGGTGCACTTCTTAGGACATCAACCATGGGCTATCAGAAGGACAACACTTGCACAAAGAGAAATGGAGGGAGGGAAGAAGGACACAAGCAAAGGGTAACCAGGGAGGAAGTAAGAGGTGAGGTGTTACACTGAGGGCAATGTAACTAGTATCACAAAACAAAATGTGTATATGAACTGTTTAATATAAAATGAATCTGCTTTGTAAAGTTTTACCCTAATCACAAAAAGTTAAAAAAAAAAAAAAATTACACTGTTCTCGAGGCATGTAGTTGTCGTTATGTGCCACTGAGTCAGACTCGACCCATAGTGACCCTGCCTTGGGTTTCTGAGGCAGCATCACTAGGGAAGTAGATTGCCCAACCTTTCTCCCAAGGAGTGGCTGGTGGGTTTGAACCGCCAGCCTTCTGGTTAGCAGTCAAATGCCTTAGGCACTACGCTACCAGAGTTCAGAGCACTGGCAGAGTTAGGTTCTCTCTCTGTTGGCTGTAGGAGACCATTCAGAAGGGATTAGGTTTAGGATCCATCCTACTCTGGTATGACCTCATTAACATAGCAAAGGAAAAATCACTATTTCTAAACAGGATCACATTCACAGGTACAAGGATTAGGACTTCACCATAATTTTGGTGGTTGTGTTGTTGGGAGCTGTCAAATTATTTTTAGTGGGACACAATTCAGTTGATAACAACACAGTTAACAACACAGACTTTTTTTTTTTTTTTTAATTTCATCTGTCATATACTTTTCTTTATGGTTAACATTCATAATATGAATTTTCTAATATCATTTTAATTACTTTACCTATGTTGTGTACATGTTTTCTATGTCATTGAAAATTCTTGGTAAGCATTATTTTAATAGTATATAATATTATATTTTGCAGTGGTACCTGTTCTCTTAAGATAGATATTTAACTTTTTCCTCATTGCTAGCTTTATTTTGTATCATAAATAACAATAAGCAGAAACAATTTTTAAGAAACTTGCTATAAATTGCTAGTCAAAGATGTTTGCCATCTTCTTTTCCTACTACCCTTGATAATACACCTAAATTTTCTTTACTATATTTCATCCTCTTCTATCTTTTTATTTGTAAAAACTATATATACATCTGCCAAAGGGGCAAGGAGGCAGCATCTTCTGACCTCCTCTAGCCACACAAGAGAAAGACAATCGCCATCAGTAGCACAAGACCTATTCCTGCAAGGCCAGACATGCTGCCTCCCTTCAGCCCTTGCACCAACCATTCCTCCCGTAATACCCATACTTCTCTGTCACTTCTCTGCTAGGTTCAATAATTAGCTGCAGTGGCCACACAGAATTCACAGATTATGGGGTTTATTCAGGTAGCACCAGGCTACAATTCAAGTTCAGGAAGTGCACTCAGTCTCTCTCAGCCTGCTGTCTCTGAGCCAATAGTCTCTATCCCAGCAGTGTGTATCTCTCTCTCTCAGCAGCATGTCTCTCAGGAGCACGTTTCTCCCAGCAACATGACTTTCTCAACCAGCAGTAAGAGAGAACACTTCTGCCTCTAGGAGGACTCCTTTTGAGCCTGGAAGAGTGACCACTAATCAATCCCAACATCAGAATTCTATACACCTGAGAGAGAGAGAACTTCCCAGAGGATTGGCTTGTGCTGGTTCAACAGAAATAACCCAGGTGGATAACTTTGGCAATTAGGAGCAACTCAGTTGCTCATGGAAAATTTCACCACAGAGTTTACAAAGACTTATGGCTAGAAAGCCATACCAGGTAATTTACTATGCTGCAACATCTTATTATACATAAATCATCCTTTCATCACTCCTACCTGTTGATCTTATTGTTATTTATTGGCGTGTGAGGTATTTGAAGATAGTCATCTCATGCAACCCACGTCTCTCTTTTGACCTGACTATAAATATTTCATAGTTTACTTTTTTTGCAAAACATCCCTGTAGAATCTGCTCCTCTCTTGTTCACTAGTCAGTTTGCTTTTGCCACTGTTGCTGATGGAGACTAATTGCTTTCTAGGTTTAGTAGGATAGATGTATAGATGAGGAAACTAACCAGTGAGTTCAAAGTGGGAAGTTCCTGGCTAGTTTGGGGGCTGTGATCTGGATTTTTTACATAAAATCAGGCACATGAGGATACTAATTTCATGGTCAAAAGAAATGCTATTACTCAGGACCAAAGAACTAGATTCCATTTACTGATTAAACAGTTAAAAGTCAAAGATAAGCCTTTACCTTTTGAGTCTATTGGTTATCTGTTGAAAAGTTTTAAAATTATTTGCTGATTAACTAGTTATAAAGAAATTCTTTTGACTTGAGTAGCTGTGAGACCTAACAAGGTCTAGAAACCCCAGCAAGTGGTACAGTTTCCAGCACCTAGTAGGTATTCAGTAATTTTTCATTGACTAAAATTTCTTGTATGCAATATAATCATTGCAAAATAATTCTCAGTGATTCTATATGTTCATTGCTTACTCCTGTGTTTATTTACCCTCTTTGGTGGTTGATCTATGACTATTGCTTTTTAAATAACTTTATCCAGGAACTAAGAATAAATACCTGTTCTAAACCCTTTATCGGGAGCTCTGGTAGCATAGTGGCTAAGACACTTGCCTGCTAACCAGACGGCTGGCAGTTCAAACCCACCAGCCACTCCTTGGAAGGAAGGTTGGGCAGTCCTACTTCTGTAGTGATACTGCCTCGGAAACCCAAGGAGGGGTCGCTATGAGTTGGGTTTGACTCGATGGCACATAACAACAACAACAACAACAAACCCTTTATCAGAGTCTGAGATCAGTGGATGTTAGTTAAGGCAATAAGGTTATTCTGATGAGGTAGCAAAAAATATATATACAAATAGGTATTTGTTTTGGAGGCAGTTTGCTGTGTGACCTTTTATAAGAGTCTCGATTTTTTCTGAAATGTATGGTTTTTTAGATGTGTAGTAATGATAGCATGAAACCATCATTCATTGATTTGATAATTTTATATAATTTAAACCACAATAGATATAAATGAAGAAATCATTGTAGTAATTGATTTTTTTCTCCCAAATGTTGCTTTGTTTTGAATGCCATATCTGAATATTAGATTATTTCTCCAGATGTTATAGGCTCATGTTTCCTTCTGGTGAATTCTAATGTTGGTTTCTGCCTATATTTCTCAGGATTTGTATTATTTCTCTGTCTTAGTTAAGGTTTTTATAAATGCTAGCTGTTTAAGAGTTTGGATACAATTCAGATAGAGATTATTTCCAAAGGACTCCCTATTCATCCACTTCCTCCCTGGAGGAGGATGGTGAAAACAGTTAGTGTTCCTTCCCCTCCTCTGGTGGGGTATGGACTACTATTATTATTATTTATTTTTTTCTCTCCTAATATGTATAGTATACTGACCTTTCACCTAAACCATAGGTCAAAGGGAGAAGTGGTTGTTGCTTTTAATTCTGATTGCTGCCATATGGTTCCCTTTTGATGGGATCCAAAAAAAGAGAAAACACTTCACTGACTACCCCCACCAAAAAAAGAAAGAAAGAAACTGGACTATAGAGCATATCATGAAGTTACAGGCTTTGGAGACAAAACATGCCATGAGATTTGAGTTTAATTCTTTCACCTTCTGACTGTGAAGCTAGTTAAATACATCAGGCAAGCTGTCCTAACTCTGTGACTTTGAGCAAGCTGTTAAATACATCAGGGCCCCAAGGTCCTAACATATAAAATCAATATCATTATTATTGTTACTAATAACTATAGGTACCATATTACTTTATGATGAAAATCAAATGTGTTAATTGCCCTAACATGCTTATTATGGGGAGCTCTGGTGGCATTGTGCCTAAGGCATTTGACTGCTAACCAGAAGGCTGGAAATTCAAACCCACCAGCCACTCCTCAGAAGGAAAGATGGACAATCTACTTCCATAGTGATACTGCCTCGGAAACCCAAGGAGAGGTTGCTATGAGTCAGATCCGACTCCACAGAAGTGGTTGTGGTTGTTTTTTTGTGGTACATATTATGTCCTTAATAAATGTTAACTGAAAAAAAAATATGTAAAAACTTCTCAAGAGTCAATGAACTAAGTTCTGTGTCCTAACTTGTAAAAGATTAAACCTCTAATGTCTCCAGGATTGTTAGTGACTTATCCCAGAAAGTTGTCGTGGAGAATTAACCTGTTCATTTCTTCTGTCCCTACCACAGGTTTGAGGGGTGTTCTTTCAGTAGGGTTTGATGGCATTCTTTATTATTGTCTTATCATTTGCTCAGTTGCTCCTGTGAAAGCTTAGATTGTTGCTATAACTAATCACTGTCAAAGACCATGTGTCACGTGAAGCAGCACTGCTCTGAAAGAAAGCCCAGGAAACAGAGGAAATTACCAGAGCTGTCATTCTGTTAGGTCAGGGAGGGCTCCAGCAGTCAATTCACCTAAAGAGATATAGCATTTATACTTCAGCTGAATGAGGTATGGAGCTAAATAGATGCGTGACAATGAAGACTTGCATTCTCCTCCTCCTTCTCTTTCTTTCTTTTTTTTCCCCCATTCTGGTCTATTTCAGTGAAAGGCTTTTGGAAACTAATTTCTCATCATCTCGTTAAAGTTTGCCAATTATGACATGTATTACAAACCATAGGTTCCTCAGCCTCATGTGATATGTGATTTAGAAACAATATTGACATTTCACTATGAGAAGTCTTTGATCTTAGATTCTTTCAGTATCTTTCCTTTTGAATATTTTACTTGTAGACTTGCAAGCACAGATTTCAGGTAACTGTTTGATGCAGTTTACAAATTTATAGAATCAAATACCTGAAAATGTGGTCAGAAGGAAAAGAAACACTTGGATCAAATAAGTAAAGAAATAAGACAAATAGTTGGGTGAATAGTTCTCATGCTTTTTCTTTGAGATAGTCTTATTTCAGGATCCAGGGAGAGTTGATATCTTCCTAATTTGGTGTATTTTTTTGAAGAGAAGTGGTCACGAGTGACATATACTTGTCTTATATTTTCTCTAGTGGTAACTCGGTAATGTGAGTACTTTAACAGGATACCTTATACAGAAATATTGCATTTTGCTCTCTTAAAATTCTCATTTACCACATTGAAGTGTGTGTTCAGATAAAACAAGAATCATAGAGGAGGAGTTCCGGTAACATGGTGGACTAGGCAGAAGGACTACACAGACCCTCTTCAACAAAGAAAAGGGAAACCAATTAACACAGACACAGAAGATAATCTTGGACCCCTGATCCTTGAAGGGAAGGATACAAAAGTGGACTAAACCCCAACTAGTAGAAGAATTTGCGTAAAAATACCAAATAAGGAGACA
>NW_006921682.1:4942444-4952565 GCF_000298275.1 Orycteropus afer afer | reverse complement strand
GTAAACTGTGGTCAATGATATGAGACAAAGTATATGTGAACTGCTGTATGGAAAGTGAATTTGCTCTGTAAATCTTCACCCAAATCACAATAAATAAATAAATAAAAGAATCATAGAGGAAACATGGTTAAAGTCATGCTAAGTCATTACTAGGCTGAAATCTGAGTGCTGATTTTTTTTTTTTTTTTTTTTTTTTACTTTGAGGGAACTTTGGTTGTTCTTTAGAGAGTTTGTGTGTATGTGTCTAAAACTCTGAATCACTTGTTTAAATGTGTAGTATATGGTACTTCCAGGATAGTAAACCCTAGAAAGAAGCTGCCTTTAATATAAAATATACTTCTCACACAAAAACTCACTTTTTGAATTTTCTGTTTTTATTTAAAAGAAAAAAAAGACAATTATTATGCAATTTGAACAATTTAAGTACAGTTTTATATAAATTTTTTAAATCTACATTTTAGGTAATGAGATGTGACTTTTCTTAATAATAAAAGAGCTTAATTTTCTAGGACCATTCAATGATTTAACTTCTTGGTTATGACAATTTACTTTTGTTTGCTGAAAACCATAAGCAACTCACCGCCATTGAATCGGTTCTGACTCATAGCAACCCTCATAGGGTTTCCCTGGCTATGAATCCTTATGGAAGCAGATTGCCTCATCTTTCTTCCATGGGGGAGCTCTGGTAGCGTAGTGCCTAAGGCACTTGACTGCTAACCAGAAGGCTGGCAGTTCAAACTCACCAGCCACTCCTCAGAAGGAAGATGGGGCAATCTACTTCCGTTGTGATACTGCCTCGGAAACCAAGGTGGGGTCACTATGAGTCGGGTCCGACTTGATAGCACATAACAACAACAACATTCTTCCATGGAGTGGCTGGTGGGTTTGAACCATCAGGCTTTTGATTAGCAGCCAGATATCTCAACCACTGCACTACCAGAACTTCTTTTTGTTTTCTAAGGGATAATAATACTTAATGCTTATATAGAGTTTACTGTAGAGTAATTCATGTATATTAACTCATTTTATCCTCACAATAATTCTGTGGGCTTTGATCCCCATTTAAGAGAAAGAAACCAAGACACAGAGAAATAAAGTTAATTGTTTAATATCATAAAGCTGGAAAGTGTAACAATTAAGATTTAAAACAAAACAATCTGGTCTCTGTGCTCTTCAATACAATTCTAGTCTTTGTGCTCTTAAATACTTCATTGGAATAAACCTTATTATTTATAATTTATATAAATAATATGCTAAACATAAATAGCATTGCTTTTATTTTCCATTTACATATCAATTCTATCATATGTAAATATCACTTACCTACTATCTAAAATGTTCTTGGAGTCAATAGTAACCTTGTATATTCCTTTTTTATTTTTCAAACCAGTATCGGAATGCTAGGGTTTCAAAGAGCCTGTAACAGGAAGAATGCAGTCATGAGTCGGAATGCACGCAGCTAAGTCTGGTCACAGCTAGAATACATCTCATGTATATTTTATAAAATATCAAAGAAGTCACAACTACAAAGAAATTTACAGTTGCCATACCAGAAATCTGCACACATATTTATAAATCTTCCTTTGTGTGTGGGTGCCTGTGCATGTATATATAAATACCATATAATAAACTAAGAATTAACTATCTTACTCTAGAATATTGGAATTTTAATTTTTTAACATATGTATTCAGTTGGTTGCAAAATTTAGTAAATTACAACATTAAATAAGATGTGCTCCTGCTCTCATGTGGCTTTTGTAACCTTGCTTATGGTCAAAGAAACTGATTATTACAAATATTCTAGATGGAATGTATGTAAGCCTTTTATTTCTACTGTACCCATTTTGTTATTATGGGTATTGACTTTTCCACCACAAAAAAAGTTAATTACTATTCATGATACCCATATTTCACCTCTGTGGATGAATTATGCAAATCCTGCTTGATACCTACTATTTAGTGAAATTTTTCTGTGTATTACAATGTGAATTTTATCTATCATCTATCTATCTACATGTCTATCTATCTATCTATCTATCTATCTATTTCTCATTTATTCTGAGGATATAAACTTCTTATTGTCAGTGATGGCAGGGATCTTCATTAGTATGGCTCACTAATGTACTCAAATACTTAAAACAGTGCCTGGCACATATAGCCACTAAGAACAAACTTGTTGAATTGAATCAAAATATCTTTATAAGGTAGTTCTCATTATCATTAGTTTGATAGATGACCTAACTGAGACACAGAGTTTGACGAACTAGCTCAGTGTCATTTCTGGGTAAGTGACAGAAACAGGAACAGAACCTATCTATACTCATCACATGGGAGCACCTGTCTCTTGAGGGTCTCTTGGTGGGATAGAGAGGACATATTCTTGTGGTCCTTCAGACCACAAGTGCCTCAGTTGTTTTCATGACTGCAGAGTCCTAGCTGAGTGCTAGATTTTTCTAGGCATTTTGATGCTATGTTGAACGTTTGTGTTAGGCTATTACTTTAAATATACTTCCAGCCTTCAGAAGATATTTTGCTTAGCTCCTGGAGGGCTTCCATATACTCTTTTATTATTATTATTTTTTTAAGGTTTTATTGTGATTTGAGTGAAAGTTTATAGAACAAGTTCATTTTTCAATCAACTGTGCTTAGGAAGAGAATGTGATGAAGCTGAAGAGAGGAGGATAATAATTAACAGAACAAAGAACAGTTAATAGTAAACACAAAGAAATAGCAAAGGTGATGGAGTTATGGGCTAAAGAAGAGGAAAAGGGGTCACTAATGATGTCAGAGAAACTCCAAATACAGAGAGTCTACAAGAATTTTAATTTCTTTTAAGAAGCATTATGATATACTACACAAAACATTGTTCCACCTCCTACTTTGGCGAGTAGCAACTGGGATCTTAAAAGCTTGCAAGCAGCCATTTAGATGCAACGATAGGTCTCTCCTCATCCAGAGCAAAGAATGAAGAAAACAAAAGATTTATGAAAACAATTAGTCCTAGCAACTGGTACACCATGCGATCTGCAGCCTGTGATTATGAGACCAGAAGAATTAGATGGTACCTGGCTACCACTGTCAACCACTTGGAGGGGATCTATGTAGGAGATCCTGGATAGAGAGGGAGAACAATGTGGAACAAAACTCAAAAATCATTTTGGGGGAAAAAAAGTGGGGAACAGGTTTGCTGGTCTGATAGAGCCTAGTGGAACCCCTGAGACTATGGCCCCTAGCTGCCCTTCAGGTCTGGAATTGAACCCACACCTGTGGTTTCCAGCCAAACAAGAGACAAGCATATGAGCTGAACATTAACCTGAGGTAGATACACTCCTTGGAGAGATCAATCATAGGAGAAAGAAGGGCTGCTTATGCACAGGGAGACAGCTCAGGGGGCAGGAGTGCATGGAGGAATGGACACAGGGAAGAGGTAACTATGGGGAGGAAGTGGGAGGGGAGCTGTTGCATTGTGGTGAACTGTCGTCAATGTCATGAGACAAAATGTATGTGAATTGTTGCATGGAAAGTGAATTTGCTCTGTAAATTTTCACCCAAATCTCAATTTAAAAAAAAAAAAAAAAAAAAAGGAGCATTATGGTTAGATACCTTCCTCCATAGAAAGAAGACAAGGGCAATACATCTTTTAAAATTTTCTTTTGGCACATATATTTAAGTATTAAATACATAGTTGTTAGTAGCTGCCATCAAGTTGGCTCCAACTTATAGCAACCTTATTATATACAAGGGGATGAAATGCTGCCATGTCCTGTGCTATCCACTTAATCTATTGTGGATTGCATCATTGTGATCCATAAGGTTTTCATTGGCTGATTTTCAAAAGTACATAGCCAGACCTTTCTTCTAGTCTGTCTTAGTCTAGGAGCTCCACTAAAACCTGTTTAGCATTGTAACAACACACAAGCCTCTACAACAGATGGGTGGTGGCTGTGCCTGAAGTGTATTGACTGGGAATTGAACTCAAGTCTCTTGCACAGAAGGTTAGAATTCTACTGGTGAACCATCAGTTCCCCCATTAGGTAGATAGTAAAGGAGAAAAAAAACAAAACAAAACAACTCATGCCCATCAAATCAATTCCAACTCATAGCGACCCCTTTTTGGTTTCTGAGGTAATAAATCTTTATGGAAGTAGATTGCCCAGTGTTCCTTCCCAGAGTGGCTGGTGGGTTTGAACCACCAGCTTTTGGGTTAGCTGTCAAATGCCTTAGGCATGTTGTTGTTGTTGTTGTTATGCGCCGTCGAGTCAGCCCCGACTCATAGCGACCCCTCCTTGGGTTTCCGAGGCAGTATCACTACGGAAGTAGGATTGCCCAACCTTCCTTCCGAGGAGTGGCTGGTGGGTTTGAACCGCCAGCCATCTGGTTAGCAGGCAAGTGTCTTAGCCACTATGCTACCAGAGCTCCTTAGGCATAGTAGTACACAATAATTGTTTAACAGTTTTCCACTGAGCAACCAGCATTTCTAAAAAACTCAACCAATTATGGAAAAGTCTTTAGTGAGCTTAAAACCTAAAAGATAGACATACGTGTTTCTTTCTTTTTTGTCCTTAATCTTTTATAGGAAGCCTTTTAAGAAGTTTCTCAGTTATTGGCAAATAGCTAGGTATAAGCTTTCAACTTTTTTTCTCTTTGCAAGCACTGTGATTTCTAGTAAGTTTTCACTGTTTCTTCTCTTTTCAATTAGCAAATTTGCATTTAAATATCCATTGTCTTGGTTTAGGAGGAAGATAAGTAAGGTAACACATTCCAAATGGTGATCAGATATGTAAAACCCTAGAATACATTTCTAATTTATGTAAGTATGTTCCACTTCAGAAAAGGTTTCTAAAATAAAAAACTCATTTACTGATTTTGTTTTCATGTCCTAAATATTAGCCAAGATAAATGGATTCCAGACTTGAAACCGAGTAATAATGCATTTTAGGATTAGAACAGCCATCATTGGTATTTTTTGAGTGCCCATCATATACAGAGTCCAGCATTAGGTACTCTAACAAGATACTCTATTATCTCTTCAGGCTAGTGGATAAATATAAATAAGGATGTAAAAACAAAACAAAACAAAAATCACTAAGCACTTGAATAGAAATGAATGTAAATATACCCCTTTGCAGGTAGTTGAATTGTATTGTGAGTGGTCAAAATTACTTTAGTCTTGTACAGATGTCCTTATCACCAACTAAAGTGCAATCAGCAAAACATTTTATATGACATACTTAAAATAACCTTGAAAAACACATTTAAAAGAAGTCTTAAAATAAGGCAGTAGGACTACTTTTCACTCAGAATGTTTGGTCAATTTGTTTCAAATAATTTTTCATTGGCACCATAGAAAGAGTCATAAATTAATGTCTACAAGTTTCTACAACTACTTCCCATCTCTGTTGTCCCTGCTCTTACTGTAGATGAACATCCATGCTGCCATCTAACCAGAGTGCTCCACTTGTCACTGGTCCCTCTCATATATTGTCTACTCACCTTTTTTCTACCAGAATAAAAAAAAGAAAATTGACCCCCTGAAATATATATATATATATATATATATTTAAATGCTCAGAATATTGCTCTATTGGTTGGATTAAACAGTTGAAAGGGATTAGCTAGAGAAAATATAATGGGAAGGGTGAAAATTTTAATAACACTTAAAGGGAATATTAAATAGACACGTTATAGTCATAGAATAAATAAGAGGAATTTTAGGTTGTAGGGATGACATGCAAAAACTCAAGAAAAACAAAAAGGCAAGCTGTATTAGTAAATAGATTTTTCTAAATTTTAAAGAATGAACCAAATGTGTTAGGTGAGGGAGCAAGAGCAATAAGCCTGAACAGTGAAGAAATCGAAGGTCCGTGAGTAGTGTTAATGGTTAAGCTCTTGACTATGTAGTCAGAAGACAGGCCTGGGCATCTGCCTCTGAAAGGTTCCAGCCTTGAAAACCCTATAGAGCAGTTCTATTCTGGACACTCGCAATCTCCACGAGTTGGAATCAACTCGATGGCAACTAAGAACAACAACTACAGTGAAGAAATAAAGGGACAATGTGATGTGGAAAAGACTAGCACATGCTAACCTTGCTCACCTTCAATATTATGGACAAACAGAGTCAAACAATTTGTCTTGGTAACTAGATTTCACCAGAATGTGTAACCATTTTTTAGGCTGAAAGATGAGGGAATATACAATTGGAGTAGAACTTTAATGAAATTTTGATAGGGAAGTCACAATGGTTTTCTATTGCCTGCTGGTCTAAGTCCACATACCATGTCTACTTTAAGGTCTTCACAATTTGATTTCAGTCTCCTCACATTCCTCCGGGAGGTTGTTCATGCCAATCATCAATAAAATATTCTTATGATTATTATTCATTTATCAAAATGGTGCCTATTCTTCAGTTCTAACTCAAGGTCCAAATTTTTCATAGATGTTCTCCAACTGTCCTAATCAACATTGATTTCTTTTGGCACATGCAAGTAGCATTGCACAGAGTGATGCTTCCTTTCTTTCTCTCCCATGTGTTAATTTTGTCTTCTCAGCACAATCAAAAGTTCTGAGTGCAAAGAATAACCATGAACACAGAATTAAAGATTTAGAATTCCATCCAATTCTTCCATTTCATAGAAAGAAGCTGTAAAATAGAGATGACAATGATACTGAGTACATATTATATGCCAGACTCAGTTTTAACATTTTAATATATATCAATTCCTTTAATCATCACAAAGATCATGTATGGTAGGTATTATTCTTGTTACCATTTTACAGATAAGAAGACTAAGATACAGAAAAGTGCTTTGCTTGCCCAGGGCACACGGCTAGTAAGTAAGATGCAGTGCTAGGATTCAAATCCAGGTTCTCTGTCCCTAGCTCTTAACTTCACAAATTAGTGACAGAGGTAGAAGAAGAACCCATAACTTCCCTCTCCATTTCAGAGATCTTGTGTGTTCTACTGTAAGCATTCCTACCCTAGTGACTAGGAAATGAGAAGAAATTCTACAATTTATTAACTTCCTTGTATAGACAGATCCTACTCTTAGAAACACATACCCATTACACTCTCTAACCCTTTTCTCAGAAAAAAAGTAATGGTGTTATACTGAGTGTTCTGGTTACCTAGTGCCACTCTGACAAGAATATACCACAAATGAGATGGCCTTAACAAACAGGGGTTTATTCTGTTACAGTTTGGAGGCTTTAAGTTCAAGTAAAGTTCCATGCTCTGGGGGTTGGGTGAAAGCCCCTCAGCCTTGGGCTACAGCTCTGCCTCCAGCTCCCAGCCCACTGAAGCTAGAGGCTTTTCTTCACTCAGACAGCTCCTGGCTGCTGAGGCTGTCAAGCCCAAGGTTGAAAAGTAAAAAGACACAGTCACAATGTTACCAAACCACAAGACAGGCCATTAACTCAAGTCCATTGTAAGTCCCAAGGTCAGTAGAGCATGGCAGGCAACTGCTGAACAACAACATGGCTACATGCTGGGTCCAAGCATGCCATAAGATAGAGACCATTCCCAAAGCTGCTGCTTATATACGGGAAGCAGACCACATACCCAGAGCTGCTCACAGTAGATTCCACCATGGAGTTGATTACCAGTCTCATCATAGGGAATACTACATCCAGCTGCCCAGCCACTCAACCAGGCCCAGCCAAACTGACAAAAAAACATAACCACCACACTGAATGATTAATGAGTTAATATACGGGCTCAGTTATCTATATATGAATTAGTGAAATAAGAAAACAATTCATATTGTAGTTATATATTTTGACTTGTATTCTATCTCTGGGAAACAGATGTGTCCAGTGTTTAATTGAATTGTTCTGGGTCACAGAATGGCTTGGAATCAAATCATCAATTAGATTCCCTAATGCTTGAAGTTGAAAGTTAACTTATCAAAATCTGTGTAATTGTGTAATTCTCTTCCAACATAGCTCTTTACCTGGACTTTCTTTTTTTCTTTTCGTATAGTTTATAATTTTTCGGGAATGATTTAAATATAGTTCTATTGAGAGACAGGGGTATGGATTAGATAACATTCCCTGAGGTCCATTTTACCTTAGAGTAAATGCTCTTTATCATTTTAAGCCTTACTTTGAGTAATGCTTGAACTTGATCCTGGGGCTTCCCCAGAGCAATTCATGATACTATTTTTTTGTTATTCTACTTGAATTTCTTCCTACTATTCACACTATATTCTCTTTCTAACTTTTTTTTTTTTTCATTCTGCTGCTTTGACTCTTACCATTACAATTTACTTTGTTATTTCCAGATTTCACAGAACATCACTAGGTTTTCGTCTGCAGCCTTTAGCCAAGTCAGCCGTGCTTTGTTCTTCTAATCATCTGTTATAACAGGCTTCCTGTGACTTATATCTCTACGGTTACACTTTCAATTTGTTCCAGATTTTCTGTTAGAGATTCCTGTACACCAAAAGCAGGATTCCAGGTGCAGCAGTCAGTAGAGAGAAATACTTGCATCTGCATTTACTGTGATGTTTTTCCATCTGCAGTTCAAAGTAATACTTCCTCTTGGGCTGCCATTTTGTAGCACAGACTCACCCGTATGGAAACTGCTGTTTAGTCTCAACCCCCTCCCAACAAGTCCTTCTCAGAAGACCTATTTTCCAGGTTTTTTTTTTTTCCTTCCCTGTGGATATCTGTGTTTCCATTCATTTTCCTCTAGTGTATGAACTGGTCTATTCCCAACCTGACTTCCATTTAGTTATTTGATCCCAAGATCTGTAACTCCTCTCAGACCATCTGCATTATTTCTCTGTCCTTACTGATGTTTTGTAACATTCCTCAGCTCACTATCATCTGCAGATTTCATTAGCATGCTGTTTACTACCTTCTAAAGATCATTAATAAAGATGAATAAACAGAAGAGAATTCCTTATACAGACATGCAGACATCTGTGGAATTTCTCCAGACTGCTCTCATAACTTGATGGCCATTCTTTTATTTTTCTTCTCCCCTACCCCGTGCTTTGGTCAGTATTTCATCCACTTCTCTCTGTGAGCATCCTGTTCTCAAAGCCAAGTGATTGCATTCATAATGTGTGTATTTCCTGTACCACTTTATAATTGTCTAAACAGTTTATCAAGTTTATCTGACAGCATTTATCCTTTATTAAATCCCAGTTTTATTGACAGCTTCCATTATCTTCTGGATTGGGGCTCCTCTGTGTAAGAGGGAATATACCCACCCTCCCTTCCCCATCCCCAATTTATTATTGCTTTAAAACTTTGATTGTAGATAGAAAATGACATGAAGAGAAGAGATAGACTCTAAGTCTGTATGGCTGTTCCTGGAAAAGCAGAAAACAAACAAAAAACAACTGCCATTGAATTGATTCCAAGCCATAGTGACTTCATTTGTATTAGAATAGAACTGTGCTTCATAGGGTTTTCAGTGGCTGATTTTCTGAAAGTAAATTGCCAGACCTTTCTTCTGAGGCATCTCTGAGTGGACTCGAATAGCCAACCTCTCATTTAGCAGCTAAGTGAGCTAACCCTTAGCACCACCAACTTGTAAAGCAATGTGCTGTATATTGAGGGAATGGGATCACACATCATGCACACAGAAATGTAAATGTAAAATACATGTAAAATAATGTTTCTACCCAAATGTTCTGTAGTTATCTCTGATTTTGAATGGTGAAAACTTATATCATGTAAAAGTGAGCAGCCAAAATTTAAAAAGTGAATAAGAACCATAGCTGGATTTAGATAACGCCTATGTTGTACCTAGGACTTAGTGATAAGTGTGATGCACAGTGCTCTTTAAGATTACAACCATCTTGAAAGGCAAGTGTTTTTAGGTACATGATTAGCCTATATGATGTCTTCATAGAAATTAGGAAAAGGGTATCCTTTCCAGAAGGATGCAGCCCTGTGCCTGGGCATGTGGCTAGGAGAGCAGAGCACAGGCTGGATTTAAGTACCCAGTTAGTTATTCCTTAGGCTAAATGTACATTGTTGTTATTGTTGTTGTTATGTGCTGTCGAGTTGGACCCAACTCATAGTGACCTCTCCTTGGGTTTCCGAGGCAGTATCACTACAGAAGTAGATTGCCCCATCTTCCTTCTGAGGAGTGGCTGGTGGGTTTGAAC
>NW_006921682.1:4930315-4941738 GCF_000298275.1 Orycteropus afer afer | reverse complement strand
TGTGGCTCAGAGATTGTTCTCACTATCTTTAGCATCTAGCTGAACTGTGTGTATTTACTCCTATCTTCCTACTGCATCCAATCAACACCATGCAAGCACACACATTCATATTAGATATCCATCAACTAAGTGGCACATCATTTGAGCAGAAAAATATTATTTAACAAGAAATGTTTTGACTTAAATTACTATCTTAGGCTGGGTTTTCTAGAGAAGCAAAACCAGTGAAATATATCCAAAATCGATGGGTAAAATGGTGGATTGTTGGCTCACAGGCTGCAAAGGCAACAATGCCAAGATTGTCAGGCAATACGGCAGGACACTGGTTCCTCTCCAAGGACCAGGGGTGTGATGAGCTAGATGCAGGATCCAGATCCAGCAGAAAACCAGAGTGTTCCCTGAGTGTGCATGCATATATTGGAAGCAGGCCAAAGCCCTGAGGAATCTCCCTTTCAAGTGAGTGGCTGCTATAGAACATTTCATCATGGAGGCACATCACAACTGCTTAATCCACTTAAAATCATGGTCTAGCCAAATTGACACATAACCTTAACTACCACAATGACTAAATATGTTCATAAAGGAGTAAGATTTTGGTAACTGCAATGTGTGTATGTACATATTTAAGTATATATGTATATATGCATATATTTTATATGTACATATACATTTATGTATATGCATAATAGGGAGCTCTGGTGGTGTAATGCCTACAACATTTGACTGTTAACCAGAAGGGTGGTAATTCAAACCCACCAGCCACTCCTCAGAAGGAAGACTGGGCAATCTACTTCAGTAGTGATATTGCCTCCTCAGAAACCTAAGGAGGGGTTGCTATGAGTTGGATGTGACTAGTCGACAGTGTTTGGTTTCGGTTTTTTGGTATGTGCATAATATGTATTTCTATGAAGCAAATACAGGCTGAAGAAAAGTTTCTGTTTGTCAAAGCATCATATCTTTCACTTTCTTTCCTTTTCTTACCATTTTTATTTTCTTGTAGTACTACTTTTATTGAAATATGTCTTCCACTATCGCTATAGAGCTTTTCCTTGTTGAACAACACAGTTTTCTTGCTCAACAACTTTGACATTCAGGTAAATGGAAAGAAAATAGATATATAAGAGTTATGTGTTCATAATGACACTTTGCCACCCTGAAATCTATGCAGATAATCTGCGTGGAAGGCTTTGCAACCTGGTGGAATACAGAACCATATAAGTATCTGGCATGGATTTACAGAACCGGCTATAGCTGCTTGGCAGGCATTTTCTATGCTGCCAAGTGCTTTTGCAATTGCTGGGCAACTCTAGCTGGAGGTCATATTTACTGGACATGTTTATAATCTGCAGAGCAATCTAAGCTGTAGAAGGCTAATTGCCAAAAGATCAATGACTAAAGGAGAATTTCAGAGGTTATCCTCTTTATCTAATTTCCTGTGTCCTAATGAGATGGCTGAAACCTGTTTGGAATCTTTCTGATTAGAAACTCTTCTGAGAGTCAACAGAGAATATGACATTCATAAATGTAAATGATAGGCATTTGGCGGCCTACATGGTGATTCATGCTGGCAGCCTTTTCCCTGTCCACCAGCAGGGTGCTACATAAGGCTTAATTGAGACAAGGTCATAGTTGTACCAAAAGTCTTGAGAAGACTTTATCTCTCTTGTGGAATTCAAATGACTTTTTTTTGTCATAGTTAGTTGCATTGTCTCTATTGTTGGCCTTTCTTGATTGAATTCAATTTCAGTCCAATTGAATTAGCACTGATTTATTAAGTGTTTTCCAACTAGCTTGGAAGAAAGACACATATAAGTGAACTACAATAGTATGTAATAAGTGTCATAATAATATTATATATATTATAATATATATCTGAATAAAACATAATGAGAAATTAGAATAATTATAATTTATAGATAATATATATTAATAATAATAACAATAATAATAATAGCTGATATTTATCGAGTACTTACTATGTGCCAAACACTGTGCTGAGCACTTCACACACATTATTTCTTTTAATTTACACAACAAAATCATGAGTTAGGTAATATTATTTTATGGATGAAGAAACTGAGACCTAGATAAATTAACTTCCTTTGTTAGTAAAATCCTTCCTTAACCACCTCTGTTTGTCCTCTCACTTCTTTCTTCCCCTTCACAGCTAAACTTAAAGAAGTTGTCTACATTTATCATATCTTTATCTCTTTATCTCACATTTGGTCTTCCACTTATCCAGTCTGGCACCTGCCACTACCACTGAAACAAAATCATTAAACACGGTACCATTTCCTTCACATTGCCAAGTGCACTGTCTTCATTTCACTGAATTCTCAGCAACTTTCACCACACTAACCACCTCCTCCAAAAAACAATACCTTCTCTTTCTTTCCAGCATAAAACATCCTCTTTCTCATTTACTTTCCAAATCATTAGCTTCTTCTTTCATTGATAATGGGAGCTCTGGTGGCATAGTGCCTAAGGCATTTGACTGCTAACTAGAAGGCTGGTGGTTCAAACCCACCCGCCACTCTTCAGAAGGAAGATTCAGCAATCAACTTCCATAGAGATTCTCCCTTGGAAACCCATGGAGGGCTTGCTATGAGTAAGCTCCAACTCGATGGCATGAGTTTTCATTGATAATGCTTCCTCTTCTACAGTAAGTCAGTGGGTTATGAATGTCCAATTTATAGATGATTAGCAGCCAAATGCTTTAACCACTGTACCACCAGATCTCCTAACTCCTACTTGCCATTTAATATTATGAAAATTTGCCCTCATTTTGAAATGATTGAACCAACCATAACTTGTAAAACTTCTTCATCACAAAGGCTTCAAGACTTTTCTTGCACTGAAACCAAACCAAACCAATCCCACTGCCATTGGATCAATTTTGACTCATCAACCTTATAGGACAGAGTAGAACTGCACCATAGGATTTTCAAAGCTTTAGATCTTTATGGAAGCAGATTACCTCATATTTCTCTTGTGGAGTGGCTGATGGGTTCAAACTGCTAACAATTTGGTTAACAGCTGAATTCCTTAACCACTGTGCCACTAGAGCTCCTTTCTTGCACTAAATTAAGGCTAAATAAGAATCACATGCATCTCTCCCTATTTACTTATGAATACCATTTAAGTACATACCTAGGAAATGATCTTGTGTGTAACCTGGGGACTCCTGTCCTCAGTTTCTCATTACTAGGGTGTTTTGGTTTGGTCTTGGGCTGCCTTCTCTTGCCTCTGGCTTCTGCTCCATGTCAGGAGTCCTAAACTTGGTTGGTGGCATGAACCTTTATGGCAATCTGATGAAGCCTATGGACTCATGTTTTTAAATGCATAAAGTACCTTGGAATATATCAAGGTATCCCAAACTTACCTCATACAAACATCAACTCTTATTTCCATGCTCAAGTTTTGTTTTTCTTCAAGTCTTTTCTATCATCAGCATAATTATTCCATAAAGCTGGAAATCCTCATGTTTCCTCACACACCAAGTTTTTCCAATCCATTAGCATGTCTTGGCCATTCTACCTACAACTTGTCTCAAATCTTTCCACTTCTCCCTTTCTCCATTGCCCACCTGCCCTGACTCTCCAAGTGGTACATAATGAATGTTTGACAAACGGATAAAGATTTGAAATGGGGAATAATGAAACAGAGAGTCATTAAGATCCTTTTATAATATTCCAGGAGCAATTCAAGGTAGAGCGAAACAATCTTAACTGAAGAGGAGAATGAATTAAAAGATGATTTTCCACAGTACAAAATACAGACAAAGAATTAAGATTCCAGTGCTTAGTGTGACTGAGGTTCCTTGAAGTTATCTTCCTTTGGAGACAACAAATGATATCCTTTTGGGAATCTAGCAGTGAAGATCAAAACAAAACTGAATGTATGACTCTGAAACAGCTTTCTTCAGCCATTTCTCCCCAGGGACTTGTTAAAAAAAAAAAAAAAAAGTGGTTAAGAGTCAGATTGTTCTACCAAATGACAGCTGGAAAAGTTCAGTAATGGTTCCCCTCCAGCCTTTCCTTACCTCTGAACTAAGCAAAGCAGAGTCAACTAGTCAACTTGCCTAATATTCTGTACTGTTCCTTTTTTTTGGCTGCTTGTGCTCCATGGTTAACTGGGAATAATCCCTATCATCCTGTGTAAGCGAAACCCTAAATTACATAATATGTTTTTTGTCTTTCTATCCTATTCCTTCTACATCAGGAATGACTCCAGAGAGGGCAAAGGCAGGATGTATATATATATAGTTTTTTTTTTTTTTTTTTTTGCTTTCACAAGCTAGCATTCTATCAGCCTTGGGCAGTTTGGCCTCCCCACTGTCAGTATGGTGTTTTAATAACTGAGGAAATAAACAGAAATATGAAGACAGGACTCTGTGAAAGCCACTTTCCAAACTGAATTGTACTGAAACGCCTTCAAATATGAGTCATGGAAAATAATGGTGATTAGGATAATGTGGTGTGTTGCATTCAGTGACAGTTAATCCTCTTATTATCTTCATGGTAATCTTTTGCTCATTTGTCAGGTTGGAGGGATCGTGTGAGAACATATTCATTCCCATCTTCCTCTATTCATTGAGAGAGTGGAAAAATAGCAGTAAAAATAAAAGAGTTCCAGACTGAAATGCATTTGAGGCTGACTTCTCCCTCTGGAGATGTAGTTTGCTTCTTGAGCTTGCATCCATGCTTTGAGCTTGGGTATCCACTCTTTGAGGCCTCATCATCTTCTCATTAGAGGGTTTCCTTTTCACCTGAGTGATCATCAGTCAGAGAAAAGTCAGTGGGGTGGTTCAGCTGTGCGGTACAATGCATTGCCAAATGGAGACAGAGCCCTGCTCAGGCCCCATAAGCTGGAGCGGCCTACAAAGTATTTCTGGCAGGGAGCCAAGGAGGTGATCCCAGCTCCTGGAGAAAATAAACCAAAACAAAACACAATGGCTCTGAGATGGCTGATCTCCATCCCCTCGCTGCACTGATTCATACAACAGCATTGACATTGAGTCATGGGAGAACTGTTCTTTTCTTAGTCCAGCTAAAAATATCCAAATTCAGAATTGTAATGACAGAAGCTGATGAATTTTCTGGGGAATTTCAAGCAGTGTCATTGTGGTGCTAGGAAACCTATTCTGATAAATTGATGACGGGAAAAGAATTGCCAAACATGGCAAAGACCCATAGTGCCACCTCCCTGGGGAGAGCAAGCTAAATGAGCCTGATTTCCTTGTCATCCAAGTTTCCCTTTTTAATACAAAGTAGGAAGTAGAATGTACTAGATGAAAAAGGAATATATAAAGCGCCATTTTGATCAAAAGGATGACATGACATAAAACCAAAGCTTATTCTCTGGAAAATAGTTTTGCTTTTCTGTGATGAAGAGAAGTCTCTTTTTAAATACTCTTTTGCAAAGATAAAAATGACACTTAAATAGCCTCACTTTACAGTGGTGACCTGTGATTCAGCTGGGATCTATTAATTTTGGAATTCAATTAAAAAGAGAGAGACTGTTTATACATTTTTGCTTCATGTTCCTGAATCTAAGCATATATTACTATCTACTGCTAACGTGCCCTTTTGTTGGTCAGCCAGTGCTAACTGGAGTATCAGAGAATGATTTCCACGCCAACTAGCATGAAACTATTTGACATGGACTTCAACTTGAGTTTATTCAACATTCTTTGAATACCTATTTGACTCTAAGTAGCATGATCTGCATTTCCTAATTGATGAGTATACAGTGTACTATTAATGGGTAGTAATAAGCTCATTACCAATCAAATCATAAATATGATCGTTGAGACATGAACAGTTGCTCTTAGAACTGAGCAGAAAAAAAATGCTCCTGCAGGAAAAAGACCTGGAAGGCTTCACAGAGGAAGTAAAACTTATGCTTGGGTTGAGGTGATGAATGGGAAATTTCTAGAGGGAAAAGAGTATTTCTAACAGCCAGAACATTATGGTAATGAATGGAAAAGGTGTAACTTGAGTTTGGAGCTTAAATGAGATTATTTGAAAAGTTTAAATGAACACTGTTCTTTGCTGGCAGGGGCGCAGGGGGGGGGGCTTTGCCAAACAACTTCAAACAACTGCTACAATTGCACAAATTATTTTAGATCATTAGCTTTGAAAATTACTGTTTGAAGTATTTTCTACCTTGGTCCATGCCTACTGTGAGCTGATTCTTATGGATAACTTGATGGTACAGGCCTGGAGGTTTACCTTGTCAAACACTTGTCCCATATAGAAATGCCATTGTGTTCTTCCTGCTGAAACTTGTAGAGCCAAGTCTCAGGAGTGAAGTTCTAATTATCTAATGTGCCTGCTATCATTTGTCAATTTATAAAGTCCTGAAGCAAAAGCTAATATGATTATTACTAACTCAGTGAATGAAGAATAAAGACTGGAATTTTAATTTTTATGTGGCGTTTACTCAACACAGAATTTTATAAATTCAAAAATATTTTGGTCTGTTATTCTTCTGGTCTTGCCTCTTATCTGCCCTTTTCTAGATAATAATTTGCAGGTTTGGGGTCTCAATTTCAAAAGCAAGTGACCCAAAATATTCAAACAGGCTGCCAGAGTCAATTCTGACTTATGGTACCTCCATGAGTATCACAATACAACTGTGCTCCCAAAGGTTTTGAATAATTGATTTTTTGGAAATAGATCACCAGGCCTTTCTTCCAAGGCACTTGGTGTATTTGAACTACCCATCAGTTAAGAGTCATCCACATTAACCATTTGGACCAGTCATGGAATCTAAAAATAATCATCGGAAAAAAAAAAATCACATTCTGAGATTCAACAGAAAATTCAGGATACAAGGATTTTATGTAACTGTAAGAGATAATGTAGCATAGGTATGCATGCTGATATATTTAGAAAAAGTACACAGATGTCTCCAATTTGTTTTGAAATGTGTCAACAAATAGGGTAGATTAATGATGGATAAAGAGATAAATGAATTGATAGATTTGTTAACCAAAAACCAATGTTAAAAGTCAGAATCTTGGTATGGGAACATAGATATTAATTCTAAAATTATTTGAACTTTTGTAGAGTGTTTGAAATTTGTATAATAAACTATTGGAGAAAGGAAGATAATGTAGCATAGAACAAAACTGATAAAGATTTTGGGTAAGAACTGTGACACACTTGAATGAAGAGAAATTTCTCAGACTTATCAAAATGTGGACACAAATACAGGTAGTCACCAACTTATGACAGACTGCACTTACCACCATCAGTTTTTTTTTTTTTTTTGTACATCTCATCATTAGTAATATGTACTACATACAGGGTTGCATCTTATAATTTGCTCATATTATCATTCTCAAATGCTCACTCCCAGATGTTCAAAGACAAATATAGATTAGACTTATAAAGAAACATAATAAACAGCAACAATAATGAACACTAAAAGGTTGGTGTGACTGCCAACCCTCAAAGCAAAAAACAAAAGAGGTATTCGACTTTTGTCAGAAATGACTTAGAATGGAATTTTCTGAATGGCACCCTGTCATAAGTCATGGACTGCTGTAAAGAAATAACTGTCTGTGAGCCAAAAATATACACCATTTCTTCACCATTAAGGAAGTGTTCAAGAGAGCACATTCTAGGAAAAAATACTTCTTTGAAAGGGCCAGATCTTCAGTCTACTCAGAAATATATAAATAGAACTTTAGGAGTTTGATATTTCCTGTATATAAAATACCTAAATTCTTCACACACAAAAGATGTCAATTAATGCCTTCTTAATCATGCCACGTATGTTGAGCACCTCGTATATTTCAGACATAGTGCTAGGCATTGGTACTGCAGTAAGGAAGCACTTTAGAAAGTTTGAAATCAATAAATGGATAAAACACATTAAATAAAGAGTGAGGGTCATGGATTGAATTGTATCCACACAAAATATGTGCTAATTTGACTGGGCCATGATTCTCAGTGATTTGTCAATTATATAATTATGTAATCATTCCTCATGATGTGATCTGTTGTGATCAGCCAATCAGTTGTAAGGGGATTAGAGTTGGATGCAACACCCTTGCTCAGGTCATACCTCTGATCTGATGTAAGGAGAATTGTCCTGGGGTATGACTTTTTTATCTTAAAAGAGATAAAAGAAGAGAGAAGTGAGCAGAGAAGGAGAAAGAAGAGCCAGGAGTGGAACATGTTCTTTGAATCCAGGTTCTCTGTCCTGAGAACCTCCTTGACTCAGGAGAAGACACATGCCAAGATACATGGAGTTCTCCAAAAAATGCCTGGCTCACAGATGTGGAAAGGTGATAAGGTTCTTACTCCAGAGTCGACAGAGAGAGAGTAGGCCTTCCAGTAGAGCTGGTACCTGAATTCAGGCTTCTAGCCTCCTAAACTGTAAGAGAATAAATTTTTATTTGTTAAAGCCATCCGTTTGTGGTATTTGTTATAGCATCACTGGATAACTAAGACAGAATTTGGCACTAGGAGTGGGATGCTGCTCTAATGTTTACCTAAAATGTGGAAGTAGTTTTGGCGTTGGATAATGAGAAGAGGCTCGAAGAGTTTCAAGATACCTAATATTAATGAGTAGGAGCTCTGGTAGCATAGTGCCTAAGGCATTTGACTGCTAACCAGAAGGCTGGCGGTTCACACCCACCAACCACTCCTTGGAAGGAATGTTGGGCAATCTACTTCTGTAGTGACGCCACCTCGGAAACCCAAGGAGGGATCGCTGTGAGTTGGGTCCGACTCGATGGCACATAACAACAACAACAATAGTAAAAGCTTAGATTGTCTTGCAGAGATTATTGGTGAAATTATGGACATCAAAGGTAATTTTGGTGAGGGCTCAGAAGGAAGTGGGGAGAGCTGTAACACCAGAGATGGCACAAATGGCAATAGCAGCAACAACAGAGAAACAATGGCAGCAGAAGCAGGAGATCAGTGCAAGATGGTGTGGCTGCCAACCCTCAGAGCAAGACAACTGAGTGTCTTTGAGCATAAGGCTTACTAGCAGAGCGGGGTGCCTCCAGGCACTTGTCAGTGGAGCTAGGGTTGCCTTGCCAATCCATTGAGTGAGAAAGTGAATGCCTTTGGACCAAGGCTTACTAGTGGAGTGGGGTGACTTAATGATGGAGCTAAAGAGCTTTGTAACATTTTCCTGAGCAGGGCAGAGGCTGGGCTCGCCCAAGAGGCCTAAAAGACCAACAGCCCAATGGGCCAAGGAAACAGAAGCTGAAGAGACAATGTGCATGGGACGCAGAACTGCCTTGGACTCAAATGGTAGGACCATGAGCTCCTAGATTTCAAAGAGTCAAATCTTTGCCAACTTGCTTCTGGAGTGTGAGGCTACCATTCAAGGGTCCAGGGGAATGGGGCTGGAACCTCTGATCAAAGCTCTTGAGGTGGGGCTGCCATGCCAAGAACAGGGCCTGTTGGGGCCAGGGTTGGGGGGGGCAGGTTGCCACTCAGTTGGACAAGGAAAATGGGGCCTCCCAAAGCTGAGGGAGCAGAGTTCCATCCTAATGAGACTGGAAGGCTGAAGTAAATCTCAGGGTGGAGAGGCTTTCATCCATAATCAAGAGTATGGTCAAAACCGAGAGTTTGGAGGGCAGAGCCAGTGCCCATATGGTCTTAGAAAACAGAGGACTAATTTCAAGCCATGAGAGCTAATGTAAATTGTTCCACTGGACTTTTGACTTGCTTGGTGCTTCTTATCCCTTCTTGCCCTCCAACTTCTCTCTTCTAGCCCCATTCTCATAATCTGTGAGAGAATAAATTTCTGTTTGTTAAAGCCATACACTTGTGGTATTTCTGTTATAGCAGCACTACATTATTAAGACAGTGAGGTAATGTGTAAAGTAAATTAGGGATTTATAAAGTACTGGACTTATTAGCTTTGTGATCTTGTGCAGGTTATCTCTTCGTGCTTCAGTTTTTTTTATCTGTAACATTTGGCCAATAGTATCTATTAACCCATTGTATGTGAAAAAGCAAGGCCTCAATATATGGCCACTAATATCTTCAAGTCAGAGAGGGAGACCAAATGGAAAAAATATTAACCCATAAATATTCATGTACTTTTCTTGATAGATATCTTTCCTCTCTGCTCCCACCACCCTGCTTCCATTTTCTGTTCTCCAATATAGTCACATAATCACTATCATGGAGCTAGGGTAGACCTTGTCATGGTTTTGGGACACAGACTGCCTTCCAACTCTCACATTTTGAAGTTAGGACATAGAAGCAACTTGAAAGAAGAGACTTGTTTCAGGTCACACAACTAAGCCCTGATGAACCAAAACCAAACTCACTGCCATCGAGTCAATTCCAAGTCATGGTGACCCCTTTTGGGTTTCCAAGGCAGTAAATCTTTATGAAAGTAGATTGCCCATTCAGCAGAATGGCTGGTGGGTTTGAACTTCTGGTTAGCAGTCAAATGTCTTAGGCACTATGCCATCAGAGCTCCTTAGTAGAGATATCCTGAAGGAAGATTATATTGTTTGGAAAATGTATTTTATGATTCATTGCAAACTAAGAGAGAGAAGGATCAAAACTATTTTTACATTGTTATAAGAGAATGTATTTTAGTGTACCTAAAGACAGTATGTGAGTAGTTTCTCAGTAAGCATTTGTTGAATTGTTGTACACTACACCCTCTTTTGCTGAATTGTCTGTATGGCATCATTAACTCTTGAAATGTGGGTAAATGCTCTATTAATTAAATAATGTTTTTAATTATTTTGATTGTAGATTTATAACTATAATCTTTAGAATCTATATCTCTTAACCCACATAGGCTTGCACAGAGATAGAGGTAGCAAAGACTGTCCTTCTTTTTGAAAATGAAGTGATTATTCTAGAAACTTCTCTATGTTTGTCTTTTTGAATTTGTGGGGCATAGCACATATTCTTTGTCAAGACAGATTGACTTTAGAGAGTTGTCATTTCACATCTTTGAATAAAAGTCTCTGGGTGTCCTGAGTATTGGAACCAACAGCCCACACTGACTTTGAACTCAAGAAAGAGCATTTCCTTGACAGCTCAACCCAGAGGTAAGATGAAGTTTTTTTTTAAGTGAGGAAATATTTCAAATCACATAGAAGAGTGAGAAGAGGGAAAGGGAAAAAAAAAAAAAAAAAAAAAACAGTGACAAAGAGGAAACAAAAAGGAAAAGGAAAAATAAAATGAAAGAGAAAGTGGAAGAAAAAGATGAATATTAAAATGCTGATGATTTTTGACAGAAAAATTTAAAATATCAGGTTATTTATGTTATTACACATTACAAAAATAAATTTCTTAAAATAACAAATTAAGCCGAATTGAAATTAAAAAAAAAAAAAAGGTAAAAATCAGTGAAAAAAAATTAAATTTCCTTAAGAACAACCCCAGAGAGTAGGAAGAAAGCTGTAACATTATGGAGATTAC